>NW_024423897.1:7882953-8061496 GCF_017311325.1 Ursus maritimus
TCCTGCTCAACTGACACACAAACACACACACGGGTGGGACTCTGGGGGGAGAATAAGAAAGGGAGGGAGCTCTTGAATGGAGTGCCCAGCCAGTGGCAGCCCTTGAATCTCAAGCTTCATAGCCGTGGTAGGTTTGGGACCCTCCTGCCCCAGCTGGGCAGCTTCCCACATATGATGGGTCAGAAAGGGATTTTAATCAGAGGTGCCGTATCCTCCTACCGTACCCCTATACTCATTCTCTGCGCTCATAAATCATCTAGAAAGTATCACTTGAGATCAATGTCAACTCCATTAGCTACTTTCCAAGTGACAAAGACAAAAAAAAAAAAAAAAAGACCACTTGAAATACTTGAGAGGAACCCTTCTAAAGAGAAGATTTTATTGCAAAGTTATGTCTGAGCAGTGCCTATCTGAGCATTTCAATAAATCTACATTACCCTAGGTATTTTGGCACCCTCTGGGAGAGGAAAGCCTATCAGTAGAAAGTAATGATTTTGGGTTTTTCAATTGCCCTAAGGATCTTGACAATGCTATTAAGACCCATGCTCTCCCTGTCGAGAAGTTTAGGAGTGAAATTATTAATATGCCCAGACGATATGTTGATTGTTGCGCTCTAGCAGAAAATACTCTCTCTGTTATTTGAGCTGCATTGTCACTTTCCCAAGCAGAGAATTGCATCAAAAATTTAAACTCCTCTCATCGCCTAGCTTTTCAAGGTCTTATTGTAAAATAGGCTGGGCAAAATTTGGGTATTTCCCTACCTATGAAAGATAATATGTTTTTCACAGCCCAGACTTTTTTTGGGGGGGGGGATAAAAATCACATGTGGAATTTTTTTCTATCAGGATGCCATTCTTTAGCTCTTTAACCAGGTTCTTGTGGGGGTATAGTTCATTCTTTATTTTTTCCCCTTTGGATGGTCACAATGTGTTCCCCTGAACACAGGTAGGAGATCAAAGCAAAGATAAAATATGATTTTGATTTTAGGTTGAGTCTCTGATGAACAGAACGATGGAGACAAGCTCTGATCTACGCCATTCATTAACACCGAGAATGACTGAAGCACACCAGCTAAATGGCAAGGACAGGATAAAGGTTCCTGGAGCATTTTCACTACAAAGCTCAGCAGAATTATTTACTATCTGGGTGACCTTTTCCCCAAATCTCTTATGGTACATGCCTTATAGGACAAGGGAACAAAAGTTTCTCCATACTATATAAACAGAAGTCAGCTGAATGTCAGACCTTGAACTGCATCTGGGTCCATGTCAAGTGACAGCTGATGTAATGGGATGTACAGGGTGTATTGCTGGAGATCTTTGCAGAATACTCTGCCTTCAAAATACACAGACACACACACACAGACACACACACACACACACACAAGCAAGTAATTACTCAAGAAAATTATCTGAGGGCTTTCTGCCCAGGGTTCCATGGTGCATGGATTGTCAGAGAGAGTGCCCTCTGGATTTTATTCATAACCGTTCAGTAGTTTCTTTCAAAGGTATCTTGAGGTTGCTTTGCATTTCCCAATTAAAGTGGATGAGACTGTGCTCATGGCCCTTTCCATCATGCAGCATGGACGGTGAGCGGCGATACCCAGGGCCGAGCAGAGACAGGAGGAAGTCCACCCCCACCCCATCCAAGAGTCCCAGGACGCAAACGACTTCCAGAAAAATCTGGGACCAGTGCGACGCCAGCGTGCTCTGCGGAGGAAGAGGACACAATAGCAGGGGAATCAGTGTCTCCCACTGGGCCCACCTGGAAACACAGGTTTTTTCCTAGGCACAGCTCAGAAGGCCATTGTCAGGGTTTTCTCAGTCTCTTTGACACTGACCTCTCCACTTGTGCCTGAAGGACTTCTGGAGCTAGACGATCAGAGTTACTGAGCACTGAGCCTGTCTGTGTCTGTTTCCCCATCCAAAAAAAAGGTGGTGACTACTGTTCCTACTTGGTAAGGAGTTAAATGAGATAAGACATTTTCAGTAAAGGTGTTTAGAAGATGCATGACAGATAGGAAGGACGAAGAAATGTCAGGATTTATTTATCTTTGCCTGAACAGGCTAATTCTTTCTTGAGGTTGTGGAGAGAGGAGTGAAATAGACCCTGTGATTCAAAGATTATTATCGTAATGACTTGGAAAACTTCCTGTTGTCAGATATTTTTAAGGTAAATAGCACCATTAAGAATTAAGGATCCTTTTTCCTTCTTATGAGTTATAGTAAGTAGGTGTAGGTCTTTTAGACTGCCAAAATACGCAGCGCTCTACACTTTCATCTTTTGCAACTTAAATACATTGAAAGAAAACTACCTGATGTTAGGCAATTTAAAGGGCCCTACATTCGCTTTTTATAAATTCTCTTATTCCCTCTGAAAATCAGCATAAGGAAGGCCTACGTTCTCTTGAATCCTGGTGTTCCTTTTTAGCATCAGCTCCCATTT
This sequence comes from Ursus maritimus, assembly GCF_017311325.1. Lineage (NCBI taxonomy): Eukaryota > Metazoa > Chordata > Mammalia > Carnivora > Ursidae > Ursus > Ursus maritimus. The sequence goes on from NW_024423897.1 coordinate 7,885,399, forward strand.
CCCATGAAAAGCTCAATGTAAAGTCAAGATTTTCTTGTTTTTTGTGTGTTTTTTGTTTTTGGTTTATTTTTTGCTCATGCTGATCCGTGAGCCATGCGGTTTGCCGTATCCCTGAAATTCACCACTGAGCAACTCACGGAGGCCCTGAGTTATTCATCACATTCAGATGGTTTAAGTCATGAATTAGCAATTTGTTTCTCAGGGCTTCTTGGGTTACTGAAACTTTTTAGTATTTATCATCTCAAATGGGATCATTCTTAATCCCATAATGTAGGGAGTGAGTAATCTCTCTCGTGAAGTATCAGATTTGGAGGAGAAAATAATTTCCATTTCTAACACTGCTTATCTGACACTCTAATAGTGTGGCCTGGGAAAGATTCTCAGTAAGATGATATTTGATCAGAGACCTGAAGGAAATAGGGAGAGAGACATTCCAATGTCTGGGGGAACAATACTTTAGGCAGAGGGAAAAGCAAGAACAAAGACATTTTAAATCTGGGATGTGTATAGGGGTTGGCCAGAGTATCAGCCTAGATTTGTCTCTTCCATTCAATTACAGGCCTACTTCTCAAAGAAAACAGTGAAATAGGAAGTATTTCATAGAAATACTTTCATAGAAAGTGAAGTAGGAAAGGTGTTGATCCTCACTGGCCTCTGATAATGGGACTGAGCCAGGCAGACTTCTGCCCCATGCCTTTTGCACTTGCCATACACTAGGCCTGGGGATACAGATAATTAAGTGGCTCACTCCTTTAATGTTGGAATGTCTAAGCTCCCTTTTAAGACACACCTTTCCAGACAACTTCAGCAGTCTTATCCTCCTCACCATGCTGTTTCTCCGGAGCACACATCATCACTTTTTTTTTTTTTCAGTAATTGTCTTTCTGCACTAGAAAGTAAGTACCTTGAAGGTAAGGATACTATTTTATTCTCTGCTGAATTCCTGGCTCCTCGAACACTTAGTAGGTACAATAAAGGATTTCTGGATTAACAGATTAATTAATCACATATTGAGAAGTATGGCAAGAGCAAATGAGTCAAAAGGAGAGTCCAAATCCCAACAGAAATGAAGGGCTTTCGAAGGCGCTGCTGTGTGGTGTCATCTGAGACAAATCGCAAAAGCTTGAACTTAAGGAAAGTTCCAGAAAAAAATTATTGTCGGCATCCTTGCCAAAACAGCTCTATCTCACGTAAACTGTAGCAATTTTTTTCTCTTCCTGCAGTTACCCAAACATGGCAAGAAATGCCTTACAAGCAGAAATCCCCACGGAACTCATGATGGCAGAGGCCTCTGACGCACCCCAAGTGGGAATAGACGCATTTCACTTCCAAACTCTGACTAACAGGATCTCCTGTGGCTCTCTGTGCCACTTGAAAATGTTCGCTTTCCATCATGAATCTATCATATTAGAGGATCTTTGTTACAGGCCACTGCCTCACCTGAGCAGAGTGAATCCTAATTCAACCATGCAGTTGCTGGTAGGAAAAGCAACCAGACGTGGCAAGGACAAAGGATAGGCTGCAGAGGGTTTGCAAGTCAAAAGCAGGATATGTGGAATTTTTCCTCCCGCGGGAAGCCTTTTCAGATTGGATCAGATGAAGTCCAGGGGCTTCCTAACTGTGCTGACGTCTGTAAGATACTTTACGGTGGCTCTGTTCTAGGACTAACGCTGGAACACACTGGCATACTGTATCTTCAACGACTCCATTCAGCCATATTTAACCTAGCAAATCTTCATAAACCTTCCTAACTTCTACGTGCTGTATCACTGGAAGGAGTTTCAATTCTATGGCATTTTCTTAGCGTGGAGCCTAGCAAAATTATAAGCAAGTAGCCCCTTGATAGAGCCTTTCCTATTCCCTAGGAGAAACCCAAAGAGAGACCGTTCTCTCCACAAGTTTCCTTTTGCTTTCTCTCTGATTAAATTCTGACACAAGAACCGTGGCCTATGAGCTAAGCTCACTTGTGACAAATCATTTTCAATCATTCGTTTGCTCCTTCATTCCTTCGTGTGCTCATTCACTTGGCAACTCACTATTGAGCGGCTATGCCGGGTCTGGTGGATTCTTGAGGTTCCGGAGTATCTGGCCTCTAGGAAGGTAAAGAGAGTCACATCCTATTCTGACTTATCTATTGAACCTCAAAGACCCTCCTGTCACTCTTCTCTTTTCCTTCCAGTTGTTAACTATCCAAATGCTTCACTTTCCCATGTATGTTTTCATTCAGGTTTCCGTGTATGTATAGCAATCTCATAAGGGCCATTATGACACACTGCTCTGAAAGGTTTTCATGGATTGCCTATCATTAAACTAAACACAAACCCTTTCCCCTATCCCTACCCCTGTCTTATTTCCCAAGGTGAACTCATTCTTCTGTTGGTTCTACATTCATGAATCTCCCAGTATGCAAGATTTGGTGCTAGGGTACCATTTACAGGATGCTCTATGGCTCGCAGAGAAATTCGCAAGAATGTAAATGATTACCTGTGGAGAGAAACTATCACATTTTGATTCATTTGTGTTTTCAGCCGAATGTAGTATTTATCAACTGTCTTCTATATTTAATTCTAGGTAATAGAGCATGGTGAGTTGGAGCCTCTATTACGTGCACGGAATACACATGCTGTATTGCTTTCCTTGCAAGATTAAGACTCGGAATTCTTGCTCTGGGTTCTCAGTTGCACCAATAGGATCTACATGGCCTTTGGGGTGCTCTTTGCACACATAGAATAGAGCGAGACATCGAGATTCGTGCAGTGAAAACGGAAGTGGGATAAAGGACGAGGTTTCACCACTTGAGTTTACCCCAAGTATCCCATCCCTGTCCACCTGCGCCTCTACAAGTACCCTGAACATCATCACCTGGTTCTATGAATAACAGAAAGACCATTCATTTATCATTTGTGTGTTTTTCTAATTAAAACACATGTAGTCTAAACCAAAGAAGCCATAAACAGCGTTGAGAAAAGCAAGGAAACATACTTTATGCCTTTTTTTTTTGAAGTTCACGGACAGAAAATTTAAGAACTGCCTCATTAAAAAAACTAAAAAAAACGAATGACCTATGGAATCAACCCGAAGGAGCATGCGACAAAACAGAGTATTATGCTACGACATACTCTCCGCACACATGAAAGCTAATCCAAATACCATGACAGAAACTTTCTTACATTGCTAGTGGGGATGCAAAATACACAGACATTCTGGAAAAGTTTACACTTACCACACTATTGAATGATTGTTTTCATTAATGTATATTCACCTGAAAACCTAAACATGAAAATACATAGTTCTATTATAATCACCAAAAACTAGAAACAATCCAGATATCTTACGACAAGTGAACTGATAAACAAAGTGGGGTAATCTGCATAATGGAAAATTACTCAGCAATAAAAAGGCATCAACTACTGATCTGACGAGATCGGGCGCGTTCAGGGTGGTATGGCCGTAGACGGGAACCAACTACTGATAATGCAACAACTTGGATACATCTCAAAGGCACCATGTTGACCAAAAGAAGTCAGTTTCAAAAGGTTACATATGGCGTAATGCCATTTGTGACATTCTCAAAAAGACAAAACTACACTGACTGAGAACAGATCGGTGACTTCCAGCATTTGGGATTGGAAGAGGGTGTAACTACCAACGGATAGCAGGAGGGAGGTTCCTGGGTGACAGACCCGCTCTCCATCATGATCGCGGTGGTGGTGGTGGTGGTGGTTACACAAATCTACACGTGGGTTACAATTCACAGAGCTGTACATAGGAAAGGCCATTTCACCGTATGCTACTTAAAGAGTACGTAATAAAACAATAAACATTAAACATGTGGATGGATGCTAAGAACAGGACAGAATATTTGGTGTTGAAGGGGACAGACTTGCATCAGAGCGTGAGCCATTCTAGGTAGGGACATTGAGGCTGTTCTCTGGAAAACGAGGGAGAAAATCAAACTCAAAACTTGAAAATCTGTTTCCAATATAGAGGTCACATCCTTAAACTTAAAAAAAAAAAAAGCGGGGGCACCTGGGTGGCACAGCGGTTAAGCGTCTGCCTTCGGCTCAGGGCGTGATCCCGGCGTTATGGGATTGAGCCCCACATCAGGCTCCTCTGCTATGAGCCTGCTTCTTCCTCTCCCACTCCCCCTGCTTGTGTTCCCTCTCTTGCTGGCTGTCTCTATCTCTGTCGAATAAATAAATAAAATCTTTTTTAAAAAAAGCACACTAGAAAAAAACAAAAACAGAATCAACACCTGTGTAAAACTTCGAACGGCACATCATTTGAATACAGCTTGTAAGCTCATGCACCCACTCCACGCTGTTTAAGAAACTATACTGTGTAAAAAGGAGAAGGAATGGCTTTGTTGCCCAACACTGTCAGCTTCTCTACTGACACTCAGCACAATCTCTAACCTTGTAGAAACATTAACAGTGCTACATTATTCATCACAATAAGATTATTAGTTGATGGGAAACAAATTACAGAGCTTCACAACGTGCTATACTTCCTGAATGCACACAAGGCAATTTTTCATGAATGGAAATTGCTACCCAGGAAGAGAAACTTGTGTCTTATCTCTTATGAAATTTCCAACAGGAGAGAGGATCAATTCTGGGATCGAAACAGCGCAATAAAATAAGAAAAAAAAAGTTTAAAAAGTATTTAGAAAGACCTAAGGGCACTCACAGCTCAGCAACATGTCCGATAGAGATACAGACCGTAAGCCTGGAGAGATGGAAAAAGCATACCTGTTCCGTCTAATGTGATGGCACAGCTCTGCATGATGCCATGGATTTATTGGAAAAACCCCTTTAGAAATGTAGGAAATGCCAGCAGTGCTGAATATAGGTCTGGCAATTTACGTAGCCATCTAAAATGGCTTAGCTTGTCCTGGTCCCTGTGCCGTGAATGCCAGCAACTAGCAAATACTCATGTCATCTTTTACATCTCGCAGTCTCCTGAAATACCTTCCTGGCCACTCTCTTGCCCTGCAGGGGGCACAGCCTCTTCTCTCTTTCACGACCTCTAGGTATCACACGCAGGTGCTATTTTCCCACATGCCATTCCTTACTGTCCTTGTCCCCTCGAGTGAGGGTCTGAGCCCCCGGTCCAGGGTCTGTGGGATGATGGGCTGGAGGAGCAGCGATAACTGCTGGTTGGTAAACAGATGAATGAAAAGGGATATCAAGGTTTCCAATAGCAACGGCTTAACCTGGGGAAACAGGTGTGGTGTAATTAGCATAGCTGTCTGCGCAGCTCCAGCACCTGTGACCCACATCAGTCCTTGTCCTTCAGAGCCCAGGAGGTTCCTAACTGCTGGGGCTGGGAACTAGCAGAGAGGAGGGGGAAGTACAGACAAATGACACTGCCTGGGCTCACAACGGGGATTGTGGCTTATGATGGCTGGTCCCGGGAAGGGCGCGAGGGCAGAGCGTGTCCTGGTCCCTGGACCCAGCGGAGTGAGAATTCTAACCAGGGTACCGTAGGCACTGACAAATAACTCAGATGCCCCGTTGCACCAAGGACTCTTCTTTGCTCCTGTTTCTCTCTCAGTTTAGAGAGCAATTACATGTCTTATTTTCTCTTCCCTTGCTGGGCACATTCTTTCCCTTGCTCTGTCCTTGCCCCTTAGGTGTTCGGTCTTTTCCCACAAATGCTCATGAGCACCCAGCTAAATAGACGGCTTTGATACTTCCCACCCCTTTTCTTTCAGTCTCAGGGAAAATCAACGGAAAACAAAACAAAACACCATCATTCTGCCTACCTGGACGATTCAAGGCAGTACCACCTGCGCAACCGTCTGGCTGAACTCGTTAGTAAGCTAAGGCTTCTCAGTTGCGGTAGCTGACCGTGGAACCAAGGACACCAACGCCAGGCCCCGCAAAAGCGCTGTTGCATGGGCTGGAGCCGAGGTTCTCCCTCAGTGGAGACTGTGTCCTGAATGAGGAGAGGCTTGCGAGAGGGCAGGAGAGCGCCAGTGCCGTGGACAAGCCCCGAGTCAGAAAGGAGGGAGCTATCTTTGTCTTTCCTCTCAGGGATCGCTCCGCCACTCTGGTTAATACCCAAAGGCTCTCTCGATGTTTCTCATTGCTCCAGCCAAACTCCCTTGTCCCAATTTCTTCTTCTGAACCAGCCCTTTCTCTGTGTTACATCAGTGGCTAGACTTGTCATTAGTACTTGTTTTCCAGAAGGAAGCAGCCCTTTTCAGGTCCTTGCTTTTAAAGGTCACAACCAATGTGGCATGTCTGCATCCCCACTGGGTTACATTTTGGTTATAAAATGAAGTGTGGTTTGAAGCCAAAACAGTGTGAGAAAAATTTGAATCTTTCCCCTTCTTCTAGGAGGGGGCTGGTTTTCTGAGATAATTGACATGCAATTGTCCCACTCCACATCCACGCTCTCTTTCTCCTGTTGTTTAAGAACATGGCAATTATAACTCCCAGGGCTCATCACATCACGTGCCCTCCTTAATGCCCATCACCTAGTGTTATATGCAACTGATGAATTACTGAACACCACATCTGAAACTAATGATGCACTATGTGTTGGCTAGTTGAATTTAAGTAAAAAAAAAAACAATTAATGCAAAAGGATGTTAGAAATTCAAAACATCTGAGGGTTTATAGTAGGATCTGTTTCAATACTATATGGGTGGATTTTACTATGCCAGAAAACAGCCTTTTTTCAACCTAGCCAAAGAAAGTCGTCCAAGGGTAAGATGTGATCTGGCAAAATTAGTCCCAGTTGAGCCTGGTTTCTAGAATTGGTTTGATAATTACAGATCAAGCAGCACCTTGGCTGAGGTCAAAGCTCAGGTGTCTTCACTCTATACTTTAATGTAATCTATAGCATCATACGTGTGTCATTCATTAAAACGCTTACTCATAAACAATTCTGATGACAAAAATTATAATACTAATAGCTTTTTTTGAGCACTCACTTTGTGCCGGGTTCTGTCCTAAGAACTTCACTTTTGTTTAACACAGAATAATAAGTAATGACAAGATGGTTACCTACTTAACACACAATAACAAGATTATCTAAGTGTGATAATCTTACGTAGTCCTCACAAGGATCCTAAGGGAAGGTGTCCATTATACAGATCAGGAAACTGAGGTTTGAGAGGTTAAGCGACTTGCCTCACATTGCAAAGCTGGAAAGGGAGAACCAGCCCAGGCTGCCGACTCCATAACCCTGGCTCTTCATGCTAGGTGGTCCTGGACACAAATATGCCTTTTATCACACGCCATTCATCAATGAGGAGGTCCAAATGAGTGAAATTTCCAGATAACCAAAACTCACTGTCCGCAAGTACTAGATATTTTTATTTTAACTATGTTGTGTGGATATAATAATCCAAAATGGGAAGCTAAATTTGGCTGCATTTTTAAAGAGAGCATAATGAGCATAATTCAACACTTAATTAATGACTGCAAACCCATTAAGAGCAAGCATAATTGTACGACGCAGTCGTAGAGTTCTGTATCTCCTTTCGATTTATTCTGTCTCCTTCCTTGAGGTCAGGCTGTCAGGTGTCAGTCTCAGGGTCGTCTGCAGACCTGCTGTGCTCTGCACCAACACACCTGCCCCTCCATTTTTCTGTGCATCTCGTAAGCTCTTCTTTGTAAAAAGTTGTTAAATTGGTTAAAGATTGCGTGTTAAGGAAGAACAAATGAGAACCCGGATGAAGGCCTAACGAAGTATGGAGCAAGGTCTTTCTTAAAGCTCTTTTGAGGGGCGCCTGGGTGGCGCAGTCGGTAAGCGTCTGCCTTCAGCTCAGGGCGTGATCCCGGCGTTCTGGGATCGAGCCCCACATCAGGCTCCTCCGTTGGGAGCCTGCTTCTTCCTCTCCCACTCCCCCTGCTTGTGTTCCCTCTCTCGCTGGCTGTCTCTATCTCTGTCAAATAAATAAATAAAATCTTAAAAAAAAAAAAAAAAAGCTCTTTTGAGAATGTAACAGCGCATTTAAAAAACTTATTTCTCAACTTGGGGTTCTATTCCAGAAAGCCAGAATGGCAAAGGGCCAGTCAAGAACACTCACTGTGGTCTGAATTGTTACTTAACCAGTTTCTATACAGGATCTTGTTTTCCCAGCTGGAGTATAAAACTGGGAGGTGGAGATCCCTGTATATTTGGAAAATGAACACTTGCCAGTGCTTAGGCCAGGGCCGCAAAGAGAAGAGCCTCCAGAAAAAATGAAACAAGATGAAATCAGAGAGGGAGACAAACCATAAGAGACTCTTAATCTCAGGAAACAAACTGAGGGTTGCTGGAGGGGATGGGGGTGGATAGATGAGGTGGCTGGGTGATGGACACTGGGGAAGGTATGTGTTGTGGTGAGCGCTGAGTGTTGTGTAAGACTGACGAATCACAGATCTGTACCCCAGAAACAAATAATACATTATATGTTAATTTAAAAAAAAGAAAAGAAGAAGAGCCTCCACTCCAGGAATTTAGAGTTTAGCTCTTTTCAACACAAGGTGAAGGCTGCTATGGGGGGTGAATTGAGAGACACTTGGCTTGAGCAAATCATGGCCTACTCACCATATTCAGCCCCGGAGTTAAGACTAAAGGGGTTTAAAAAAAAAAAAAAAAAAAAAAAGCAAGAAAGAAAGAAAAAGAAAAAAAGAAATATATGGGATAAAGACCATATATGGCTCTGAAAGCAAAGCCTAAAATATTTACTATCTGGACCTTTACAGAAAAAATTGCTGACCCCTGGCCTAGAGGATAAGGGAAGACTTCCTGGAGGAAGGGGTATATGAGCTGTCACGTTATAAATTCATCAGGGTCTGCTTCAGTCTTATACACATACGTGTACTATGTTTGTTTGCATGAATGATGAAACAAACAGGTATAATTGGTAGGTTCAATTAGTCTTGATCACAGGCTAGGCTTCTGGCTCACTCCACTGAGCTGACACCTTGAGCAAACACAGTCTCTTTCTAAATCAGACACATTTACATCAGCTCATTGAGGAAACAACTGAAACAAAACAAAACAAAACATAAAACAAAGAAACAACTGAGTTTCCTTTCTCAGGTTCCACATTACATCCAATCAATCTGTACAGGACCGAGACATTCAAATATGGAATTACCGCAAGGGGTGCACTGCTAAGCATCCGATAAATTACACCTCACCGAAATTAACATTCCCTCCTTCCCCTCCCCACCTGCAATCAGCCTCCCCACTTAAAACGGTGCACCTAGGCAGCTCAGTACGGACGCCGGTAAAATCAGCAAACATATCTTTTTCTTCTCTGGTGTTTTATATCTCGCCTACTATTTGAGCTTCATTGAAACAGAAATGTCACACTGCTATCTTTAGAACACTCCGAGAGTTTGAACTAAAAAACACTGTAGCTGATGCCCTAGACAAAAAGTGAGGGGATGCAGATTTCATGTCTGAACAGCAAAAGTAGACACAGTTTCAAAACAGCTATTAATCCATGAGAGGGGAAATAGCACAAAGGTGCGAGCGAGATCTTCCTTCTAACCACAGTCAAAACCCAAGTTAAATAATCCAGCTATTTCTGAAGCAATTAGCAGTATGTATTATTTCCCGACACTCATGAACAGAATCATTTTGAAAACCAGTGCTCTTGACACGTTTCACTATAAAATCAATTACTTTTAAAAGCAAGAAGCTCATTCTCCACCCCGGGAACATATGATACACCACCTGCCTGTTCCAAGAGATGCTTCGTGGGGTTTTTTTTTTTTTTTTTTTTTAATGGGCTTATGGGAATGGGGTGCTCTCTCTTCTGGTATTATCTGCACATCTCTGCAGTAAGGATGTTCAAACTCATCCCTATACTGCTATGACCAATTCACAAGCATTCTGAGTCTACACCATCAGGACCCTTTCATCTCCTTTTAGGAATTTAAGCTTTCCAAACCTGATATGATCTTAATTATCAGAAGTGCATTCTTGCCCAGGTTCAATCTCTGACATCATAATAAAGTACAGTAGCTCCATTTCAGATGAGAAAAAGCTGATTCAGAGAGATATTGTATATATCTGTTTGCATAGAAAGAATCAGGCCTGAATTAATTTTCTTAGAGATGTTTCATGGATAACATTTTCATTTTCATCAAAGGCAAGCAATTTAAAAGTTTCTCTTGCCGTTGACGGTGTCTCTAGCCGGGGACCTGGGCTGAGTACAAATGGCAATGTTTTTCAGAGGGCAAAAGGTGCTATTTTATTTCCAGAGAATATAGTGTAAGGCATGGTCCGAATGCTGTGGCGTTACTGTGGGATCTTCTGCTTTGTAGAAATCAAAGGAAAATAACTACCCCCTCACCCCCCACCGAGCTGAGGCTGGCATGAATAAAGTGTTACACAGTTGCATGGTATGGTGAACATATCTGTCAGGAAGTGTTTGAAACTGGTCATTCTCTACCTGAGCAAAAACCGTAGCTTTTTCTGGCTATTTAAAAGGTCATTTAATGAATTTCCCGTTTGGTTCAATTAATGGCATCTTGAAAAGAGATATTTCTTGCCAAAAAAAATCTTTTTTGTTTCAGGAATGATCTACTCACTGTCAGAAACTGGCTAACCATCTTTTAAAAGCAGACAAAAAAATTTCAGGTAATTTAAATGAAATCCTAAGTCATTTGTCAACAGACATCAAAATTAGGATTTTTGGAGCAAGCCTGAAGTCTGTGTCATAAAAACAAAAAATCCACCTCCCCTCTTTGACTCATTAAATTGTCCTACAATGTCGCAAACTTAATTGTTCCTACAACAAATGGAAAATTTTGCGTCTCGACATCCATCAGAACCTTAATAAAAATTAATTGTTAAGATATCTGTATTTGTGGAGACGTGTCTCAGGTCACGTCGGACCTGTCACGTAAGTTACCTCTGAAAAAGCCTCCTCTCTCTGAGATAGGCCAAACCCAATTGATCTTTTTATGTCTTTGGTCTTCTCTGGAAGAAAGTAAAAACTGCTATTTCCCCAGAGCACAGTAAAGAGATCTGAGCATGCCTCTTCTTTAAGCAATAACCATTAATATGGGTTCCGCTTGTACCAGACATCTGTAATGCTTTGGGCTGTATTTTCTGGCGCGATAACAGTGTTGTCTTGAGAACTGGTGCATGAAGAGGACAGAAGGCGGAGAGGCGGAGCTGAACTGCTCACTTGTGCTCCTATCGAAGGGACAGCACTCTTATCTTGTGGGAAAACATAGCCCTGAGCCATAAAGGCAAGTTCCATAAATCTTTGCCCACCAGTTTTGTCAGTCTCTATTCTTGCCTGTGGCCCACGGCTGACCTTGATTAGAATCCAATCTCCCAAGTCAGGATTCAAGGGATCTGAAGAACTTCTCTCAGATTCCTTCAGGTCCAGACCCCAGCTTCTTCCAAAACTCATTCTGTGGGCAATCTCCCCCGAGGAGTGGCCAGAGATTGTGCTTGATAAGTTCCATGGACATTTACTGAGTATCTATTTTGCACCTGGGCCTGAGCTCAACGCTAGGAACAGGGTGGTGTCTACAATTTAGTCCCCCTCCTTGAGGTGTTCAGGTAGTCCGGGAGGAAGGATGGACACCTTCAGTAGGACCTTTAAGTGCTAAGAAAGGGGAAAGTGCAGGGTATTCTGGAAGCGTCTCCTTACGGTGACAGCATAATGAAAACTCACGAACTTGTGGATGGATTCAGAATTTTCTCTCTAGACTAGAGCAATTTCATGGGTAAGCTCTAACATCCTGTTAGAGGCATTTCTCAAAAGCTCCTGGAAAAGTGTAGGAATGACCCTGCCCTTTCTCACAAATTCTCTCAATACACAGTTGGACACCTCTTGGGTGCCTGGGGATGATACGGGGACGTCACTCAGCCTGCAGTTATCACCGAATCATCACATGTGCTCCTCTTCACGTTGGGTGTAATTTGGGGGAACGTGAAAGCTCTATCTGCCTGAAAATCTCTCTCCCACAGTTCTACCATGGTGCCTGGCATTACATTAGGAATATCCTTGATGGGCCTAAGGAAATGAGCACCTTCGTGACATGTGAGAGCTTCATGTTATCCGATTAATCTAATTACGGCTCAGTGTCTTATCAAGACTCCTGGGCCTGAGGGGTTAGAAAGTAGAATCGGTTAAGTTTTGATGTTGGAGTGAAAATGAGATGGGAACCACAGGCATTGTGGGGGAGAGGTTCTTAGAAAGGATAAAGAAATGTTAATAGAAGAAGTGAGAAAAGACAAAGATTTTCATACGCACTTGTTTTAGATTCTTACTATGCCGTCTCCCAAGGAGGAGGAGGAAGAAGGAGGAAAAGGAGGGAAAGAAGAAGAAGATGAAGAAGACACAAAGGAGAAGACGAGGAAGGAGGAGGAGGAAAAGAAAGAGCAAGGGTAGAGAGGGAAGATAAGGAGATTCAGCTGTGACTGATACTCCTCTCTCTGAAATGGAATAAACCACACCAGCCCACTCTGTGGACATCAGTGGGCATAATGGGATAACGTTGGTGATATCCCTGCCGAAAAAAGGCAGTTAGCCTCTCCAAAGTACACCTCTGTAATCACTGGCATTTGTATTTCAGAACGTCAGCCTCACTATAGCAGACATTTGGCTAAGGCAGAACCACAAGGCGGGGTGCCTTTCGGAGTGGTGTGGGCCGGCACCGGGAGATGGCCAGCCATGGAGACTCATGGATGCCATCCTGCAGCTCCAGGCAAGCCCAGGCTGGTCCCCTGTTTTTGTCCTGACTGACATCAACCTCTTTCCAGCTGATGAAGCCCTTCATTCTTAGTTCCGTTCAAGCCAGAGCAGCCGTCCCAGGGGAGTTAAAGAAATAAAAACACCCCCCAAACTAGATTCTGATAATGCACGCATCACTTGCTTTCCTCAAATGCAAACCATTTCCTCAAGGAGGCATCCTCCCCTCCCTCCCGATGTGCAGCACACATGAGGAAGCCCTCTGTATGGATTGAAAAAAAAAAAAAAAAGGATTGATTTATGCACTTAAGGCCCCCAGGGGAGTGACATAAACCCAGTCGGTGTCCCTGCATCCAGGAGACTACATTAACACTACTGCGTTACCCGGGAGATGTGCAAAATCACATGTGGCTGACATCTCCCCCTACTCTGCAGCGAAGATGCCTCACAGGCACTATTTGCTCCACCATGGGACTGGAATAATGGAATGTTCAAGAAAGGGGTTCCTTGCATTGCACAGCAACCTTGGAATTATAAGACACTGGGACGACGTGTCGAGTGATAGAGAGATTTTTGACCTTGGACTGATGAAATCAGCCCCATTGAAAGGGTGGATGTTTAATCATGAGCACACACAACTAAAAACAAAAAAAGGAGAAATCAAGGCAAATAAAATGTAGAAATACTGAAAAATCCTTTCTCTTTCCCATAAAATGCGAGTGCGTGCACACACGTGTATTCAAACACAATGGGTCACTTACAAGAAAATTCAAATCCCAAGCTGACAGACCAAATGTTCGTTGCTTTGTTTTGTTAAATCTTTTAAATTTGAGAGAATTGTAGATACACATTCCATTGTAAGTCTTCCAAGTACTCTTTATCCAGTTTCCCCCAGTGATAATAAACACCTTGTGAAACAATAGCACAATTTCACAACTGAGACTTTGACACTGACCCAGTGAACACGCACAACATCCCCAGGAGGGTCCCTCATATTGCCCTTCGGCAGCCATACCCACTTCTGTCCCACCCTCCTTTTTATTTTTATTTATTTTTTTTTAAGATTTATTTATTTATTTATTTATTCGACAGAGATAGAGACAGCCAGCGAGAGAGGGAACACAAGCAGGGGGAGTGGGAGAGGAAGAAGCAGGCTCACAGCAGAAGAGCCTGATGTGGGGCTCGATCCCAGATCGCCGGGATCACGCCCTGAGCCGAAGGCAGACGCTTAACCGCTGTGCCACCCAGGCGCCCCTCACCCTCCTTTTTAAAAACTGAAACTTACCCACCCAAATCTGAAGCATACCATTTGAAAAGTTTTGATACATATAAACAGCCACGTAACTATCAAGATATAGGCTATTTCCATCACCCCAGAATTTCACTTGTGCTCTTGTCCTGTTATTCAACCCCTCTACGCCATGCTAGGAATTCTCCCAGCGTAAACTAGTTTAACGTGTTTTAACCTTAAAGAAGATGGTAAGTGTACATTTTGTAAATGACTTCTTTCGCTCAGCTTGCTTTTGAGATTCATCCATGCTGTGTGTCTGACCCTTTTGTACTGCTGAGTAATATTCCATTGTGTGATAATGCCAGAGTTAGTGTATTCATCCATTTGTGGGCAGATATTTGAGTTTGTTTCCAGGTTGTGGTTACTGAGAACCAAAGTTGCTCCTAACGTGCATGCATCCGTCTACTCTTGAACATATATTTTTATTTCTTTACGTCAGTACTTGGGAGGGGGATTGCTGTGTAGATGTTTAATTGTATGAGAAAATGCAACACATTTTCCAAAGTGATTGTACCACTTTCCACTCTCACCACCACTGTCTGCGGGCTACTCTCAAACCTGGCCAGTACTATGTTGTCAGTGTTCTGAATTTTAGCCATTCTGGAAGGTGTGAAGTGACACCTAACTGTTTTATTTCTTTCTATGCAAAGACATGGCAAAAAGCTGGCTTTGAGATACATTTTGCAATCCGATGTGTGGAGTAGACTTGAAGTCAGATCTCAGTCAAAGCCCCGGTTCGGGCATCTAGCTGGCAACACCAGACAAAGCCTGCCATGTCAGGCTCTCCAGGTGCTTTTAGTGCAGGTGGGCTTCCAACCTCACTTTGACAAACAGTGCTGGGGAATAAGTTCCATGTATTTCTGATGTATCCATTCCAGTAGAGCCCCTTTTAGGTTCTGATGCATGCTTTCTCTATGCTTTGGTTGCCTTGAGTCAAAGAAGGGTTAACCTGTGTCATGAACTGTAAATATTTTACCATTTTTATGCTATTACCAGGAGAGATAAAAATTGGCTGACAGGTCAGACCAGCCAGTTGGGCACTTTCGCCTAGTCTGCAGGCTCCTGTTGAGAAAAACAACGTTTGGCCTATCAGTGGGCATCCTATTGACTCGCCTGCATGGTTTTTGGCAAGCACCCATGGACAGAAATGGATCAGAGCTGGTCCCCACCACACTGGCACAGGAGTCAGCAAGAGCACCTCGCCTGTCGTCTGTGTTCCGCTAACTAAGCCCAAGTGCCAAGAACTGTACACCTGCTCCTATTCACCTGTAAAGAATAGGTATAAAGACAAATACGTTACTCAAGTTTAGATGTGGAGAGATGCTATAATCAGATTCCTGAGCTAGAATGAAGCACTCTTTCCTCTACAGGGTGCATTTAGGAGATAAGGAAATAGAAATATGGAGACCCAGGACTCGGATACACCACCAGCACACACAGTTGGTCACACATGTAAACATAGGGACACGGTTATGTAATAGGCCTGATTGTAAAGCAGTATGAAAGACTTTCGTGGGTGTTTTATTCTGACATCTTTCTGCTTTACAGTCACACCTTGTGTCTCTACAGAGATACACATATACTCTGAGAAGATTTGATAGCAAGATGATGGCCAGTCAGGAGAGACAGGGGGGCGAGGCAGATGGCACAGTGGGAAACACCGGGCTCGCCACCTGCAAGTTGACTCCCAACCTCCCCACTTACAAGCCATACGAGGGAGCTCTATGGGCCAAATATTTAATGTACTCAGGGTCCCACTTTCCTCATCTGTAAAATGGAAGTTATAACACCTATTTTGCAGGGCTCCTACAAGAAATAAATGAGCTGGTACCTGCGGAAGTCTAACTCGCAGCCAGCAACACAACTAGGACCCAAATGTGGACTGAAGCTGACGACACGCCCCACAGGGACGTCATTCTAGTCTGAAGTCACCCAAGCTGCCTTTCTACCTCACCAGCAGAGGTTCTGAGATTAGATAGGTAATTTAAATTATTTATGCGTCAACTAATCCTCTTTCTATTCAGATGCAAACAAGGTTGTTGGAAAAGAGGTGGCTGATAGGCCAGGTGGTATCCTCACATGATGAACGAAAGTCTACAAGCATTCTACGCTCTCTGCACAGAGCTCTGGTGAGAGTATGAGAGACAGGTACTGGGTGAGGGTGGGGGAGTGCATCTAAATGTCTTAACCCTGGTGATGGGTATTAAGGAGGGCACGTTGCACGGAGCACTGGGTGTTATACACAAACAATGAATCATGGAACACTACATCAAAAACTAATGATGCACTGTATGGTGACATATCATAACAACAACAAAATAATAAATACAATAAAATAAAATGTTTTAAAGCCAGTAACAAGTTTCGAAGTCCAGTTTTTGAGAGCTGTGAGCCATTCTATCACTTCCTCGTTCTTTCTTTGTTCCACGAGCATGGCGGGAATACATAGCCTGACTTGGAAGGGGCAGTAAACAAGTAAGCAAAACGCCGACCAATTTAAAAGTGGTATGTATAAGCAAAGAGAGCAAGTACTTCTGCTTGGGTAAGGGGACTGCACAGCTGAACTGGCTGCTGAAGGATGGGCTGGAGTTCACGAGGGATAGTTGAGGGAAAAGGCATGTCCTGGGTACTACAAAGAATGTGAATGACGAGAAGTTGAAGTTGGCTGGGCTGTTGTATTTGCACATGGCAAGAGGGAAAAGAGATCAGACATGTCGACCAAGTAGAGTGTGAGGGCTTTCCGTGGACCTGGCACTTCCCTGAGGGCAGAATACATGTTTCGTCTGCCTTTGTGTTTCAGCGTCTGGTACAGATCCAGGCAGAGAAATAACACCGTTGGGTTGGTTGGATAGTGCCGACTAACAGCAATATGGTGGATGGGCTGGAAAATGGAGAGGCTGGAGTCTGGAAGGCGAGTTTCTCTAGACCCAGCTACAGATGATGAGGTCTGGACTAGGACAGCAGAGTGGACCTGAAGAACCAGGGGAACAGTTAAGGGATACCTGGGAAGGGAAGTGACAGAAGTGGGAGGTGAACTGGCTATGGGCCATTGGGAAAGGGAAGAAGTGAGGAGGACTGCAGATTTTTAGCCAGGGAGCATATTCTAATGGAAGCTAAAAGACCATTTGTTGGTCTTACTTTTCTCTTTCGCCATGAAGACAGTTCCCATTTCATGACTTATTTCGTTTTCAGTATCATAGTCTTGCCCTCCATGGCTGCCCTTCGTCTACTGGGACCTTACAGTCAGACAGATGTGAGTGTCCATCCTGGCCCGGTACTTAAAAGCTTTGAGGCCAGGGGAAAGTTCTTTGATGCCCTCCGTGTTTACTTGCTCGTTTGTAAAGTGGGGTTACTTCGACTACTCTTCTCACTGGGTTGTATATAACAGCCTGTGTACAATGTCTTGCTCATAATAAGTCTTCATTCAATGTTCACCACTTTTTTTACGGTTTTGCTATTTGGATTTGTTATTATTATTACAATCATATGTCATGGTCGTTTCATACCTTTTCTGAGATACAGGAAGAGCTTCCCTCTTCCTTTCAGGCTTCCTGTCTAGGTCAGTGTGCTTTGCCTCTCAACCTGCACTTGCGGAACTGTAAGACACATGAATCATCTAGGTCATCTTGTCTAATTCAAGATACAGAATCTAATTTGGGAAGTCTGGGGTGGGGCCTGAGAGGCTGTATCTCTCACAAGCTCCAGGGACTGCCAACGTGCAGGTCTGTGGGCCACGCTTTAGGGAACGAGGATCTAGACTCGCTAGACATTTTGGACAGGAGAACAAAATGCGAACCACAAGCAGTTTTGATTTTTTCCTGCATATCATTCCCACTGACCAGGAAACACGTCCTTTTAGAACAAATAGCTCCACTGTAACTGCGCCCTTTGCTTCCGCATCAAAGCGCTGAACTCCTGTGAATGGGACCAACTCAAGTTTACCTGGTCTTTGGAGACTTGCACATACTTGGAACTGAAATGGGCACTAAAAAACTAGTCTTGTTTATTTCGTACGCAGCGAGTGAAATCCTTGCACATCCAAATGTAATAAATACATTTTTCAATGTCTGTTCCATAATTGATCACACAATTTCTCCCTCTGCTTACTGTGCCTTATCATCGGGACACCACCAATCGGATAAGATGAAGACACTGCCAGTAATTTTTAATATTATGGTGAAATCATATATTTTCCTAGATGGTTGATTTGATACAAGGCCTAAGCCCTGGTCCATAAATCTTTGGGTGCTTGAGATTTGTAGTAATTTCATATTTAATCTATAGCCTATCGATACATCATCAGGACCTGAGAAATGATGAAGAAGAGCTTGGAAGATAAGCATGGGTGGTTGTGGATAATAACCTAATTCCAAATACGCTTATAGACAGAGGACCCTGGGATGGACAAAATAAGTCAGGTGTTTTTTTCCCCTTATGCTGTTGATTATTTTTATTTAACTCCTAACTTGCACAAGGGGCCCCTCTGGGGTGTTTTCCTAGGCACTATGGATGCTGTCATGTTGTGAATGGCACCAGATGCAAACCCAAACCCAAACCCAAACCAAACCACCACCGTTCCTTTTCTGGAAATTTTACCTAACTAAAGCCTTATATTCGAGTTTCAAGATCCCCCTCAATCACGTGTCTCCTTCGAGTGTAGAATTTGCGGAGAGCTGGATGCGAGGCTAGACACGCCCTAGCGCCTGTGACTTTGCCTGAAGCACCGCTGTCTCCCCAGCACCTAGAATATTTGAGATGCAACAAATATTTTTTGAGGGGCTGAATGGTGGTGCTTAATTCTTATTTGTTTATCAGAAGCCATCAAAAGAGTCACTGCGAAAACATAGCCTTTTTGCTTGTTTAGTCTGGGTGTCAACCTGATTGCTAAGCTCCTCCTCCCAGACCTTTCCCGTCTGATGGGTCCATCGCAGAACAATCCCCAGACACTGGGAAATGCGGACCCCTTGACGTTATTCCCCTGACTCCCACCTCTCCAGCTCAGCAGTAAGCTGAGATCAGCGTACTCAGTCAGGAGAGTGTTACTTCATATTTGCCTTGAATCGTCGGAAAAAAAAGGGTCTTGATTTATTCTACTTCGAGTCACCACGATCTTGCGGGAATTTAGGAAACACAAATAACCTTGAAATAGAAACGGCTGTGACCCCTTCTCCTTCCAAGAACCCTTGCTGGATCTACCACCAAGCACTCTGATAGGCACTCAAACATTTTCAGTTTACTGCTCATAAATTCTTCACCCCCTTCTCTTCTCTGCGCCTTCGGTAAGGGGATTTCAGGAAGTAGACATAGAGAGGCAGCTTGTTTGCGAACAAAACGGGTCCCCCTGCAGCCTCAGACTAATGCTGCTTCTCCCAGGCCAAGGGATCACCTCCCACCTCCCACCTCCCACTCTGGGAATCCAGGGAAACCTGAGCTCTCCTCCCTCACTTAGAATAAAAGCCGTGGAATAATATGTCCTTAAACTATAATTTGCTTGCATCCGGCAGCTTCCTATCCAGCCCCACAATAGTCCTCTATGTAAATCAGATTTATTTATTCATAGGTGGTAGCATTCCATTACTTTCATCAAAACCAGTCAAGCTGCATTCAGCGGTTTCTGCATTCTTATAAACTAACTGGAAAAGCAATTAACATTCGCCAGCACTTTAGATAGTGGGGAGAGGGTGAGGGACCCCACCACACTCTAGATAACACCACCTCTGTAGGCGGATGGCGGTGCAAAATGACTGCTCCTCTGTGTCAAGGGAGATAAGAGAAGTGACACAGATTAGAACAAATTGTTGATCCATACCAGGGAGAAGCTAGGGAAACAATAGAAGTAAAAGCATAAATGTCAATTTGGGATGATAAAGGATACAATCTAAATGTAATATGAGAGGCCCCCAGACAAAAGCAAGAAATCGAGATTGCACATTAGTGAAGTATCAAAGTACTGGAGCATTATAACCACACGCGCGCACACGCCGAGTCATATGCTCCCAGCATATGAAAAGACAAGTAACACATTGTTGATTGCTCAGCAAACCCAATTATGAATTAACCGGCTATTGCAGAAATTCTCCAAAATTATGCTCATTTCAAGCTGCTCGGAAGAACATTTTGTCCCCGTGGTAAGTTTGCTTCCCATATTGGCTTCGTTCTTCTGCTTCTTTTTCTTCTAAGAGCCTACAGGCTACACACACACACACACACACACACACACACACACACACACACACACAGAGGACTGCTCTGGTTGCCAGCCTAACAGGAGAGTCTGGCCAAAGGCCCACCCGTCTCTCTAATAGAAAGATTAAGAGGGAGGTCAACCTGCAAGGTCATGATCTCAGCTTCCAAAACACGGCCACACAGCTCCCGCCTTCCTCCCCGGCAGTGTGCTGGGTAAGCCAAGATCTGAGAACTCATTTCTAATTCCTCTAGCATCATTTCCAGCCCTGCCTTTATGGTGACAAAAATCAAACCACGGGCTCAGCTGTGGCTCCACCTAACAGAACCAGTGCATCTTGCTAATGCGACAGAGCTTCTGGGGAGGCGTGCAGGTGGTAACGCGTCCTGCCATCCTTGCATACGGGGGCAGCAGCTCATTCCTGACGCGCTTCAAGGGTCAGTATGGTTATGAATTACCAGAGTGGTCAGCACGAGGCAGGGGAGCCCGGGGGACTGGCCACATTCTGGACATGTTTTATGTTCGCTCAACACACATCTCAGCCCCTCTTTTTAAGGACTCACAGTAACTGCTGCTATTCACTCAATTTAATTGTTTTGCTTTAATAAAAAAGAGAAATATAAAAAGGCCCTTCTTTATCTCACCAATGAAATGCCAAAAATGTATACAGAAATCCATGTTCGGAAAGGCAGGCTCTGTGTTGTTTCACTATTTAACTTTCACCGAGCACTAACTTTGTGCTAAGTACTATGCTAAACAGTATATATCAGTAAACAGTAGCTGTCACTGCTGTCCTCTGCAGCCAATAAGAATCACATTAACCACGGTAGTGATAATAGAATAATATTGGGGTGGTTACAAAAAATTCTTCACTTCCCAAAATAATTTGTCACAATATACAGACTTCCCTCAGGATACCGAAAATATTATTTCTCTCTCAAGTCAACTCAATCTAGTCCATGTATACCGAGGGTCCATGAAACGCAAGGCAACGGGCTAGGCGCAGGGAGATAGACAAGAGTGGGGTGATTTGCCGTTACCTGCCTGTTACCCCACTGGGCTCTCAACTCTGTGGGGCATGGCCCATGTCAGGCACTGCTTGAAGCACTCTACTTGGATTGTTATAATTTATTCTCACTACAAATCCCCCGTTTTACAGGTGAGGAACCGAAGATTCAGACAGGTGAGGGGAGTATTTCAAGGTCACCTGCAAGCCGGTGGCGGGGCTTTACACCCTCCCCGCCCCCACCTGTTATTACATCTCCTTCTTCCCACTCCCTTGTCTGAAGTGGAAATACAATCCTTCAAGTTAGTAACTATTATTTAAAAATTCCTGGCGAGGGACACCCTGAGATTCACACTTCACAAATGAAGATAATACTACGTTTCTGGGTTCATAGCCCTCGATCCTCAGAGGCCCCAGAGATTCCAAAACCTCATCAACGGATGAAGTATGTTCATCAAGTTGTCCCTCTCCCTTGACTTGGCTTCTTAGGGAATGTTCTCTTGGGCTAGAACAGGGATTTGCAAATCACCCTTGATTCAACGGGCAACTTGCTGGGTGAGCAAGTCTCTTACCATACCTCAGTTTCCGCATAGTTTAGGAATGAGGGAAAGGGGGGAAGAGGAAAACAAAGCTCCTTTGAGAATTCCTCCATTCAAAGAAGACTTGTCCAGTGCTTCTGATGCCTGGTGACATCAAAGGCGGGCCCTCCTCAGTTTGGAAGGCACTGGAGCAGTATTCCCCCTTCGGGAAAAGCTTTTCCCTCCTCACCCCTTCCCTACACACCTGTGCTCCTGGGCCCTGAGTGAGAAGCCAGCTCAGCTCCTTCTCGGAGTAACGACCCCAGTGAGGCCAGCGGTGCTGAAATCATAGCCGCTGCCGTTGCTAGTCTGTGGACGGGAGAAGGCGAGGCTGGCAGTTCGCTCACCCCGAGAAGGAACGGAGCTGCCCAGTCAAGGGCAGTGGACCACTGAGAATAAGTGAGGCCTCCCATGGATTTTCTTTTTCTCTTTTCTCTTTTTTTTCCCCTTCTGTTCTGGCACCTCCCTCCCTCTCAGGAAGAGCCTAGCTCTGCACACTGACGTCTCAACCTTTCAAGGTGAACCCCTACTCCTGGAGATGTGCTTCCCGGCAAAGGCTGGGGGAGAAGAGAGGGAGGGGGTCCAGATCAAAGCCGGCTTTGAAGTGAGTATAATTTTTGGAATGTTGCTAAGAGTGTAACACACAGTTCAGCAGGAAATTGGCTCTGGAAACAGCTTTGTAGTTGCTCCCCGGGACTGATGATTTCCCTGACCTGGTGGCAAAGGTGGGGAGCCGAACAGTGGGGGAGATGAAGATTGCTGACTCTCACCGATCTGATTTACATTTTTCACCAACCAGGTCCTGTGGCTCTGACTCGCCGAACAGAAATGTAATACAATAAAGTCTGAAACAAACCCCGAGAGAAACTGGGGCTCTTTCAGCGGACTCTGAGCAGGCTCCAGGACTGGACGTAAAGGACAGTACGAACATTTTGCTTTCCGTGGCACGCCGGATGCAGGCATGTAGTAACAGAAACAGCGCCCATTCGTTGCTTATTACGCGTCAGACCCTCTGCTCCCTGGCGGACAGCATCGTGGGATAATCCGCGAGAAGTGCTCGCAGGGTGCCTGGCGCACAGCACATGCTCACTATGACTTACTAGCTTCTTTAACCCTCATCACAAACCTGTCAATTACGTACCTTTTCATCCTCATTTTGCAGATAAAGAACCAGACTAAGTTAGCTCCCCAAGGTCGGTCAGATTGAACAGCGGCACAAGTATTTGAAAGCACACCTGTCAGAATCCGAACACACCTTTCACACGTATAGAGCATATGCCTTGCCTCCGGGGTAGGAACAGGTCACAGTCAAGTCCATTTTTGAACAATTAATGCCCTCCAAATCAAGGAAATACCGGCATTTCACAAAATGACATTCTGAGTGTGTTTTCCTCAAGAAAAAGAAATAGAGGACAGATAGTCTTTCTTGTTAGTACACAGGTTTTTCTCTCTCAGGGACGTTATGAGGGCTGCTCTTTTGGTTTATGCTTTTAATTTCTGTTGTTGTTACTGTAGTAAGGGGAGGGACTGGAGAGAGGGGGATTAGTGGATAATTGGTGAATCAATACAGGGGAACAAAAGATTTTGCTGGGAAAGTGAGATCGAGCCACACGCTTTGAATATCAGTGGAGTAAGAGAGGCCAACGCCAGCAGAAGGGAGCTGGTGGTTGGTGGGGGTGTAGAGGAGAAAAGAAATATTCAATATGGAGCAAACTTCACCCAACAGGAGGGGAAAAGACACTTCCAAGAACGGATTCAGACACCTTCAATGAAAGCCTGGTTGGGATGAGATGTGACCATATGTTGTCAGGGATTTAATTTCTTCCTTTTCATCCTATCTCTCCAGCTCCCTTCTCTGTCGCTGTGGACTAAAATCACTTTGACAACAGTGTGTCTAGTTGTCCTTCATGTGTAATTTGGGGTCTACCTGCGTTAAAGAACCTCGAGAAGTTAGCATCTCAGGGCCGGGAGTAAACAGAAGTTTCTTTTTCCCATCACTTCATGCTGTTTTCGTCTCCTCCAAATCAGGAATGAGGGGGACCTAAAGCGGGGGTTCGAAGGTGGAATAATGACCCCTTAAATGATACCCATGACCTCATCTCCAGAGCCCATGACCATGATTGGTCACGTGGTGTTATGGGTTGAATTGTGTAACCCCCCCCAATGAAGTTCTAACCCCTAATACCTCAGACGTGACTCTGTTTGATAACAGAGTCATTGAAGATATAACTAGTTAAGATGAGGTCATATTGGAGGAAGGTGGGATCCTAATCCCTTTAAGGAAAAGGCCACGTGAAGATGCAGAGACACGCAGGGAGAACGCCATGTGACGATGAAGTCGGGGTTTGGAGTTATGCAGCTGCAAGCCCAGAAACACAGATTTCCGGCAAAGCACCAGGGGCTAGGGAGTGGCAAGAAAGTCTCCTGGACAGGTTTCAGAGGGACCACGGTCCCACTGACATCTTGGTATTCGGACTTCTAGGCTCTAGAGTTAGAAGCCAATGAATTTCTCTTATTCTAACCCAGCTAGTTTGAGGCCCTTTGTCACGGTAGGTCTAAGAAAGGGATACAGACGCCAAGGGGGAATGAAGGTTGCAGACGGAGTTAAGGTTGCTCATTAGCTGTCTTTGAGAAGGGAAGTTATCCTCGCTTATCCGAGGGGCAGGGGCTGGTGTAATCAAAGGGGTCTGTATAAGTGGAAGAGGGAAGCAGAAGAGAAAGAACCAGACAGATGGCAGTATGAAAAAGACTCAGCCCGACGCTGCTGGTCTTAAAGATGGAAGAAGGAGCCAAATGCCAAGGAATCCTCCAGAAACTAGAAAAGACAAGAAAACAGATTCTTCCCTCGAGCCCTCAGAGGGAATGCAACACTGCTGACACCTCGATGTTAGCCTCAGCGACTTATCTCAGACTTCTGACTTCCACAGTTGCAATGTAATACATTTGTGTTGTGTCGAGCCACTGAATTGTGGCAACTTGTTACAGTAGCCATAGGGAAGTGAAACGGGGTGATGTGGAACCTGGGCCAGGAAAACTTAGAGTCAGGTACGCCCCAGGCCAAGTACAATCCAGAGGAAACGGAAAACTCCATCCTGGTTGAGCTCCCACTTCTCCCCCTTGTGCCTCCTGGCCCTTCAGTTTAAGGCACATGGAGGCTGGCCTCTTCTTACGCACCTGACAGGAGTTGCACCAGTGAGAACAGCTGCTTACCAGATGCAGGCACCGTTTAGCCCTTCGTTTACGTGCTGTCTTTTAATCCTTGCCACAATCTTAGTATTAGCCTCTGCCCTCATTTCCACTTATCAGATGAGGAAACAAAGGCAAAAGAGATTCAGGAAAAAAAAAAAAAAAAGATAAACTTGACCTAAGTTGCACACATGGTCAATGGGGGGCCTTGACTGAAAGGGACAGAAATGGCAACCGGGTGGGGATGAGAAGTCCTTGGGGCGCATGGGCCTCCTGAAGAGGGGACTGCCGGACCAAGCTGGAGAAGAGCACGTGACCCTTCTCCCCTCTCTGCCTGTGAATACACTGGTGAGGACAAGTCCACTGCAAGGTGCCATTTCTCTCAGTATAAGACTTCTATTGTTTTAATTTCTCTACCGCAAACTAGCAATAGATCGATGCTGAAGACATTCGAAATCTTGATGTTGGTCTCAATTCAAAGTTGGCAGTCAGGGGATTGAGAAATGGGAACATGTTGCTTCCCCCCACCCCATTTCAACGGCGGTGCCAATATCCTGTCGAGAAAAGGATAAAAAGAGCGTCTGTATAAATAAATATGCTTTGTAACATCACTTAAACTTATTCTTCCTGCTTGATAGTAAAATATGATGGGTGATAGTATGTGACACTTGCTGCTTCCACTGCTTTATCAAAGTTTATAAAACCCACTGATCTTTGGCACGGAGTGAACACACTCAAATCTCAGGCAGAGAGGATGCGTTCCGCCATCCGAACATAGTCAAGGCTCCAGGCTGTGCAAGAAGAAGAGGCAGGGGGGGTGAAGAGTTAAAGTGCTCCACCAGCTAGCCAGTCAGAGAGCTCAGGTGGGTGCTCCCGTGCTTCTCAACATCATGGTCCCGCTGCTCGGTCTCACTGAGGGTGCTGCAGAGTTTTGCTGGAATGCAAACATGCTAAGGACTGAATGCCTCCGGGCCTTCTAAGAGATGCCCCCTCATCCATCACTTCATGCTTGCCTGAACCTTCCTTGCTGTGTGGCCAGTCATGTTCCACTTGGAAAGGCCTTCTCCTTTCTCTGCCTTTGCCCAGGGTGTCCCAGTGGCTGGCCCAAGGAATAATGATCAGAACATGTACTCTGAGTAAAGCACGTCCACCTCCCCTTGCTCTGGAGGGAAGGAAAAGGTACCTGGGATTTCTCTTTCCAAAAACCACGCTGGATTCAAATGACCATATGCTCTTGTCCTATCTTAACACCTAACCTACCTCTGATTTATTCCTTGGATACCTCTGAAACCATTCTGCGACATTTTTTTGCATGGCTATGAGGTTCTGAGATCTCAGAACACAGAGATAGCAGACTTGTGCCCTGCCCTTAGGGAGCTCATTGTCTCCGAAAGGAATGTGCAGAATCACATTAACACCCTCATCATCTCTTCCCATTGCCTTCATCTAATTCATTTCATCAGCATGTGTTTACTCAGTGCCTACTATGTGCTAGCATTTTGCTCCTTGCCGGGGGCCCAACAGTGACCTAGATAGGGCATGGTTACTGCCCCCAAAGAGCTTCATTCAAGAGAAACTTAAAATGAATCATTCATGGGTTGTAAGCCGCCATTCCTGGTTGTACATATTTCCGTAGTCTGACAGTGCCCCTGGAAGGCAAGGGCGCTGTCTGGCACAAAGAAAACATCAATAAGTATTCATCGCATGAGTGATGTTGGGGACTGACTGCTCACTGCTTCCTGCACCCCATCATGGGCACTCCTGTTGATGCTTCCAGAATTAACCAAGGGTCCCTCGGTTGCAGTTTTGGTGCCTCACACAGAGGAGGTGCTCGACAGATATTTGTTGATCTCATTTGTATTTCTCACCTCACGCCCCACTCTACAGCATGAATCGTCATTTCGGTGAAACGGCTCCATTCTACAGTAATAATTAAAACCATAGGCAGTTATATTTATATCAAGTAAAACATGATACGATCGTCCCTTATCACAAAAGGAAATATAAAATCACTCTTAATTCTAGAGATTGTTGCAGTTGGAAAAAGATTCAAATCTTCTAATAAGAAGTTTATATTTTGAGCTCTTAATAACAGGTTTTTGATGCATAAACATGCCTTTTTCCTAGGGTTTGTTTAACCAAAAAATATGTATTCATAAATTGCATAGTCCTCAATTTAGCAGAGATCTAAAGAGAATCTGAGAGTAATGATAGGTTCTTGCTCTTATGAATTTAACTGTGCTGCCATGGATTTACTTATTTTAATGTAACTTAGGATAAATTATTCCTCTATAAATATAACTCTTTCAAGATTCAGAATATTTCATTCTGTGGAAGGACACGATTTAGTATCAGTATTCAAGACAAAGGATGCTAAGTATTCAGAACTATGTGCCCACAGAAGAGTGATTTAATAATAGTAGAATTGTACTATCGGGGTTGCTTTCTCCTTTTTTGGAGGAAATGAATATGAACTGAACTATAAGTTAGTGGATTTCAGTGACGGCTCCTTTTGTGCAAGAACAGTTTGGATCTTGGATCCACAAAGAAATGCAAGGTTCTTAGAAGTTTTTCTCCCAGATAGAACCTACTTTGCATATCTTTATTCTTTTTATTTATAATGGAGGAAAAGAAAATATTAAATACACATTTTGAAGAGGCAATTATAATAGGTTTTGCCATCCTGGCTACCCCAGGGAATCACATCTGTGAGATTGCCATTTTACGTGATTATTGCCCTGAAAAGCAAATGCATTTCATCTTGCATGCCAATTTGATTGATTAGTAGTGGCTGCTTAGAGGACTGTTGAGAAGTATTGGCAGGCTGCATCTGCTCCCAGCAGGAAAGAGGGCTGTGATCGATTAGTGATGTCTGCCCTGGGTGCAAGAATGAGAAGTGGTAACACATGTGCTTAGTATCTGCAAAAATGAGTATAATTCCAAAACCAGAAGAGAGAATTTCTCATTGTGCTGGTATTGCAGATAAATAAATTAAGCTACACATCCGAATTGGCCAGGTATTTATAGAAGTCAAAACGGAGTCCTATGGGAATCCAAGAAGATAAATCATTGGTCAGTAATTGTATGAGCCCAGGTTGCCCTCAAATTTTAAAAAATGTATTGACGCATAGTCTAATATTCTGTACAAATGTAGTTTGTGTCGGGGAAAATGCCTTACAATTGCAAACCCAGGTGTGAACTTCAGAAGGCTTAATTTTCCTTAACCACCTGACTTCAGTAGTCTCTTGTTCCATCCGTGATAGAAGTGCTCTCCTCATGTTATTTTTCTGTACCAAATAAACCTATTTGTTCAAAATCCTATTTCTAGTTTGCATGATAGAGCCCAATCATTTGGGTGATAGAACAACATCCTAATCTTTGTGTTCAAAACCCAACTAGCTGTACTTTTTACTGAAAAATTAAGTTTCTAACTTTTACAAATGCAGGTTTGATGACTGATGGCTAAATGAAGGCTGGTCCTTAAGGCTCAAAGAGAACTTTTAACCTAAAGAGTACTGCCAAGTAAGAATTAATGGCCAATTATAAATGAAGGCCAAGAGCTGAGTACTGACAAAGTACATCTCTTGAAGAATAATTTTACAGTGACACTGTAACAATACTTTTGATAATTCTTCATGCTCTAAGGAAGGGAGATTAAACACAATGATTACATTATGCTGCAGGGCAAAGGGAAACATAGTTACTATTCTGAAAGTAAGACAACCATCAGACCTTTAGTCC
This sequence comes from Ursus maritimus, assembly GCF_017311325.1. Lineage (NCBI taxonomy): Eukaryota > Metazoa > Chordata > Mammalia > Carnivora > Ursidae > Ursus > Ursus maritimus. Next base: position 7,914,052 of record NW_024423897.1, read on the forward strand.
ACTAACCCTTTCCAGTTCAATGTCCAACTTAAAAACTCTGACAAACAATCCAGTAAAAAACAAACAAACAAACCCCTCAAAAACAAACCAAACCACCACAACAGCAACATTTATCTGCGGCATCCAAGATTTAAAGAATTATGCTGTGAGTTTCTAGTTTGCTGCTCTCCTCTCCTTGGAAAAGGAAACTCTCCCTTGGAAAAGAATAAAACTAGTTCAATTTTTGCTTTAAAAAAAAAGCGAAAAGAAAACGAAAATATAAAATTCAGCAGAAATGTCACACTGAGGAATCATAATAAGCATTAAGCATTATTTAAGTCATGCATAACCACTAAAATATATGACCCCTTTCCATAAATTGAAAGGCACTGTATTCAGCAGATTATGGGCCTCAAATGCTGAACTAAGGGAAGCTCCTAAGATGCCCATGCCTTGTAGACCCAAAGATTAACTCTGATCCGTGGTAGCTTTCTCTCCAAGCAAGCAATACGCTCAGCCTGGAGGACTGCCAACGTTGGGCTTCCTTTTCTCTTTCGTCAGGGGTATTTGCTGAGAACCTATATGCTAAAGGCTGTGTTGGGGAGAGGGAGGGAGGGAAGGAGGCAGGGGAAGAGGAGAGGAGAAGTGTGGATACAGACTTTCTCCTCCAAGGATTTACAGCCTGCTGAGGCCCTGCCAGTCATCGCCAGACAACACTTTAAGGCTCATCTGTTGCTAACAGAACGTGTGGTTCTAAGGACAGAAAGCCTAGAACAGGGTGATTCCGAGAACAAAGAATTGGCCAGAAATATGAAACCTGTGATCAAAGAAAATGCTCCATTCAAATCTACTTTTAATTTCGAGACAGAAAATTCGAGCTCTTGGAAGGACCCTAGGAAATCATTAAGTTCAACATCCTCATTTTACAAATGAGGAAACTGAGGTATATGGACAGGTGACTTGCTCTCGTGGTTGTCTTGCTAGAGAACATGGTGTCTTTGTGCAACAGAGAACTTCACGCTTTCCTAAGAGCGTCATGGCTTCAGCCCTACCATTTAATTAAGTTAAGACAGCACCATATTTAAAAATTGGTTGTACAGCTATTAATATAATGTTGGCGATGCTTTAATTTCCACAGTGGGGCAACAGGAGAGAAGATGGAAGAACACCTCTTCGTGAATTTTTAGGTCTATGAATATGCCATAATCATTTACAAAAGTATGTATTTTCATTTTCAGGATGACTTAAGCAAACCAAAGCCTGCAGAACCATCTTGACCAGAAAAAAAATGGTTTTTGCCTACTTTTATTTATACCTCTTTTTATTACTGAGTCGGCGTCACCAGTGACAACATCTAAAGTGACAATGTTCAACTTCTGACACAGGATTTTGCAAACTAGGGTCCGTGATTTCTAACACGGCGACGTAAGGATATGCAGTTTAAATTGCAGATTTAGGCTCTCTGAAGTTGATACTGGTCTTTCATTTGCGATGTCATCGGCTGTGCATCTAGCATAGAGCGTCTATTTAATGGGATCCCAGGTCCTCTCACAGAAATACCTACTTCCCAAGCTCTCCCCCTCCTTTTCCTAGCTTTTCTCTTCTTTCTTAATCAAGGGAATGTAATGTAGCCAGTCAGCAGAGAGCCTCAAAAGAGAAATCAGAAGCAACATGGGGCATCATTCACTTTGGACACCCCCAATGCATAACTCTACAGAGAGAACAATGTGAACGGCTCCCCCTGGAGTTGTGCGCCCTGCCGTGCTGAGCACGCTTCTAGCTGAATCAGATGGTCCGTGTGGAGTCAAGATCTTGACTCTTAAGCCTCATTACAGACAGACTGAGGCCAGAGTGGGTAGGAGGTGCAGATGATTGCTTCAAAACGCTGACCTTGAGGAGTTCTGTCAAAGGAGAAATTGAGGGGTTTGATCATGGCCACTGAGCTCGGGGTTGGTGGGTCGTGGTGCCTTTCTCAGAAAATCAGGGGTTGTACTCGGGCAAACAGGTGCACAGGCTAATTGTCCGCTCCCTGGCGGAGTTTGGAGCCACTGGAGAGCCGGCCTGCGCCTTAGGAGCTCTTTGAAATGTTCACTGATTTGATTGTTTCGCACCACCCACAAGAGGCTCTTAATTGCATTCCTAGAGCACTGGCTTTCTACGGAAATTACTTAAAACACAGCTTAAGTGTTAAATCTGAACTGTGTAATGTGCAATTGAGGGTTTTTATTTTATTTTATTTTTTTTTTTAAATAACCTCACTCCTGGCTGCCTCCTTGTAGGAAGCACTGACAGGTTCAGTGGGGAATCTTGGGGCTGGCGCACATTATAGTTCTCTCCTGCAGGGTTGGCAGGTGTGAGCTATGTCAAATAAATTTATTACAGTCTGTGCTAATAATGAAAATTATAGAAAAGCAAGATGAAAGTGCTCTACAGCCAGCTAATTTGAAGCTACCTTACTAGACAATAACAAGCTCCTAACAGTTTTTCCTTTTTTTAAAAAACACTAATTATGCTTAATGTTCCCTGTCGCATTAGCTTTCATGGTAATTATATTTCAAAACTTTTGCAATTAGGGTGCAGTTAATATTGTGGAATATTGCAATTATTTTTCATTGTGACACCTCTATTGAAAACTGGTGGCATAATGATCACATTGTTCAACTAAATCAGAACTGTAGAAATATGGCAAATGAACCAATTACACATTATTATTTCTAATTACAGATAATGTCATTTTCTCCGCTTTTGTCCAAAAGAATTTCTCAAACACAGATATCCCGAATTCTCCTATTCGTAAAGACTCTTTCGTTCTCTCATCCACACACTGGTATGTTCTTATATTAGTGCCTTGAGTGCTAAATTTAAAAGGGTCTCCTAGGGATTACTTGAATTTTCTTCTACCACCCCCGTCCCCCTCCTGTGGAAATTTTAAGCCAGATGCTCTCATTGAAAAATCTCAGCCTCGGCCCAGCTACAGACAGCATGCCACTGCCACGAGCTGGTGTGAATCCAGCGTCTCAGAATCGTCATTCGTGACGGCTTATTTTTATTCATTCAACAGGTCGAACCTCTCGTCTCATTAGCGGTAACTCGCTATATCCCAAATACCTCCTACATAACACCGATTCCCCTTTTTCCATCACAAGACGATAAGACTGTAAAGCTGATTTTTTTTTTTTTACCTATATTCCTACCTCTGTATTTCTGACTGTCTGAAAACTGAATGAAGACCAGTGAGGGTTTCCAGGAAACTGTTATATTTGGATTTGGGGATTTATTTTTTTCTCTGTACCTCGAATATTTTCATATATAGTCACCCTAATAATAATGATTGGGACTGTGAAGTGGTCAGGACTCAACATTCCCGAAGATAGATGGTCTGGAATGCTGTGCAATTTCATTCTTCAATCATGTCCTGAGAAATGCAGCCTAGGCATGAATGTCCAGTTTTACAGATCAAGACACGAAGCTTGAAGCAGGGCCCATGGCCTCATATCTAGTCTGTGGCATCAAACTGAGAGCATCTTGACTTCCCACGTGCTTGTCGTCAGGGTGAGCAACCGACCCGCTTGCCCAGGACTGAGGGGTTCTTGGGACACCGCCCTTTTGGAGTTCATACCAGGCCAGTCCCTGGCCAGCTGGGATGGTTGGTCCCCTCCTACAGTTGAAGTTAACTTGTCTCTCCACAGGGAAACATACAGGTGAGAAGTTCTCTACATCGGGCTCCTCTGTGCGTGGAGATGTCAGAGAAGGAGACAGAGATACAAGTGGGCAATGAGGAAAAAGAAATAAAAATGGCCTTCAAAGCTGGATTTAATCACCCTCTTTACCTGTTTTCCTAATGAGTTTGCCATCTGTGTGTGCAGGAGGTGGGAATATTTTTCACGCAGGCTCCAGCACCTCTAGCCAGCCTGTGGTAGGTGCCCAATTACGTGTTTGTGAAATAATATTACTGATATTAATAGCTCATGTTTATAGACCCCTTATTAAATTACTTTGCCAAGTAACTTAAATGCATTTTCTCAATTAATACACATACCATCTTACTAAGGGAAGTGTTAAGCTACTGTTATCCCTTCTATACCAACGAGGAAAGCAGACCCAGACAGTCTAGGTAACAGTGTCACTGTTGCCCAGGTGAGGGGCTGGGGAGGCAGGTGGGGATGCAGTCTGGTGTTTCAACAGCCCATGCCCTTAACCAGATGGTGACACTTTGGAAAGGACAGTCATGGCTTATCTACCCTCATGGAGGTGTTGACTCTCTGGGTGTCTGAAGACAAAGCATCTCCTTTAGGAAAACAAATTTTCTACTTTGCTGCCTGGGGGACGTACGCGGTCATATTATTCTGTTTTCTCGTACTCTTGGGACAGCAGAACGGTTTCCTAGGTATATAGCGATGCTTGGAACTTCTCTGTAATCTAGTCTTGATTAAATTCACCTCTCAAATGGGCTACTTAGAACTGCCTACCTAGTCCTCCAGCTTCCGTTCTTGTTAGTCTCCAATCCTTCCCCATCTGCCAGGGTGGTCTGGTCTTTAAAGGTGTACTTAGAGCACGCCACACACCACATGATGCCTCAAGTCTACCAGTAACTTGAAACCCACTGCCATGAAAACAAACCTGAACTTCATACCATTGCCTGAGCCAGAGCTTCAGAGACTTGAACGTGCAGGCCCGCAGACAACCTGAGGGTTCAGTCTAGCGCAAGTCCGTTCAGATTCAGAAGGTCTGGGGTGGGGCCTCGATTCTGTTAATCAGCTCCCAGATGCTGGGGATACTGTGGGTCCAACTTCCATCTACTCTGCCGTCTCGCCTCAGGCTCTGCTCCCTGGGCTGTCTACACTCCAGCCTTCCACGCTTTCTTCTGGTTCCTCAACAGAGCCAAGAGATTTCCCTGCCTTTCCACTGTAGGAAAACAAAAGCCCTCCCATCATCTGCTCCAGTCCCTCAAACCTTGTTCCAGGGTGACCTCAGTTGCACTTTTCAGATTTTGGCCGAAGTCACCTCTTCAAAAGTCTTTCTCTCCCTTCTAAGCAGGTGTGTGTGTGTGTGTGTGTGTGTGTGTGTGTGTGTGTGTGTGTGTTATCTTAGCATCTGGTATGTTTTTGTTACAGTGCTCACACTGGACATATTTTTATTAGTCCGAGATTTTAAATTCCACTTTGCAGTAGAAGCTTCCCCGAGTCAGCAGCCACGCCCTTCTCAGGTACTGTCAGGCCCACAGTGCTTAGGAAAGTGCTGGCTGGCGGTGGGTGTGCAGTGATTATTAGCTGAATGAACGTACTATCCCGTCAAATGGTGGATTTTTTACTTTACATCAAAACATTCATGGGAATTGCTACAGTTTGAACGGCATGTCCCTTAGGCTGCCAAAGCTATTTTTCCCAGGAGTACAGAATAATATGTAAAAATGCCAGATTTGTTTTCCTGTTCGGAACAAATACAGCCAACCTGAGTGCCTGGCTCCTTTCATATAAACTGGGGGAGTACAAAAGCAAACTGTCACACACGATCACTTTCCAGGCAGAGCTGAAGCATCGCAATATGAAAACAGGTTCCCCTTCATAAGATACAGAGAGCTCCAAAACATTTAAGTGACATCGGGTCTCATTCTCGATGAGTCGGCTGCCATAACACTTTATTTCTACAACTCATTCCGTTTCTCCGAGGAGTTTTACAACCATCTTATCAGTTTTCCTCTTGAGGAGGTAACTCCATAGGAGGGATTAATCCTCTTATACCGGAGCAGCCCCAGGAAGTGAGTTATATTATTTGTGTCACACGGGCAGAAGCTGGAGGCCAGGGAGGCTGGGATGGCCTTGCATCGGGGATCCTGAGAAGGGCGAGGCCATGAAAATGACAAGGCATTCAAGTGCACGGATGACGGCGGCCGGGTTCTTCCCTTCATCCTTGAGATTGCAGCCCTGGTCTACACCTCGAGTACGGCACTTTCTATGCTTTGCTTTGCGTGCTTAGATTTATTGAAGGTGACAGCCTGGTTCTTCTCTGATCCTCAAGCAGCTTCTCAGGGGAGAAGGTCCACACCTAGGCGCCCCCATCCCACGCCCCCCCCTCACTTGCACCAACACCCAGATCCCACTCCTCAACACTTGTTGCTTGTTGGCAGAGCAACTCCTTGGCCCAACTCAAGATGGCCTGAAGACATGGAAGGGAACGTGTTCTGCAAAAACAACCTGCGTAACTGGTGAAAAGGAGGCAGCTTGGCTCACACACTGTTGGCGGTTTCTGCGCTGCTACAACATTTTGCTGGCAATATACAAAGTTATAGAAAGATCCATTGCCTATTATCCTCTATTTATCCTATGATTTTATCGTAAGGCAAGAATCATAGATACACAAAGCAATTTTTGCATAAGGATGATCTTTGCACTGATATGAACAACAAAAAAATTGAAAGAGCAAAAATGCCTGACGTAACCCAGACAGCGTGATGGAATAGCATTAATACGATGCTCAGAATAATGTTTAATAACACACAATAATCTTAATAACCAGGATTTATAAGCAATGTTGAACATCCTCATCAAAGCGCCAAGCACATTATAAATACTAATTTATTTTCTCCCACAAGGTTGCTATACTGTAGGTATCATGATGGCTCCCACTTTACAGATTAAGAAACTGAGATCTAAAGAAATTAGGAAACTACTTAAGGTCGCCCTGCTAATAAATGTTGGAATGTAGATTCCAACGCCACCCTCCTGTCTCCAGAGCCCGAATCCTGAACCACAGTGTTCCTGTGGGCTGGTTCGTGCTGCCATATATTGCCATATAAAAGAGGGTACGTGTAGAGTCCTATCTCGTGTTGGGATTTAAAAACGGTATGACTATGAAGTTACATATAATTATGTGTATAATCTATAATTATATATAATAAATCAAATGCATTTTTCTTTCCATCCTTACAACAACAAATATTTCTCGAGCATCGGCTATGTGCTCAGAACAGTTCTAGGCGCTAGCAATTTGGTTATAAACAATTAAGATAAAGTCCCTGCTCTCGTGGACCTTACATTTTACTGTTTCTTATGCATATTGAGGGGTGGGGCAGAGAGAGAGAGAAGCTAATATCAAAAGTTTACTAGTATCTCCGGGTGTGTTATTTTGGATCGTTTTAGACTGTCTTCCTCTAAATCTTGTCTATATATGCCAAGTGTTCGTCTATGTTCATAGAACATAGAAAAAAAAAAGCATTGTTAATTCATGTCACTAACAGAAAAAAATTTCAAGGAATTAAAAGGCACACAGATTTAAAAAAAGACACATCAGGCTGTTTTTACTCTCCTGTCCCCCTGGGGGCTCCCCATGTGTCCCAAACTGCCAATCTCCACCAGAAAAAATCCCTCCGGGGCTGTCCCTGCCATCCTCCCCTCCCTGACAACACTGGCCAAGGTGCCATGGATCCCAGCTGCCTGCCCCTCCCACCACACCAGCTTTTGTGCTTCTCGAGCCTTCCATCAAGACAGGACACTCCAGGCTGACTGAAGGCATGACCTATTTCAGACATTCTCTCTCTGCCACAGTCATAACCAGGTAGTTATTAACCAACCCCATGATTAACAAGAAAATTAACAGTCTGAAAACAGGGCCAATCCTCCAATCCGTTCCCTTCAAAAACTAATCTGTGTCAGCCTCCTCTATGTAGCTCATTTGCAATTATTTCTCACAGCCAAATTTCACTTCCAAACATGGGAAATGATATTTAAAAACCTTGCGTTTATAAATCATTACCCCAATTCCCAAATTTTACTTTGGACCATCGGAGCAGCCCTAATGAGAAAACAAATACAAATATAGAAGTTCTCCTGCAGGCCTGGGAAAGTTTTTTTTTTTTTTTTCCTTGCCTGCTGGGAATATCGTTTAACCTCTCAGGACCACAATTTCCACCTTCATGATACACAGGTAATAATTCCTCCCCCACATAAGTGTTGGTGGTTTCCTGTATGTAAAGTGCTGTGATGATTTTTTTTAAATTGCAAGGGCAGGGCCAATACTCTCTCTGGCCCCTCACATCTAAGGCTTTCTTTCTTTTTTTTTTTTTTAAAGATTTTATTTATTTGACAGATAGAGACAGCCAGCGAGAGAGGGAACACAAGCAGGGGGAGTGGGAGAGGAAGAAGCAGGCTCATAGCAGAGGAGCCTGATGTGGGGCTCGATCCCAGAACGCGGGGATCACGCCCTGAGCCGAAGGCAGACGTTTAACCGCTGTGCCACCCAGGTGCCCCCATCTAAGGCTTTCTTAATGCACCACAGTGAAAGGTTTGCCTCCGTGTGATGTTTCCAGAGGAAGATATCATTCCCTTTTTCCCCCTTCTTTTTTTAGTGGGGTGAGGGCACAAACAGAAAGACACTGTAAGAGACGGCATGGGCATGAGGTCTAACCATTTCAGGTGTGAAATGAACTTTCCCTGAAATCATCGGAATTTACTCTGAGCTGCCGTGCTCACTAAACTCGGGCAGGTGAGCCAAGGGTAGAATAAAAGCCTTAATTGAGAACGCCTTTGCGTGAGTGGATTTAAACAAGACCTTTCAAATTAATTTAACGTGCTCTCTTTTATTTAATTCTCTTTGTTCAAATGTCAACTTTTTGTCAGAATCGAGTGTGCTGCTTTCCCTCCATCCTGATGGGCTCCTGCACGTTTGCCTGGCGACCTTCCCTGGGTCAAGAGAAGCCGCCTTCTGTGTGGAACTCTGGCTGGAGCAAGCCTGGAGGTATTGTCATCTACCTGGACCGAGCCCGCCAGCCGCGGCTGGGTTTTGCGCCCATAGGAAGGGTCGCTCTCTAAATGGGTCACGCTGATTCCCTCAGAGGCCAGGCATCTAGAGTCAGTCCGCCTCGAGTTTTCATCCAGACTCCCCGACTTGTTCTCTGTGTGTAATCTCGTGCAAGGTACTTGCCTCTCTGTGCCTCAGTTTCCTTATCTGTGAAATGGGGATCCCTAGTACTTTATGGGTTGTTGATGACTTCCTGTGAAGCGCTTGGCCAAGAGCCTGGCTCACGTTAAGCGGGTTGGAACCACAAGTTGTGATCATTATTACTATCGCTATGACTTTGCCAGCTTTTTTCTTACCTGAAATAGCTCACGCTCCCTGCCAGTCTTTAGCATAGATACCTTAGGCGATGCTGCTTCCGACATCCATCCCCCCACCTACTCGGAATTTAGCTTCCGTGACGCTGCATCCACGCGATTCTTCTCCCAACTCTTGCCCAGCTTGTTATCTTCCCTTCTATTTATTTTTTTCTGAACATGCTGGAGGATGTGTCCTCAGACCTCTTGCCTCCTACTGGCAACCCCCCAGTAATGGATTCTGCCCACGGGCTTCAAGCATCGCCTCTGTGCGGTGACTGCAAAGTCCCAGTATCGCCTAGCGGTTCTCACGGTCTCTGTTTGCCTTCATTCCGCTTCCCTCCCTGTCTGTTCTGCCCTTCCATCTCTCCTCTTGGAACTCCGACCCAAATTTCAGCTGCCTGCGGGGCATCGCCGTCAGCGCAAACCACAGCTTATCGGCTCAGATGTATTGCCTGCCTCGCCACAGAAATCTCCTTCCTTCCCCAAACCCAATCCGTCCTTTCTTAAGAAGGGCCTTACGGTTCTCCTAGCCACGCTCAAGAACTCAGAGCTCCCTTTGATTTTTCCTTCTCTTTCATTCCTCCACATTCACACGACACGCTGCGTCTCCGGCTTCTTCCCTGCACGGTCCCGGCATCTCCCAGCCCCCAGTGAGACACAGCCCAGCGTGTGTTGAGCTCCCGGCTGAGGGCCTGGGCTATGAGTTGCATTAACCAGTGAATGCTCTGCACATCTCCAGCCCCTCTCCCCAGTTACTCTTACACCTGTTTCCATGTGAACCCTTCCTCCAGAGCATCTGGGGAGCTTTTAAACACCTTGGTACCCAGGCCTTTCCCTAGTCCGATCACATCAGAATCTCTGGGCTGGCACCCAGGCATCCACATTGCTTCCAACTCCCGACGTGACTCTAGTGTGTAACCCCGACTGCCAACGACAGCTGAAGAGAGAGCTAAGCAAGCCTCGGCTTCAAGGTCAGGTCTTCTCCAACTTCCACAGATCACCTGGAGAGCTTGGTAAAGCATAGATTTTTGGTGCTCCACCCCTAGAGTTTCTGATTCTGCAGGTCTGGAGAAAGAGGAGAAGGGGGTGCTGATATTTGCATTTCTAGCAAGTTCTTAGGATCTGCTGATGCTGTTGGCCTAGGGGGACCAAACTTTGAGAACCTGGCACTAAACTCTTCTATTGGAGGCATCTGAAAGTGAGTTCATTGAGAGTGAAGTCACACTTCATTAGGTCTGAGCAGACTATGGAGTCCTAAGTAATAGTCACATCTTTGGTTCACAAATCCTCTCTCTCAGTCACTTTGCCCACTATGAAAAGACTAGTAATGCTCTGACCCCACTTCCAGTACATAGGATGGTGCCATGTCTCCAACAATGCAAAACAAACAAGCAAAAACCCATGGCACGGATGGCATGGATTGTTCCTTTGTGATTTTCCAACTCAAATTCCTAAGGTATTTCGCAGGCTCACGAGTGTAGCTCTGTTTCTCTCTCTACTTATCATACTATCTGTATCTATGTGCCTATGAACCATTATCTGTCTGTCTATCTATCTTGCTTCTAAAAATAAGGACCTTTGGACCAGCCCAAGTCAGTTCTCACAAATGTGGCAAAGGATACCAATGCCAACAAGGCAATTACAGAAATATCCCATTACTGGGAAGAATGTGGTTTCTCCTTTTTCATTTCATTTAGGTTTTAAAGGTAATTCTGACCTGGCAGGGAGATAAATCTGTATTCAACGTCTCCTGACAGAGATCATTGTAAATAGCATTCCTACCCAAATTCTTGAGACTTTATAGCAAGAAAGAAAGATGATGAATATAATCTGGAATGGAGTTTATAAATCTTTTCAAAACCTGATTTTTCGCCTACTTTTCTGAGCATCTGTATTACAACCAGCTCTTTAGCTAATATTGTTCTTGTGCTGAAAAGCAAAGTTTACCAGAGCTGTCTTGACTGTGAGCAGTTTATAAGAGAAGGATGAGTCTCTGAATTCTGAGCAGAGGGGAAAAAAAAAAAGAGGTTCCACGAGCTGTACCAGTTGAGCTAATGGCACAAATGAAACTTAAGAACCAAATGAAAGAGTAGAAATAGCGCGGGTCCTCATTGCTTGCTAAATTGGGGGAAAAATCCTACAAAGCTAAACTAAACCAGCTCATCAGTCAGTCCTTAGTCATATTCTAAAAGTGTGGATTAATCAGGAAGCGAGGGAAGAATGGAGCAGGGCCCCTGCCTCCCATTCTTTGAAGCATGATAGAATGATGAGCCCAACATTAGAAGCCTTTCTGCCATCACAGACCAACCGAGTTAAGCTCATTTTGGATGGTTATAAAGATTCATGCAGCAATTATTTAGAGGCTTGCACACCCACCCTTTAATCAGGCTGGGGAAATGCACATGCTAGCTATTTTCTGAATGTTTAGCGAGGAGGAAAAAGCAGGCATGATTCTAAAAGCAATTTCTCTCTAACTGCCTTGGAGTTTACACTTCCCAGCTTGTATCCCTATACCCTTTGCGGTGAAGCGGGGAGCCGTCCATAAAAGTATCCAGGAAGGTCCCGATGGGTTGGTAATGGGGACCTGCTTGGCCTCCCAGCTCGGACTCCCTTATGAGACAGCACAAACGCAGCTTCTGTGATTCTCCCAGAGAGCAAGCTCTTCCTCCATGCCACTCCAGAACTTGCACCCTATGTCCCAGTGTCTGTTCAAAAGCGCACACTTTTTCACCTCCGTGTTGGACTTGAGATTGTAAATGTTTTCCTTCTCTTTCTAGAGGACAGATTCAGAGCTCGAGCCTCCTTTATGCTGCCTCCATCATCCAGCACCAGCTCAAAAATATTCACTGAATGAATTCACGAAGGAATAAGCGGCAGATATCACGTAGTTGGTCAGGAGCACATACCTCCGCCGTGAGCTTTCTTAATTCTCTGTCTTCCATTCGCAAGCCACGGTTTGCAGATAAGGCCCCTGCCCACCAGATCCCAGCCTCATGCCCGGTCATTCCCCCTCCTCGTCTGAATCTAGACACACCTGTATGCTGGTCTTTGCATCAGCACTTCAAGCTTTCCCCAAATGCACCATGTTCTTTCATATCTCCATGCCTTCACACGTGCTGTTGGCTTTTCCTGAAAACCCACCTGCCCACCCCAGCTGACAACTAGTCATGATTTAGAATGCCAGGCAGGTGCCAGCTCTGTGGGCGAGTTTCCCCAATGCCGGATCCGGCCCAGGTTGGGAGGGCCTCATTGTGTTAGTCTCTCCTCACCCGCGTTGTCACAAACTAGAATAGGGTCTCCCCAAGGCCATGCACCCACTCTTAGTAATGGCTCACTCTCTGTGTATCGTATAACGTGTCTGTAATGGCAGAGTCTCCATAAATATTTGTGGAATCAAAGTGGATTAGTTGCATCATTGGAAGGCAGTAAAAACTACCTGAAAGAGGCTTCTTACGCCTCTAAAAACATTATTACAGAAAACATTAAACACCGATTGTCACTGTTTAAGCCAGTGGTTCTCAAAATGGCCCAGAGCAGCAGTATCAGACACCACCTCGGAATATGTTAGAAATACACAATCTCAGGTCTCCTGCCTCTGATATGGGGCCTAGACATCTGTATCTTACCAGCTCTCAGGGGGATTCCAGTGCTTGCTAGCAAGAACATCTGCTTTAATTAATTAGAAGCAATATTTGGGGACGAAGTACGTAGCAGTGGGAACCTCAAGACCATTGGAAACAAGCAGAAGTGGTTCAAATCCTCGCTGCTAAGCTTGCTTTGATGGTGAGGCAGAGCTGGTCAAGTTAGCCAGCCTCTGTGAGGCTCCCGTTCTTCATCAATAAAAGGCAAAGGGACCAACACTAGTGGCCAACTAAAAACGCCTAGTACAGTGCCTGGGACGAGACGTTTAGCAGATGTTGGTTCCTAACTTACTGTTTCCCAAAATGTCTGCCATCAAAGATTCATCCCAAAAATATTCAGGAAGAGAAGGAAGAACAACAATGTTGCCTGGTCAGGTAACTGAGGAGGAAGACATCTGTTTATCTCTTCAGATCCTCAGTTCACATAAGCATGTTAAAGACTCTGAGAAGTCTTACAACTTTTTTCAAAACTTTGATCCAATCTCTTTCAAGGTTTTTGGGTTTTTTTTGTTTTTGTTTTTGTTTTTTTTTTTTTTTAAAGATTTTATTTATTTATTTGACAGAGAGATAGAGACAGCCAGCGAGAGAGGGAACACAAGCAGGGGGAGTAGGAGAGGAAGAAGCAGGCTCCTAGCGGAGGAGCCTGATGTGGGGTTCGATCCCGTAATGCCGGGATCACGCCCTAAGCCGAAAGCAGACGCTTAACCACTGTGCCACTCAGGCACCCCTGTTTTGTTTTGTTTTTTTGGTTTGTTTTCTTTCTCTGGGCAGAGTGGGGGTGGGGGAGGCGGAAGGTGGGTAGAGGGGGCTAGGAGGCAAACATTTAGTTTCTGCTTATTTAGGAGGACAAAACAAACAGAACATTTCTACCCTGGATTTGCATTTTATATTGTTTGCTTTCTTATTAGAATTTTAGAAGAAGAATGACCTCAAGAATTTTTTAGTGACATATTGAATGTTTGGAAAATATGAATTATTGTTTGGCAATCAGCCAACAAACATTTATTGAAAACATACTAAATGTCAGATGCCCTCTTGGGTGTTGAGCATCCAGAAAGAGGGGAAAGGACAAATTTGGGTCAGGATGGCCTGAGGAGATGGAATTTGAGCCAAGCGTTTGAATAAATCAGTGATGGGGAGAGAAGGGGAAAGATCTAGGCACCTGGAACAGGAGCCGCAAAGCTGTCAAAGGGAAAGCTTGGTGCTTGGGAAGAATGCAAAGAAGTCTGGTGTTGCTGCAGACTGGGGAGAATAAAGAATGGAAAGATAAGAAGTTACGAGTGTTACGCTGGCCAAATCACCTCAGAGTAGCTCCAGTACCTGGTTTGATTTTATTGTAAGTGCAGTGAAAATGTCTTTTACTAAATGTGCTGCTTTGGCCTAATTTTTAGGCCCGAGAATCTTGCCCTATATTCTCTGTCTTCACTGGTGAAACACAGAAACTTCAACCACCAAGAAAGCCAAGTATTTTCCCTCCATCAACCCATGCACTCACCTACCCGTCACCCCTCCACTCTCCCTCCCCCTCCAGGCAGTCACCTCTGCTTCTCCCTTGCCAGGCACTGCGCTTAACAAATAACAAACATAGAAGGTAAAGAAGACAAAGCTTCCGCTCTCAAGGAATTGATCATCGAATAAAATACTTGCAGTGTGAAAGAGGTCTGGTAGAAGTATAATGATTATGTTCATCGCATTGGACGACCTTGCCATATTTCTCAGGGGGAGTCAAAACGCATACTGGGGCTCAATCTTTGGGTGGAACGAAACACCATACAACTCTGATTACTTACTACATACAATGTGTTATTTTACCATATTCAAAGGCACGTGAAACATAATTGTCTGGTTCCTGAATTTGCGTAGGGCACAGAAAGGAGGGTAATAAGAATTCAAAGCTGACACATCAGACTTAGTTCCTCTGTCACCCATAAGACCTAATCTTGCTTAGGGGTTGATCCCGTACTTGAATGATTGTTCTACTACATGGTTTTAAAAGCCCTTGGAAATTATTTCCTTCTTTATTTCATTAACCAACCTCTTTTCCCCTCTAACACTTTCTTGAAATGCCTCTTATAAAGACCTTTTTCTGTTTCCTGTGGCAAAGGAAAGGAAGAAAAATAGTAGCAAGGAAGCATATGCTGAAATAATTGAAGAGTTGTGATAAAGCCGAAGGAAAGACAAACAGCCCCCAGAAACCCACAAAGCTAAAGAGGTTGTTCCTTTGTAAAGAAGTCTAATTGGACACGGCAGGGGTCTTGCGCGGCGCGCTGACTTGTTTTATGGGAGGAATTTTCTACGACAATGCAGGAAGTTAAAGCATACGCTCAACGCCTCTGCAATTGCTTTTCTCCCGTCTCTCATTCAACCCTGAACCGTATGACCGATTCCGGAGGGCGGAGGACCATGGAAGTGTATGTATCAACACTACCTCCGAGCGCACGCAGTTTGTAGAATCTGCCACATCTTTGGCCTGAGCGGCTACTCATTGTTGCATTTTGAATTTCTCTCGTGATCCTTCTAGCGGGTGATTCTGAGCAGCCCGAGCCCACTTGTTTACAGGGTGCCGACGAACGGTAGAAAGGCAGCAAGAGAAAAAGAAGCGCAGGAAGGGGTGATGATCTACGTCGATACAGCCTGCAGAGGAAGCTCCGAGTCAATGTCAGAATTAACGAGGAGTCTGGACAAAGGTTCTCAGTTTTCTGGGGGAAAGTGCTCGATTCTACCGTCCAGGTAGGGTGTCATTACTATTAATAAACCATAATGAGAACTTGGCATGCCTGTTTCTCACCGTGCAAAGGAGACGACTTTTTCCACACATTATCTTGAAGTATAATGATCCCTGTGTTACGAATGGTGAAACTAAAACACAGAGAAGTTAATTAAAGAACTTGCCCAAGGTAACAATAGTCCAAATGGAAAAGGGAATAAGGCGTAGACTCTGGAGCTCTTAAGAGAGGGTTTTTCAAGAGCTGCGATGGAGGCAAAATAAGGCCATGGACTCCCACTTTTCCCTGCCGAGGAAATATTTTTTCAACTCTTTCTCTGGCCTTGCCCTCTGAAACATAATAGGTTTTGAAAATAGAAGCACCGCCGCCCCCACATAGCCGCGCAATGGATTCTGGATGGCACGCGCCTTCCCGTGTAAGCTCTTCCCACGTGAACTCTGATTTGCTTCTGTAGCCTGACATCGGGGCGTGCTGCGCTACGGGTTCTTCACCTCGGGAACGAAAACCAGTCCTGTACTGGAGGGCCTCGCAAATCCTGGCTGCACTGCAACGTGGGAACGTGTCTCAGATAAGCCTAATTTGATCCAGGTTGTTCCAAACACGCACCTGGGTGTGGATACGAGGTGGGCATACCTCTTCCATACATGTATAAGGAACTGCATTTGGCTTATATTAATAGAGGTACCATACTTCTTCCAACCCAGGAAAGTTTTTCACATCTAATGTGTCTGAAATTAGGACTTTATAATTATTGTTCACTTTTAAAGCAGCATTCATTTTTTCCTCCCAGGAAATGCTGTAACCCAGTCCCTCGTGTGTTTACTATGGATGCCTCCTCACAATCAAGAATATATCATATTTATTTATTTTTCTATCACAAGCCCCTTCCACCAAAGGACTCGAGGTGTCTTAGAACAAAATACAGTGAAATATAAATAGAATTTCCTCAGCACAGGAAGTCTCACTTTGTCAAAGTCTGAATCTTTTCCAAAGCAGGCTAGAGTAAAATCAAGCCATAGAAGCCTCTGGGTTATTTTGAAAAAGGAAATTCATACTGGTGTTGTGCTGCTATGAGAACATGGGCAAGTTAGGGCCAGCAGAGTCTCAGAGTTGCAGAACTCATCAGTGTCAGACAGATTGCCAGAAGGAAGCCAGGGAAGCTGGCTCTGACGTGACGACGGCCCTTCCAACCCAGGCAATGACCGGCACCTGTGACACGATGGACATACTGTGGATATTTAATCAAGATGTGCTGACGATCCATGGCTAACATCAGAACCAGAGGTGAGGCAATCTTCCACACTGCATACTCCCATGTCAAAAATAACAACAACAAAAATACTTGATTCTGAATTCTTCTCCTTCTAGCTCCTCAGCAGTGACCTTAGCAGACCAGCGTAAAACTCAGCTGTGTTATAAAGATATGTGTTCCAGGCTCCCTAAAACTCACCTAACCTTTTCATGACCCATATAAGCTTTCCTCCCTATGTGCTTATTGTTAAGTCCACCTAGGGAAGTATAGAAATCCAGAGTACTGTGCAAAGGAATAAAAAATTTGTCCATCAGAAGTTATGATCCTACTTGGTAAATAAATTAAACTCATTACTGAGAGTAGAGGTTAGATAGTAGCTTAAGGTGGGTGATAAAGCTACTGGTAGCTTAGGGGAAACCAAGACAAATCAATTATGAAGGTAAAAGCATATTTGGGGGGTATTGTGAGTTCAGGGTGTAAGAATTTCATTAGTTCAGTGTGTGAAAACAGATCAGTAGTTTGAAACACATATAGCAGTGTGTAACACAAAATGAGAAAACAAACTATGACTTGATACATGTGAACAGATAGACAAAATTCTACAAAACATTGGGTACATGGGGGAAAATAATAAAAGGAGACCTTGGTGGTAGGAAGCCTGAGACCATTAGAGATGAAACACTGCCCACTGATAAGTCACTTGAGTTTTCTGACCCTCAAATGTCTTATCTGCTTAGTAGGGATAGTAGTACTCTTTATATGCATCTCAGCACATGGTAGTAATGGAGCTTTTAAGTAGATACTGCACATAACAGTGTTTTCTAAAAGCAAAATGGTATGCCAACAGCGATTATTACTAATGACAATGGTGATGGTCTCATCACCACCATCAAGGTCAATAAGCCAGATAACTGAGACTACAAGTTCAAATACCTACAGACACCAGGGAAATCACAGAAAGGAGTAAATAGAAAATGCCTGCCCCACTCAGGAACCATATGATCCTCTCAATTGATGCAGAAAAAGCATTTGACAAAATACAGCATCCTTTCCTGATTAAAGTCCTTCAGAGTGTAGGATAGAGGGTACATTCCTCAATCTCATAAAAACCATCTATGAAAAGCCTACAGCAAATATCATTCTCAATGGGGAAAAGCTGGAAGCCTTTCCCTTAAGATCAGGAACACGACAAGGATGCCCACTCTCGCCACTATTATTCAACAGAGTACTAGAAGTCCTTGCAACAGCAATCAGACAACAAAAAGGGATCAAAGGTATCCAAATCGGCAAAGAAGTCAAAATGTCTCTCTTCGCAGATGACATGATACTCTATATGGAAAACCCAAAAGAATCCACCCCCAAACTACTAGAAGTTATAGAGCAATTCAGTAATGTGGCGGGATACAAAAATCAATGCTCAGAAATCAGTTGCATTTCTATACGCGAATAATGAGACTGAGGAGAAAGAAATTAGGGAATCCATCCCATTTACAATAGCACCAAAAATCATACGTTATCTTGGAATTAACTTAACCAGAGACGTAAAGGATCTATATTCTAGAAACTACAAATCACCCTTGAAAGACATTTGAAAAGGAAAAACAATGCTGGGGGCATCACAATGCCGGAATTCGAGCTATACTACAAAGCTGTGATCACAACGAAAGCATTGTACTGGCACAAAAACAGACACATAGACCAACAGAACAGAATAGAGAACCCAGAAATGGACCCTCAGCTCTTTGGGCAACTAATCTTTGATAAAGCAGGAAAAAACATCCAGTGGAAATAAGACACAGTCTCTTCAATAAATGGTGCTGGGAAAATTGGACAACTACATGCAAAAGAATGAAACTTTAATATTCACCTCTCACACATACCAACAAAGATAAACTCCAAATGGACAAAAGACCTTGATGTGAGCACAGGATCCCATCAAAATTGAGGAGAACATAGGAGCAGCAACCTCTATGACATCGGCCAAAGCAACTCTTTTCATGGGACACATCTCCAAAGGCAAGAGAAACAAAAGATAAAATGAACTCGTGGACTTCATCAAGATAAAAAGCTCTGCACAGCCAAGTAAAACAGCTCAAAAACTAAGAGGCAAGCCCACGGAATGGGAGAATATATTTGCAAATGATGCTACAGATAAAAAGACTGGTACTGAAGATCTACAAAGAACTTTCAATATGAGAACAAATAAATCATAAATGGGCAGAAGATATGAACAGACACTTTTCCAATGTACATGCAATGGCTACAGATGACATAAGAAAAATGTTCAAAATCATTAGCCATCAGGAAATTCAAATCAAAACCACACTAAGATACCACCCTTATGCTCAGTTAGAATGGCAAAAATTGACAAGGCAAGAAACAAATAATTGGCTGGGAGGATGGAGAAAGGAGATCCCTTCCTACATTGTTGGTGGGAATGCAAAGTTGGTACAGCCTGCTGGAAAACAGCGGAGGTCCTCAAAAGTTAAAAATTGAGCTACCCTATGACCGTCGCCATTGCACTCACTGGTCATTCCTCCAAAGATCGACTGTTGATGTGAGAGAAGGGCCATCATGCACCCCAATGCTCATAGCAGCATCTGGTCCATAATTAGCCAAATCGTGGAAAGAACTGAGATGCCCTTCAACAGATGAATGGGCTAAGAAGTGTGTCCATGATATGCATGGAATATTACTCAGCTATCAGAAAGAACGAGTTTCAACAATTTTCTGCAACATGTGAAGGCTAAACTGTGAGGAGAAATGGCAGGTTTTGAATGAAGTCAAGCAGAGAAAAGACAACTATCATATGATTTCTCTCTCATCTGTGTAACATAAGAACTAGGAAGACTGTGTAAGGAGAAAGGGATAAGCAAAGGGCGAATCAGAAGCGTGGGAATGAAGCATGAGAGACTATGACTCTGAGAAACAAACTGAGGGCTTCAGAGGGGAGGAGGGTGGGGGAATGGGATGGGCTGGTGTTGGGTAGTGAGGAGGGCATGTGTTGCATGGTGCACTGGGTGTTATACGCAACTAATGAATCATGGAACTTTACATCGGAAACCAGGGATGTACTGTATGGTGACTAACATAATATAATAAAAAAACATTAAAATAAAAAAAAAAAAAAAAAAGAAAATGCCTGCCCCATCTAAAATGGGCATCCTCTGCTTGGTTCCAGTTATTTGTGGCCATGATATAATGCAGGAGGATAATACTACATTTGTTATTTCAAAAAAGAATTACGAATGTTTATATAAAATATCCTGATTTTTCAATGTTGTCACCTAAATAAAAACATTCTAAAAATACCAGCAAAAACAACTCCAAATAGGTTTGTAAGCTCATTTGTTCATTGCCTCCAAGATAATGTACATGAGCTTGTTCCTTGAAATAGAAAATGTTGTATTAACATAAATGATTATTATTTAATATCATCATATCACCATCATCATCAATCCAGAGGGGCAACAGTTTGGTTGTTTGCTTGCTTGTTTTCAGAGAGGGAGCAGGGGTAGCAGAGAGAGGGGGAGAGAGAGAATCTTAAGCAGGCTCCATGCCCAGCACAGAGCCCGACGTGAAGTTTTATCTCGCAACCCTGAGATCATGACTTGAGCTGAAATCAAGAGTTGGATGCGCAACTGACTGAGTCACCCAGGTGCCCCCAGAGGGGCAATTGTTTTAGTCTCCTGTCTTTGGGAAAAGTCGTTTTTGTGCTTTTAAAGAGAGCTGACACACTTGGCAACTCAAGACATCTATGAAAATGGAGTAAATATGTTATGCTTAGTTCTTGATCTTTTCCTAGAATTGTGATATTTGAAAGTTGGAAGAGACCTCTCAAAATATTTGGCTCCAGTTCTCCCAACACTACGAAGATATACCATATTCATGAACTGGAAGAATGTTGTTAAAATGTCTACATTACCCAAAGCAATGTACAGATTCAGTGCAATCCTCATCAAAATACCAATGGGATTTTTCTCAGAATTAGAACAAAGAGCCCTAAAATATGTATAGAACCACAAAAGACCCTCAATAGGCAAAGCGATCTTGAGAAAGAAGAGCAAAGCTGGAGGGATCATGCTTCCTGATTTCAAACTATACTATAAAGCTCTAGGAATCAAAACAGTATGGTAATGGCACAAAAACAGACACAAGGATCAATAGAACTGAACAGACAGCCCCGAAATAAACCCACGCATATATGGTCAATTAATCTATGACAAAGAGGGAGGAATATACAATGGGGAAAAGACAGTTTCTTCAATAAGTGGTGTTGGGAAAACTAGCCAGCTACTTGCAAAAGAATGAAGGTGGACCACTACCTTACACTAGATACAAAAATAAATTCAAAATGTATTAAAGACTTGACTAAAAGGCCCCAAACCATAAAACTAGAAAACACAGGCGGTAATCTCTTTAACATCAATCTCAGCAATATTTTTTGGATCGGACTTCTCGGGCAAGAGCAACAAATGCTAAAATAAATAAATGGGATTAAATCAAATTAAAAAGCTTCTGCACAGTGGGAAAAAAAAACCACCCGACGAAATGAAAAAGCAACCTAGTGAGTGGGAGAAGATTTTGCAAGTCATCCGGTGAGAACATAACATGAGTTAATATTAATACAAAACAAAACACAAAACAACCTGATTAAAAAATAGGCAGAATACTTGAGTAGATATTTTTTTCAAATGAAGACATACAGAAGGCCAACGAGCACAGGAAAAAATGCTCAACTCCACCAATCATCAGGGAACACAAATCAAAACTACAAGGAAATATCACCTCACATCTGTTGGATTGACTATTAGCAAAAAGACAAAAAATAACAAGCGTTGGTGAGGATGTGGAGAAAAGGGAGCCCTTGTGCACTACTGGTGGGAATGTAAACCGGGGCAGCCACTGGGGAAAACAGTATGGAGATTCCTTAAGAAGTTAAAAATAGAGCTACCACATGAGCCCACAACTCCACTTCTGGGTATTTATTCAAAGAAGATGACAACAACCATTTGAAGAGATGTATGTTTATTATAGCATTATTTACAGTAGCCAACATATGGAAGCAGCCCAGGTGTCTACTGGCCGACGAAAGCATAAAGAAGTCATGGACAATGGATTATTATTCAGCCATAAAAGAGAATGAGATCTTGCCATTTGCAGCAACATGGATGGACCTAGCGGGTGTCAAGTGAAATAAGTCTGAGAGAGACAAATACTGTATGATTTCATTCATATGTGAAATCTAAAAAACAAAACAAATGCACCAACAAAAGAAAACAGAAACAGACTCTGTTATAGGAAATAAAGTGTGGGAGAGGGGAACAAAACAGATGAATGGGATGAGGAGGCACAAACTTCCTGTTATAAAATAAGTCATGGGATGGAATGTACAGCACAGGGAATATAGTTATTAACATTGTAATAATTTTGTATGATGACAGATGGTAACTACACTGATCATGGGGATCATTTTGCAATGGATAAAAATATCAAATCACTGTGATGTACACCTAAAACTAATAGGATATTACATAGGAATTACACTTCCATAAAAGGAAATTCTCCCAACACTACAGAGGAAAAAAAAAAAAACAACGAAGGGTCCAAGAGGACAGGTCACTGCCCTATTAACACAGTGAGTTCTCGGGAGAATTAGGACTCAGGTCCGATTCTCTGGCCCCCTCTGTCTCCAGGGGTCTTTTCTTTCTTTCTTTCTTTCTTTTTTTTTTTACCGTGACTTTCCTTCTTTGTTTTACTGATTCTTTTTATCTTCTGAACCCTTTCAGCGATTTGAGATCAATAAAGAGAGGCAGAAAAGGCCAAGTCTGCCCAGTGTAATATGACTTTTTTCCCCTCCCCGTGAATTATTTTCACAACCAATCTCTAGTCTCTTATATTCTAGCCAATTTCCAGTCTTCAAGGGAAGGTGCACAGGTTAGCAAAAGAAATCATAATACCAGCATCCTAATATTTAAATAAGTAGTGTCCCATCCTATCTCTTCCCATTTTTTAAAGCAAATTGCTTGACCTGAGTGACAAGACCCTGAGAAGGACCCACACAGAAACAGGCGCAGGGTCATACGCTGGGAAAGATCACCACTCCTTACCGCCGCAACACAGTCTCTGATAGAAATGTATCAAAGGCAACAGTTACTGCGGAAAGAGTAATGTGTAAAGCAGTATCTTCAGCAGGCAGAGCGGAGGGGTGGGTGGGGAGTGGTGAGGTGCCCCAGGGAGATGAAAAGGTCATTCAGATGAAAATAAGCTTGGGAACTTGGAAAGAGCGCTCCATTACCACAGATGGGAAGAAAACACAGTATCCAATCATATGGAACAGACTGAAATGCAATTCCGGTCAAGTGTGAATGCCACCGAATGCACTGTAGGACTATTTGGGGAGCTGGCACGAAGGCATAGGAGTCCTGCCCCCACTCCTCAGTCCGCGGTTGGACATCAACACAATTCGAAAGCAGGAATCTGTAAGGTCATCACTTAGCGAATGAATCTTTGTAAATCCTAAGTGAAGATGAGGGATGAGGAAACATGATGAAGATAAAAGAGGGGCCTTTCTGCCCAGGGGCACTGACTGTCCCGCTAGTGGTTACAAAGATGCGATGCCATCGGCTGAGTTTATTTATTTTTAAAATGTAAGCAAGGGTTGCAGAGTCTGCCTTTGGAGTGGAAGACGGGGCGGTAGGAGGGGGGAGGAAGGGAACGATTGATCACTGCCTTTACTGTGAGCTTCCCATGGTTGAGTGTTCATTGATAGAACTGGTTCAACTCCAAGATGCTGTCTTAGAAACAATTATTGTTTTCCACTAACATACAACTCTAGCAGAAAACATTAATTTAAGTGATAACTGCCTAAATGCTTCGATATCAAGAATGCGTGCATCCTCTCATCTTTGGATTTACAAGCCAAGAAATAAGGACAATAAGCAACAGAAATCATAAAACAAAAGATCTGAAAGAAAATGACAAAAGAGAGGGCCAGCGTTGGCCTGAGGGGAATCTGGGAACGGCTGGTATGGGCATTCTAAAGCGCCCCACACCATAGTTCTCCCATGTCTGACTAGTTTCTTCCGATTCCAGAGTTGAGCTATTAACTGTATTTTTTTTCTTTACTGGCTTTTTGGCTTTCTTTGCCAACCATGCTGCCCTACGCCACCTGCCAGAAATGCCTTCTTCATTCCTTACCTCTTCTACTCCAGAGGCAAATAGCCTGCGAGCCAGGGTCTGCCCCCACTATTTCGCTGGACCATTCTTTAGAAACCGGAAATATCCTCTGCCCACCTTTCCTCCATCCTTTGCCTTTATTCGTTATCTGTTGTTCACTCACCTGACATTTCTTGAGAGTCTGGTATCTGCTGGACCCTATGCTAGCTAAACGCATAGAGTAAAACAGAACACAGGGAGGTTTGATTCTTGTCTTCACAGAGAGTAAATCCAAAGCTGAAGACAGTCAAATGGCAAGGGCAGTTCAGTAACAGAGAGACATGGGAAGGGAGACTAGCCCAGAGCAGGAAGATCAGAAAGGTCTCCCGGAGAGAAGAGCACCATGGGTAAAGGTTCTAAGGCACGGCTGTGGCATATTCAGAAACTGCGTGGAGTGGGGTGAATGGTGAGAGATGGGGGTGGGGCGGACAGAGAAGCCTTTTATGATAGGCTTAGAGATGTAGACTATATCCAAGGTACAAGGGGGTCCCCACCGAAGAGTTCTGTGGAGTTTTTAATTTTTAAAAAAGATTTTATTATTTATTTGTGTGTGTGTGTATGTGTGTGTGTGAGACAGAGAGCGAGTGAGCGCACAAGTAGGGGGAGCAGCAGGCAGAGGGAGAAGCAGGATTCCCGCTGAGCAGGGGGACTGATGTGGGGCTCGATCCCAGGGCCCTGGGGTCATAACCCGAGCCAAGGGAAGACGCCTAACTGACTGAGCCACCCAGCGTCCCCCACCGAAGAGTTTTAAGTAGCAGAGACACTCTTTCACATATGCATTTTATGGAGACCCTGCAGATAGAATTGTGAATTGGCTTAGCAGACAGACTAAAAGACGAATCAATCAGAACCACTTAGATCTCTGGGCCGAAGATAATACTCACTCGAGCTAGGGTAGTGGCAGCAGAAATAGAAAAACATCTGAGTTAAAATTGATAGGGTTTGGCAATTTATTCTAGGTAGAATTGAGGGGTGGGAAAGGTGCCTTCCCGGTTTTTGATGTGAGCTCATGATGGGATGAGGGGCCACACCCTGAGATGGAGGAGACCGGGGAAGAATCAAATGGAAGGACACGTTTGGGTTTCAATCTGTTAAGTTTCATTTCAAAACTGTTGCGTTTGAACTGTCTATCGGACATCCTAGTGGAAATATCCAGGGGCATTTAGATATATTAGGTAAGAGATTTGACCCAGAGACATGGACAGCAGGGCCATAAAGTCATAAACAGTAATTTTAGTTTTGAGTGTGACTAGTCTCCCCAGGGGAGCACATGTAAAAAGTAAAGGGAAAAGGGCCTGGATTTTAACTTACTCATACCTTGGCATTTAAGGGATAAACAGAGAAAATGTATTCATAGGAAGACAGAAGTGGTCAGAAACAAAGGAATGAGGAAGAGAAGAATGTAGAACCACAGATATCAAAGGAAAGGGCATTTGAAGGAGGAAGGAATAGTCACGAAGGGAAGTGTGAGATGTGATGGCAAATGTTTACTAAATTGAGCAAACAGGAAGCTACTGGGAATGTAGTCGGAGTAGTTAACAACTAAGTGAAAAAAAAGAGGTTGCAGAGTATGTGGGAAGTGAGACAGTAGAGTGAGAGAGGATAGAAAACACTGCCTAGAAATTTTTCACGGAGAGGAATAATTCCCTACGTATTTAAATCCTGTTGGCAAAGATCCTGCAGACAGGGGATGCTTACTACCGGAAGAAGGTGCGATCTGCTGGGATCTAGGACACAAGTGCAGGGAAAGAAGAGGGTGATGCTTTTTCCATTGTGGCAGAAGTAAGATAGGAGGCTTTGAGCTCTCTTCCCACACACTGCATCTAGTAGCTTTGTCCTACTTCCTATGCAGCGGGCTGCTGCTGTGTGTTGAATTGGGTCCCTGAAAAAACATGTTGAAGTCCTAACCCGTAGTATCAGCGAATGTGATCTTATATGGAATAGGGTCTTGGCAGATGTAATTAAGATGAGGTTTTACTGGATTAGAGTCAGCCCTACATCCAATCACTGGTATCCTTATAAGGAAAGAGAGATTTGAGACCCAGAGACACACACAGGGAGAAGATGGCCATGGAAGGGTGGAGGCAGAGATAGGAGTCATACTGCTACAATCAAGGAAGGCCAAGGATTGCTGGCAACCATCAGTAGCCACGAGAGGGAAGGAAGGATCTTCCCTGAGAGCCTTTGGAGGGAGTGCGGACAAACCAACACCATGATTTTGGACTTGGAGCCTCTAGAACTGAAAAGAATACATTCCCGTTGTTCAAACCATCCCATTTGGGGTGCCTTGTAACAGGAGCCATAGGAAACTAATACAGATTGCCAAGACCATGCATTTACTAGGCCAGTACCTAGAGATTACGGCTGTGCCACCAAAAACTTAGCATTAGAGGCAACTCACTCAAAGCACCATCAACTCAGGACAGCAGCTTCTAAAAAGAACAACAACAACAAAAATATTCCTTAGATTCAAGGAAGACAATAGATTAGACAAACATGCCTCTTTTCTCGTCATACCACATGGTGCACTCTTCTGTTCTCTCTTAACAGGGATCAAGCTCACACCCACAATCGCAGATGATCTTAGGTCTAAAACCATCACGATGACCTGCAGTCAACAGGCCCAAGTAGGAAGGCCCCACCGAGGATGCAGCTGCCTTCTTCCTGCTCCTGTCGACCACTGTCCTTTCACAGCTGGACCAATAAGGATGTCTTGAATGCATCTCGACCTGCACCAAATGTTAAATGATACAGAGAGACCAGAGAAATGACCCTTGTCTTTAAGTGGTGGCAATTTAATGTTGACACAAGTGACTTATATGCATGAAATACCAAGAGAATATTACAAATCAGAATGTAATGAGGTGCTAAATTGAATAAGGCAGACTATGAGACTGTTATGCACTTCTGACTCTGGCTCTAGTTGGGCAGAGTTGGTTGGGAAATCTTTGGGTAAAAGACGGGGCCTGTGCTGGGATGGGTGCTGGGTTAGTCATGAGGAAGCACGGTGGTTATGTTATCCTCTCTGACTCGTGCCATCCTAAGCCTGGGATTTTTAGTAAGGCTGGGGGCTGGGTTGGGATAAAGAGCTAAAGCCCTAACAACTCCACAGGGCTCCCTAATCAACAGAAGCAGAAATAGACAGATCTACAGATATGGTGAAGGTGCTCCAGTGCCTAACCATTCAGGTTCACCACGCCTGGGACTCTCAAACACAGAGCCCCTAATCAATACATAGCTGTTGAACGACAGTATGTCCAAGAATATTAAACAGCTACCATTCGGAGTTTCTGACATTGTATTAAGGGTTCTGCACACCCCATCTTTTGTACTTTCTTTTGAATTTTTTTCTTTTCATCAAAATTTTTTAAATGAACTGAGTTTAAATAATCAAAGAGTTATACAATGTTTGGTTCAAAAATAGCAATCATTTTCTATCACCGCCAAGTTTTTCCTTCCCAGAGGCGACCACATTTACCTTTTTTTTTTTTAGCTGGTTATTTTGATATTTTTCTCTAGGTCTACAAATACCATGCTTTGTTGCTATTTCTTGCATTTTCAATTCTAGGCCATCTCTAGTAACTTCCACTATAGAAAATGCCAATCGAGGCTCTTTGCTCTACCTGCCCAATCCACATATGTACCTTTTCCATCTCCCCCTCTCTCTTTGTTAATGCATGGACTGTCATTCAACGGTAACTTCATTACCCATGTCAATGCTATTCAGAGCTGAACATGTAGTCAATGAGGAGTATTTTTTTTTTTAGTTTCTTGAATATTTTTTTCTGGAGTTGTCTTTTTACAATTTGCTTTAATTTCTATGCACTTATTACTGTGGAGACCAATTCCTTTGAGTCGCGTTCTTGTTGTACTACTTAATTGCTACGTATCCTTGGGCAAGTTACTTAACCTCTCTGTGCCATAGTTTTCCCTTGTGTAAAACATGGGCAACAGTAATACACAGTGTAATGGTGTCAATGTCCTCCAGACAAAACACCACAAAGCGTACTGTGGTCAAACAAAGTTGAGTTTATTAACTCACTGCAAGGAGAGTAGATACACAACGGGGAGCCATGGAGTGCGTTAGTA
The DNA here is from genome assembly GCF_017311325.1 of Ursus maritimus. Lineage (NCBI taxonomy): Eukaryota > Metazoa > Chordata > Mammalia > Carnivora > Ursidae > Ursus > Ursus maritimus. The sequence goes on from NW_024423897.1 coordinate 7,942,049, forward strand.
GTAGGGTACCACAAAGGGCTGCTGTTAGCTGATTTTAGAGAAGGCTCAAGGAAACAGGTTCCCTCTGCATTCGCTGCTGTCAGAGAGAAGGGATGATTCCATGACCAGCCTTCTCCATGTATCGTATCTCCAGGAAGGGCTGACGAGCAGAGGCTGACGCCGTACAAGGTGGAGGAAGAACAGCATTCATTTTAGCCTGGAGGGGGGAATGTTTTGAATTTTTGTGTTTGGGATGGTAACTCTGTTTCTGTCTCTGTGTAGGCAATATTATAAAGTGGTATAATTTTCATTTCTTCCTGGTCACAGAGTGGCCTCCTTGAGTGTTGGTGTTCTCCCAGACTGTTTTTGTTCAAGGAAAGAACACCATGACCCAGCCATGAATGCCAGGCCAGCTCCTAACAGCACCCATGCCTAGATGTCAGTGTCAGGTGGGTTCCCTGCACCAAGGGTACCTCTCTGTGTCTCAGTGGTAAGGATTAAATTTTTGCCTTAAAATGTTTGTTATAAGACACTAAAAGTACAGGCAACAAAAGAAAAAACAGGACGGTGGACATCAAAATTAAAAAGCTTTGAATATCAAAGGATACTCAGAGTGAAAAGGCAACCTGCAGAATAGGAGAAAATGTTTGCAAATCATATTTCTAATAAGTGGTTGATATCCAGAGTACATAACGAACTCCAATTCAACAACAACAAAGAATGAACTAAACTACCTTATTAAAAAGTAGGCAAGGACTGGAGCAGACATTTCTCTAAAGATGACACACAAATGGGCAGTAAGTACATGAAAAGATGCTTGAGATCACTAATCATTAGAAAAATGCAATCAATGATATATCACCTCATGCTTATTAGAATGGCTATTCTAATAAAAAAAAGAAAACAGAAAATAAGCATTAGTAGATGCAGAGAAATTGGAACCCTTGTGCATTGCTGGAGAAAATGTAAAATGATACAGCCACCATTGGAAACAGTACGGGAAGTCCTCAAAAAACTAAACATACAATAACTGTATAATTCCGTGATTCTACTTCTGGGTATATACCCAAAAGAAATCAAAGCAGGTCCTGGGACAGATATCTGTACGCCCATGTTCACAGCAGCATTATTCACAATAGCCAAAAGGTGGAAACGACCCAAGTGTCCATTGACTGATGAATGAATAAACAAAATGTGGTATAGAGATACAAAAGAATACTGTTCAGCCTTTAAAAGGTAGGAATTCTGACGCATGCTACGGCATGGATGAATCCTGAAGACACTGTACTAAGTGAAATAAGTTAGTCACAAAAGGGCACATAGTGTATGATCCCTTTTCTAGGCAGTACCTAGAGTAGTCGAATTCATACAGACAAAATAATACGGTGCTGGTGGGGGGGGGGAGCAGGGGAAGGGAGGGAGAGAGTTAGTGTTTAATGAGCACAGAGTTTCTGGTGGGGAAGATTAAAATATTGGGGGATGGATGGTGGTGATGGTCACCCAACAATGTGAATGCACTTAAAGCCACAGAACCGTGTGCTTAAAAATGGTAAAAATGGGAAATTTCCTGTTATATATGTTATTACAATAAGCTAACTCTAAGTTAAAAAGTAAATAATATCAAACTTGACCTTTGTTCCAACTAAGTTTCCTTTCAAGAATTTTAATGCAAAAGAATGTCACTTAATATTCATAACAACTTTAGAAGTTTTATTACTTTTATTACTGTTTTACAGGTTAAAAAAAAAGGAAGACCTATTACGTTAAGATCATAATGTTAGAAAGTGGCTAAGGCTGAGCTCTAATTTGAAGCCAAGTAGTAGGGATATCGGAGTCCAACTCTTAAGAATATGGCTATTCTTTATTATTTTGGGGAGAGATCAAGAAATTTACAGGGGCTAGGGCTATAACTTCCGTTGAAACTGCCCATCGGTAAAAGAAATCTATTTTTTCATTCAACAGAGAATTGAGAGATCTCTAATAAGGGATTGGGGCTACATTTGAAAATGGCTATTCACTAGTCTGAAGGAAGCTGCTTAGGATTAAGTGCAGTATTTAAGGGAATTTGGGAGAAACTGAAGTTCTGGATAGAAACTGTTGGGGCAGGAAACTGTTAAGATGTGGCATATAGCTCCTATTCTCTGGGCTTGCCCGGGACATCTTTTTGTATGTACCAAGGAGCAGGGACAGAGATGGAGAGGTAGAATGTACACAATGCGTATCGACCTTGGGAATTTTGTCAATAGCAAGATTATTTGCTGAAGAGGAGCAGTTCTGTGCCATATGTCACTTCTCTGCTACGCATCTCCAAAGGAATTACCTGTCCATCTTGCCTGTGTGCTCATTTGCACCATGGTACAGAAGAGCCGTGCCAACCCTAGCAGTTAGAAATTGCTGGACCTTCAATCAAAAAGTGTGTCTGTGTTGCAAGAAGGCACACTTAAAAAAAAAAAAAAAGTCTGCTCTCTGTTTGCTATACTCCTGGGTCAGTTATCACTGTCAGGAGAGTCCTGAGAACAATCAATTCCCAATTCTCAGGGTGGGAGACATTGTTTCAGAGGCCAGGGTGAGTCTCGCGGAGCCCGGGTCAGTGCTGGGGGCACTATGCTTTTACGCTTGCTGCTGGGAGTGCTTTCAGCATTTTCAGGTAAGTGTTACAGGACCCTAGATCACGTTTCTCAGCTTCTGCAGGAAAACTGCAAGAAGCTGCTTTGTATGACCCTGTAGGTCTGTCCTGTCAATGGCCGAGAGGACGGAGTGAAATCCACACTATCCGGCAAGAGGGGCTGGGCGGGGGTGCGGCAGGGCGTAGCTGGGACAGCCTGGTCAAGCTGGACACAGGACTTACAAACAGAATGGCAGCTCAAGAATGGAACTTTGGGGCCCAAGGCCGACTTTGAAAGGTAGAGAAGCAGAAGCAGAGGATAACTGAATGACTTGCCAAAGATGGAACTGTGAAGCAGAGACAGAGTAGAGAACACCCAAGTTCCCCAACTTCCACTTTGGAGCTTCCCCGTCATGTTCATGCTCCCCAAACTTATGAGACCAGAAGAATCACTTGAAGGGGTCATAAAATCAAATTCCCGAACCCCTCTGGAATTTACTGGACCAAAGTCTAGGAGAATAGTGTGGGGATATGTGTGCTTTTCAAGCCGGGAAGGGGAAGAGTATTTTGTGATGCTGTATGTTTTTTCAACCTTTTAAAAACTGTAACACACGCCCCTTAACATAATGTTTTCAGTGCATTCTGCTTATCTCAATAAACTACGCAAATATTTTAGAGGGCAACATTTAAGAGAGGAGTGAGGGAAGAAGTCTCTGAAATTACGAAGGTTGGATTTGAAACACAGGTCCTTCATTTCCCAGCATTGCTATTTGGGCAATTTACTTAACTTCTCTGTGCTACAGTTGTTTCATCAATCAAATGGGTATGATAGTAAGACCTTACCGCACTGGTATGTAGGGGGGACAACGAAAATCAAATGAAGGAAGGTATGTAAAGTGCTTAGCATAACAGCTAACATAAAGGGAGGAAAAGGGTCTCAGGCAGAGAGCCAAACCCTGTGTGGCTGTGCATTTGGGGCAAGAGCAGGTGCTGTCCCCCAGCCTTGAGACAGCATCCTGGCCTCGTCCGCACTGCCCAGTGGGCTAGGAACTCCTCTGGAGGGAAGCAGCCAGGGCCAACCCTGCCTGGGCACCAGGAAGGGTTTATAGGGAGCTCTGAACATCTGGCTCAGACATCCAGGTGGACCCAGGGAAGAATGTGGAACCACGTGGCTCAAGCACAAAACAAATTCAGTGTGATGAAGGGAAGGATGTTAGGTCTTGATTTCCTGACCCTAAAATCATGCGTGAAGAAGGAAGTCTCTCCCAGACAGGGGCAGCTTCTCTGGTCAGGAGTCCCACCCAGGGCTCTACCAGGTTCTTCGCACTGGCCACTACTTCTCGCGACGTACTGAAGCAGGGTGTTTTGAAACCCTCTCATTTAAAGATGAGCTATAAAGTTCTAATGTACCTAAACACAGACACACCATGACACAAAATAGGTATATTGGATATATTTTGTAAAATAAGTATATTTCCCCATGCTGGGACTTTCTAATCTGCTGTTCCTCCTTAAATTATCCATTTTTTTTCCATTGTACATGATGAAAAGCAGTAAATTGATAAAACAAAGGGAGTTACTAAAGATATTGGCTACTTAATTTGTTTAATAAACATTGAGCATCTACTATGAACGTGAGATCGGAAACCCTGTGGTGAAGGTCTCCACACGATGAAGTGAAGCTGAGGGGGAGAGCAGAGCCTACAGAGACCAGAAGATGACGTCTACATGCAATGCCCTAGGAGAGGTGACACAACCACCTCAATGCACAGACTTTTGAAACAGTGAGTCAGGATTACCAGCACAGTACGATCATCGATGCGCGTAATAATTGCTGTGAGCTCTTCAGAAGACCCAAAACTAAATTAAATTACAGTGAGCATAGCCACGTAAGAGGAAAAGAGAATTTATAATATACTTGAGGAAAAACATCTCCCCAAACCCAAAATATATAAGGAGAAGAAGTTTCATTAACTTAGAAAAATTCTGGGGACTCTTTTCTTGCTTGTCCCAAATCCAGCCCCACGGGTGGTGGGGGAAGGGCAGATGAGTGAAGGCTGTCCTGGAACGGTGGGCTTTAGTGCTCGTCAGAGGATCAAAGGTCTTCCATATCTATAGCTGTCAAGACAAATTTGTAACCCAGGACATCTATTTTTAGAGTTCTAGTCACAACCTCAGTTAATTCCCATAAAAATGTAGTTACAAGCGATGGTATTTAAGGCCCGTGGTCAGTGGGAAGGCAGTGTATATGGCCCTTCAGTAAAACTAGGGTTGATCCATGGATCAAGTCAAGTTTTATCGCTGGGCTGTGCAATGTTTGGATATTTGCAGAATTGCCTTTTAACTCTAAGTGTTTTCTATGGCTCACATGGAGGGTGTTTACAAGAAATTTTGACAGGCAATTCTTTAGCATATGTATGATGGCAGGTGACTGAGAATTCAGTCATCGGGGATGCACACATTATCTCCTTTAAGACAAATTTCTTTCTGGCCTCCCTATGAGGAGTCATAGAATTTCCCTGAAAGCAGTTGATTTGTTTTTATCTCATGGATGTTTTGTATCTTATCTGTGTTTCCCTTTTCGCTTTGGTTTCTAGGAAGCTCAGAATCAAGTTTTTGTCTATCTTAAATAATGGAACGGACTTTACATATAAGCCTACATGTCTGTTGCCCACTCTGCTACATTTTTTCCCTTCACCTTTACTGTGTCATCTAATTACGGTTTTCCAGCTAGACAGATTTGTTCTAAGCTGTCATACATTGTGGGGGAGATGTAAGAGAAGGAATGAATGGATGGCTCGCTGAATGAATGAACGAGAAAAGGAAGCTTTTGCTTTATGATGCTAAATAAATGGGACAATTATTAAGTTAGGTAAGCAAGTAAATTCTTGGACCTCTCAAGGAAACCTGAAGCGTGGTGATTTTGATGTCCTATTTTTGTATATAATTAACTAAGACATTTTTTTCTCTTTTAAAAAAAAGGCTCGGGCACCTTTAATGCACCCACTGACAAACGGAGACTCTCCAACTGGGGCAGCTCCTTTGGCACATAGGACCAACTGAAAGGGTCCTGGCAGAGGCATCCCGTTAATTTCTTCTCTGTAGTTCGATGTTACTAATGAGAGTTCCAAACTCTTTACTTAGACTTAAAAAACAAAACCAAAAACTCAACCATTTATGAGAGGGGAGGTAAGCCAATGTTTTTAGATTATAATGTGGCTGCACGTGTATTTTCTGCCTCGTAGGCTGACAGCAAACCCTATTCTGATTTGGAAGGTTGTCTTATTCTTCCATCTGCAAGAGCCTCCATTATGCTGCTGCTGGGATCCAGATTTTTTTTCCAGATGAGTTATTTCATAGGATTTGAAATTATGCTTCTGTATACGAGAAACGTCTCTGGAGTTCACCCGCCCTGGCAGAAGGTCGGAACACGGAGAGCTCAGCTCTCTGGAAGAAAATGCTCGAAGGGAAGGGAAAACACCACTCTGCAAAGCATCTCATTAGCTCTTCCTGGATATCTGCTCGACTGGCATAGATTGAGCGTTAGAGCAATTTGGTTCCAGAGGCACCCAGGTTTTAGTACCGTCCGCTAAAGAATGCGCTACAGTCGCAGAAAATAATGACAGTCAAGTCATAAAGGTGAAGTTTTGTTGTTGCTTTGAGGATGTTTTCATGGTGTCAAAAACATTTTAGTTGTGTAGTTTATGTCCGGTTTGTCTCTTTAGAACAGAGGCTCTTCGGGCAGGAAATGTGTGCAGTGACTCTCCTTAGGGATGGGCTTCACTAACGTCAAGAATTAACAGCAACAGTAAGAGGACAGCTGCAAATAAATTTTTTACTGTCACGTATGGGCTGAACGTGCTGGAACAGGTTTTTTTCACCTAAGCAAGAGACAAAGATCCAACTGCCAGCAGATCTTCAGAACACAAGGTCACTGCCAAGAGACAACTTAAAAAAAAATTCTGTGCAATTAACCAGCTAAACAGAACACAACCACTCACATGGTCATTTCGTTTGTGCCAAGACACCTACGGAAAAATCCGGCCCCTTTCATCAAATTCAATTCAGAACACCCAGGCACAGCTCTGTACTTTGCATCTTCTGTGTCAAACTCTATTTTCAATCCTTTATGTCAAATGTAAATTCATGGCAACTGCATTCTGATCTTGATGGAATCCCCAATTCGCCCTGGACCCCAAATCCATTCCACAAGACACAGACACACACACGCGCACATATACACTCACAGCCCTAAGAGACACACATTTGCACCTGATTTGCACTTACTTAGCCAAGCCCCAGTCAAGAATTTTGAATGACTGCCCAGTGGCCAGTCATTCAAAACTTGAACAAGCTTTCAGATAAGTACCTGCTGAAAACAAGGGTATTGCACAATTGGGTCTTCACCCCTCAGGTGAAGAAATCATATCCACAGAGCTCTTGTTTGGGATGAAAATGGACCCTCAAATGTTCTGCAGTATTTCCCCCTGTTACTGAAGCTTAAATTGCTATCAATCTTAAGTGGCTGAACAAATTGATGTGAGTGATGAAAAATGGCTAAGTTTGACTCTGAACACACTCATCTGTTGTGTCCACCAAAATGAGGTCTTGATTAGGCAGAAAGCCAACAAAAACACCCTATCAACAACTTATCATCTGATACGATGTCAAAAAGAAAAGAAATCTCTCAGTGTTATCACTGAGAAAATATTCTGGATGGCCCTCAGATACGAACTGACCTCTCTTCTAGAAATCATCTTTGCCCAGCTATCCATATATGCATAAAAGGATATAGTTTTTAAAAGCTCATTTTCTCCCTAATAATTGTCTGTTTTTAAAAAGCTATCAGCAGGTGCACCTCATTTCAAAAGCCTCTTGTCCTTCATAATGCAATATTCATCACGATTACATAGTATGAAATAAAAAGCAGCAAAACATAAGCGAGGATAGTTCAATTAAATGCAACATAATCTCTGCAGCAAAAAAAAAAAAAAAAAAAAAGGCTCTGTAGCTAAAATCAGGTTCCGATGAAAGAAAAAAGGGAATATATTTCCACATATTTTTAATTATATAGAATTTCCTCAAACATGATTTTTCATAATATATTCCATTAAGTTAACATCACATTTGAAGAAAGAGCATTTTCCGATTTCATTTTAAGCCTGATTTTGAGCAATTACAGTGTCATTGTTCCGCAGTAGAAAGGTTGAATTCATTTACTGTGTGGTTATGCTAGTTATGATTGATGTCTCTTCTCCAAATGATAAACCAATCACCCCAATGATGTAATGTCATTTTAAGAGTGCCATAATCACATTTCTCTCAAACTAGAAGCTCTGATGAGTTCTAATAAAGATTTATGGTAGATTAAAGGCCTTCATAATATCAACAATGGATTGCTCATTTGATGAGAGATTTGATTAGGTAATTTTTTTGAAAAAGAATACGAGTTTACTAAATATATCAGGCCTGGCTTTGAAGAAGGGCATGGGCCATCATAAGTAGCAGTCCATCATTCCATCTTCAGAATGAATCATCTTCCCTGTATTGGGGAGGTCCTCTCTAATTGTAGAGGTTGAGGCCAGTGGTGGCATATTCTCATGGGTGAAGCCAAAACCCCACCTCATCAAGGTACACTCTTGGCACGGAAAGCTCTGTATTGCCTGTGATGGGATATGAACACCACGAGTGTCCAGTTCAGAAGCTACCTCCAAGGCCATTGGGTCAGGAGCAATTAATTTCTGCAAATGTCTCTCCTTGGGCCATAGGTACTTAACCCTAGGTGTGGCCCACTCCTGTGTTCCTGTGTTTTGTGAACATTTTACCAACAAAGCAAATCAAAATAAGGCATGATTACTGCTGAGCCTGGGGCAATTCTACCTAAGATCTAGAGGTTGGGAGCTAAGGCAGTAGCCACAAAACCCTCAGAGGTGAGACAGAACCTTGCGACCAGTCCCTTTGCTCGGCGCAAGTGAAAACCACAATGAGAACTCGGGCTTTAGAGGCAGGATTTATCATGGTACCGTGCGATCAGCTTGTTAAATTCAAGTGAAGTGGCACATGCAGAGGGTTATAGGAGAGGTCACCCCCCCAACACTGCAGACTTGGCAAGGCATTCGGTATTCATGTCAAGGGAACGCATTTTCATCACAAAATCATCTAAACAAGCAAGGAAGAAAAAGTCAGAAGCCAACCATCAAAAACCAAGAGATCTGAAATGCACACAAATTGGGCACGTGAGGGTGTCCGGGGTCACTCGGCTATGACCAGAATTGTAGTAATACAAAATTCAATATGCCATTGTCTCTCTGCACTTCACCTTTGAGACCTGCACGCTCTCGTGTGCGGCAGTGGGCGGATGCCTCCCACGGAAGGAGGCCCAAGCCCTGTTAAGATAAGCAAAACCTCGTCAGTAACTGTGACCTTCAGTAAACGGATCCTGGAGCTGCAATGCCACAAAGCGACAAGCGCGTTTCACCTGGTGCTCCCCACACCACCTTCTCCCCAGCCCCCGATTCGGGGCTGTCATTTTGCCAGACTCGAGAATGTCGCACAGACCGCAGCGCGCACTCAGACACCACGGTTTCCTTACCACTGCCGGCAGCTTGCTGGGGCCCCGGGCATGCTCTGAGCAGGTATGAATTGGGGGAGAACTCCTCGTCAGGGTTGGTGTCCATGATTTGATGGGAAGTGTTGCTGTCTAGCAATGGCATCTGGCAGCTAACTGGTGGAGGATTATGGGAGCTAGGCAGCTGAGCAGATGGGAGGAGGCTAGACGAGGATGTAGGTGGAATGGGACGACCTGGGAAAGAGGACAGAGGGGTCAAAGGTCAGCAATGAGTGTCATGAGCGCATCCAGAGAAAGTTACATTGAAACCACCTCACGATATAAATATCCAAAAAATAGAGAAAGAAATGCTCCAGATGTATTTTTTCAAGTGGTTTGATGTTTCTCCAAATGTCCAAATTCATACCGCAGGTAGCTGCGTGTTTCACAGCATGGGCATGAGCGGAACTACCCATCTAGACGGCCGAAATGCCACCGGTCAGGAAAACATCCGTTTCTTTCTACCTTCCCTGCCGCAGTCCTACCGTAACTCCCCCGTCGTCTCTCACTGGACTACCTTCTTGCTGGTCTCCCTGCTGCCCCTCCCGCCATACACCCACCTACTCCCCGCTGTCCCCATCCCTTCTCCTCAGCAGCCAGAATAATATTTTCAAGACAGAAATCAGGTCTTATCGCTCTGCTCCTTGGGACCGTCCAACAGCCTCCGGCTACACGTGGAAAGAAACCGAAACTCCTTATGATGACGTTCTGCCTCCTCCGGCCCAAACCGCCTCTCCAACCTTGCCCCCAATAGTGGCCCTACCACTCTCCACTCGGCCCCTTATTCCCCAGCCAACGTGGTCGTCTTTACCTCCGCTGCTTCAACATGCCACACTCTTCTGTCTTCTGAGTCTTTACGTTTCCCGTTTCCTCTATGTGGAATATTCTCCCCACCTGCCACCTCCCTGATAGCCACAAGCCCACCCTTTCTCTTGAAACTTTTCTTGTTTGCCTTCTTCCAAGTTTCTCACCCATGTGCTCTCTCTATTAGCCTGTTTATATTTCTCCACAGTCCTTATTACTATCTGAAGGTGGACATCTGTCTACATTATTCCCCCTGTTCCATCAATATTTTCCTGATGAATAGCACCTGTTGAATGAATGGCGCAAATGAACAAGACAGACTCTCACCGAACTAATCAGTTTCGGGCAGAGGTAGAAAGGGCCACATACGTGCATCCTAAAGAATTGGCCAATGCCCCCATTCTCTCCACCACCATGTTGTTTCTGTTTCTGTTTTGCATATCACGGGGGAAGTCCTACAAAGCACAGCAACTCCAGGCCATGAGGAGGAACAGCCAGGCTGGCAGGTGGTGGGCAGTAACTTGGAGCTGCCCTTGGGTCCAAAAGTTCTCCTTCCACACAGAAGCCTGCTGCGACCTCTCTTTCACATGGCAGGGAGCTCCTGGCAGCCAAATTGCTGAGTGAAGATAATTGCTGCGTGTACTTTCACCTGATTCACCCTTACGTGTTGGGGTCCTTGCGATTGCTTGCCTGCTGGTGTGTTCATTTGGGAAGCTCAGAGACATGAGCCAAGAGTAGCAGCCCACGGGATATGCCCTAAAGCTGGAGGTGTGGAAAGAAGGGTAGGGTGTTGAGAAAGCAAACTCAAGAAGCCGGTTAGAGTTTCAACTCAGGCAGGAAGTGTCAGAGTCAGAAGAAATGTGTTTCCCTGCTTCCAAATGTACTACATATGCAAATACATTTTCAGGCACCTCAGATGGATGCCGTGTTTTGTTGCCACTTTTATAACTGTCTTTCCCAATCTATGCCTCGGTGCATGAAATGTTATGGATAGATCAGTTTACCTCAATAAAATGGGAGTGCCTCTTATGTATACTCCGCTGGACACGGAGAGTACAAAAATAAGCAAGACAGCCTTGTTACCTGCAGAGAGCTCACAGTCGCGTGGGGGAGACAGACAGCTAAGTACATCATTTCAGTACCAGGTAATAGGACAGTGGCATGTGGAGACATGGTGCTGTGGAGGCAGAAAGAGGGACACTTGGTCCAGCCAGGCCAGGGGAAGTTGATGCCTGAGCAGACTTTGAGAGAAGAGGAGATGGACTTCCGGTAAGAGGAAACTCCACGGACAGTAGCACAGAGTCACCAAGCACTCGCCTGCTGCTTTTTTGAGGGTGGGAGTTGCGGAAAGGGAAGGGGAGTAAGAGACTCCTACAGCTCGAGTGTTCAGGGCTCCTGTCCAGTAACACAACTGAAGAATCATCACCCCTGAAATAGAGCAATGGATAAACGGAATTTGGCTTGAACGTTTCAATTTATATCTACCAGTTTGGGAGCCACGCAAGGCACGATGTTCCTGCCGGATGCTCCAGCAAAAGTAGCCCGAACACGTCAGAGTTTCATCAGAATTGGGGCTAACATTTAATCCGTAGCTCTCCCATAGCTCTCCGTCTACTGACTATCATCACGATTACTATTTTTACTGCTCATGTTTTTGGGCAATGACTATGTGCCACTTTATAGATAGTATCTCTCTGAGGTTGGAATTATTATAATCTCCCTTTTGTAAATGAGGAAACTGAGGCACAGAGCAGTAAATGTGCAGAGTTAGCAAGTGACAGCGGCCAAGTGTCACACGCAGGTTTGTGTGTTCCAAAATCCACCCTCTCGCTACTCTGCATGGTGTTTGCCCTAACAGCACGGTGGAAAGGAAAAACAAAAAACAAAAGGAAGACATCCAAGGAGGGGGGAGGGTTGATTTACAAATCATGTTTGCAGTTTCCCATCTCCCGGTCCCAAGGCACTCTCAAGATTTCAAGTAAGAAACATTTCTTTGAATAAATGGTTATTTATAGCAGCTATCATCCGGCAGAGTTCAAAGCTTCTCTTGTAATTTTGTTATGAAGTTCAAAGCGGCTCCTTCACAGCAGTGTTACCCTGTGCCTCCTTCGAGGCCCCTGAATGTAGAGGTGTCCTGACCAGGGCACTGTGAAGTCAGTGTTGACGTCCACTTAGCAGCGAGGCTCTGGCAGGAACAGACTTTAACTCACAATCAATAGGCTTTAATGTTTGTATTATTGAGACATATCTGGAAATGCATGTTGAAGAACAAGAATGGCTGGAAGCCAATTTTTAAATTCCTTTGAGTGACTGAGGTGGAACTGAAGTTCAAGTGCAATTTTCCAGGAGCCCTGATATGATAGTTGCTGTGAAATCGCTCTTTACATGAACTTTTTGAAATTTTGTTCAGCATGAATGCATTTCACAGAGTACAGACAGAACTGCTTTTTAATTTATACAAATACAGACAATGGAAGAGCCGTCCTACCACAATGAAAGTGCTGGGGTCACTTCACTGTCCTGAAATACACATCGCAGAATTGTCTGATTCCTGTTATTCCCCTGGCCTCTTGAAATCCATGCTTGGTAGCTCCTTCAGCTCCTTGATGGTACCTCCCATTCCTTGGGAAATTCCTCAGTCCCTAGATCTGCCCCCAATCCAATTGTATGCTGCTCTCTGTTTGCTATGGCATTTGCTAATTTTGTTCACTTATGCTACATTTTTTCCCTCGACCATTCCAACTGACAGAGACCATCTGTACAGACACAAACAGGTTCCAAAGTACAGGGGAAAAAGTTGGAACTTAGACAGGCTCACTTTACAGACCGTGATTTCTTACTAAAATACCTAGTGTGGGATGGGCATGTAACCAGGGGCTCTGCACTTACCCCGTTTCTACTTTATTCACTACAGAGGCTCCCTGACCCCCAAACTATTTTCCAAGTTCCACTTTGAATGTGTACAGAGTCCCCAGCAAATATGGGGAAAACCGGTTTTAATTAATCTGTTAAAAAAGCAAGAGGAAACACGCAAAGGCAGCAATATGTCATTCATTAAACTCATATGGTCTTGTGTATGTGTGGGTGTGTGTGTGTCTTTTCCAAGATCCCCATGTAAATCGAAGTCTAACTAATTATCTGTGTGACTGGGTTCCCCCACAACCTTGAAAAGGGAGACTAATTTAGATTTTACTAATTTATCTTTTTCCAAATGAGTAAGATTTTCAGATCGTTTCAGCTCCTGAAATATTTCTGATTAAGAGAACTACAGCTGGACAAAGCAGTTCCTTTGCTAACTCTGATCGATGGGTAGTCGCTGTTTGGAAGGCTGTGTTGAGAAGGATTCTGGGGTGCCCTGGGTTCAGTGGGAAACAATGCCGTGATCACGTAGAAACATCACGGACCAGGAGCGGAGTCAAGGCAGCGGATGCTGAGCTCTGAGCTCTTTTTTGGCAGCCTTGCTCCAGGCCTTCATTCACCAACAGCTTCAGCCATAATCGAACACTTCATCCTACACCATCTGTGGTTGAAGTCACATTGTTCTAATTCCCATGGTCTCAATGACAGCACCATTTTCCTCCTTTATCTGATCTGAATCCAACTCCAGTTCTCCAAGAAGGGGCCACAATCTCGTTCCCATCCCCGAGGTGGTAAATGTTATCTATGAAATTGCTGCCCTGCCCACATCTTGTTAATACGTTCACTAATCTATGATAGGAAGCATGTTGCAGATCAAGGTCCAAAATTCACTTAAAACAACTGGTTCCTTTTTCACTCAAAAGATTAATGGCAAGCAGATATTAAAATGTTCTGTGTAGATAACGCATAATTGATCTAGGTACTGATAGGGTGTCAGGATTTTTAGTGGAGCAGAGAGATGTTCAGGAGATGGTAAAAAGTAAACAAAAAACCAAAACCAACCAACCAAACAAAAACCAACACCAAAAAACCAAAACAAAACCAAAACACCAACTACCTACCCAGTACCAGGAATTATTAAATCCAAAATAATAATTTCAATGACCATGTTTCTACTTATAAATGAGATCTTGCTTTGTGCTAAGAACAGAGCAAAGATTTTATGTATATTTTTCTCTTTTAATACCCATAATTTTTCTATGAGCAAAGTACTGTTATTATCCCCATTTACAGATGAAGAAACTGAGGCTTGGATGGGCTAACTTTCCTATCACTGCACTGGCAGCAAGCAGCAAAACGGGCTGTATTTGAATCCAGGAAATCTGACTCTAAAACTTAAGCCTTGAATGGTTCGTTCTACAATTTTCACATCAGGCAGGAATGGACTGCTAAAAAATAAATGAGATGTGAAGCCCAAACGCATTGGTCTCCTTCTGGAATCTACCACTGAGGTCATCGTAGGGAGATAATTAACCAGGGGCAGAATCAAGGCTCCTCCTAGAAATAGCCATAGTGACCACTTATGTTGAACAAATGATTTGTGAGGGGAGAAAGTAATTCTCAAACCAGAAACTGGAATTCCTCTGAGGCTTTGCAAGTTCAAGAATTTAATAAAAACATAGCTTTTGTGGAGGTGCCTGGGTAGCTCCATTGGTTAAATGGCCAACTCTTGGTTTCGGACTCTTGATTTTAGCTCAGGTCGTGATCTCAGGCCTATGAGTTCGAGCCCCATGTTGGGCTCCATGCTGGGTGTGGAACCTGCTTAAGATTCTCTTTCTCCCTCTGCCCATCCCCACCCCACACTCTCGCTCACTCTCTCAAAAATAAAAAAAATAAAAAACAACATAGCTTTCGTGTTTAAGTTGAGTATTGCAAAAATCAGTATTAACATAGGCAAAACAACTGGTTAGTGAAATCAAACAAACATTAGGACATAATGCTTTATTCGGATACCTGACTCTGACTAACCATTTTCTTGCCCAGATACTTGGGGTTTGTGAAGCTCCTATTTTTGATGGGGTTAAAAAGCAAGGTACCTGTTTGTGTAAATAGAAATAATGTCAATATCTGAGATATTACCTTCCTTTTGCTTGTAATCAATGAGTTTTTTACAAATATGGGCCTACTTGCTTTTGAGTTCCATGAGGACATTTTTCAGGAAATGCATCAGGTTTTTGAAGTGTCCTGCACATGGGGTTTGTGGAGGGCCGTGTGGCAGAACATTCTTCAAGGTATGATGGGCTCCAGTGAAGCACTGGGGCGTGACAGCCAAGGTTACTGCCACAAAGGGCACAAGGTAGCCTGAAACTGTAGCTGGACTCCCTGCCTCTAGCTGGAGGGACATGGACGAAGCCAGCGCACATCTGTTCAGCCTATATTCTGAGCGAAGTATCCAGCTCAGGGATTTTATTCCCGCCCCTTCCATAACTATCACAACACTGTCCGGAGACTCGGGGATGTGAATCACACGCCCAAGGGGCAGAACGAAGATGAGCACTCACGTTTGTGAATTGCCACCCCTACAATGGGCTATTCCCAAGCCTGGAGTTGCCTCGCACCGAAATCCACCTAGTAATCTGCTCCATCATCCAATTCATCCCATTCTTAATTGTTACCCTGCCCCAAATCAAACTCTGGACTCCAATGGATACGATCACCTACTTTCTGCAAATGTTTGTTTCTGCCTTCGGGCGTGCGGTATTTCTCTGCACTATGCAACCCATCCCTAACCTCTTGGCCTGATGGTTTCTGTCCTCCAAAGCCCAAGTGAGGAATAGGCACAGACTTTGAAGCCAGGCTGACTGAGCTCTGCTGCTCTCCGTGTAAGTCTGAGTGCCCTACTTCACTCCTCTGGACCTGTCTGATAATAATCACACTGACTTCCCACGTTGTTGTGAATGCTGGAGAGAATACCCATAAGGTCCCTAGAACTGTGTGTGGCACATGGTGGGTGCAAGGGCCCGGATGGAGCTAATGAGACTCACAGCTTATTGTCTGCACCTCGTTCGCAAGCACCTGCTGTGGGTGCGTGGCTGTGCCATAGTTAGGGAGGCTCTGGGAAGTGCTGAGGCTGGAACCATGCAGCCATCTGAGCACTCCAGGGGAGAGGCGGCCCGAGAATGGAGTCAACAGGGAGGCAAGCGGAGATGCGATAAGAAGGGGAGACATTTCCGATGGCGTCAGTAGAGTACCTGGAATCAGCCAGGCCTGAAACAACATGGCCACTAAGCTTTTCAACACAGGAACTAATTTATTCTGCACCCCACCTTCATTTTGTTGCTGTTGTTTTGTTCTTTAAGCCAGCTTGAGTTCATTCTTGTCACTTAGAACAAAACGCGTCCTGCCTAAAACTCATCATCAAGCCCAAGTGAGAAAATGACTTGGCCAGTGCCACACGGTAATTTGGTAGAACTGAAAACAGATTCCAGATTTTCAGTCTCCAGTATTATAAGAATTTCATGTTCTGTAGGCTGACTCCCTTCCTTTTAAATCACAAGAAATCAAACATGTGGGGTCCCAGAGAAACCACTTATGGTGGAAGGTATCTCGATTTATAAGAATATTGTGGGCACTAAAGAGGAGAGCAGGGGAGAGAGAGAGGCAGGGAGCTGACTACTTGTTACCCATCAAGCATGCGCTACCGCAGCTGTCTGTCCTCAGCTCTGGAGAGAAACTCAGCTCATCTTCTAGCTGGTGCAAGGCCTTACATACACCACACTGATTTTGGGGCAGGGTGAGAGGGACTCCATTTCTCATCTACGTCTTAAATTAAAAAAAAAAAAAACAGAGACAGTAGTTTCGATTATAATTGTAGAATGCAAAACAACCACAATGAATATAGCATGTTAAACTGGAAATACAGACGCATATGCATTCATCTTTCGTATTGTTATTACATTACATATACTCCCTGTAGCAGCCTGCTTATATTTAGTGCTGCTATTAGCTTGGATCAGTTTTTCTTAACGGGACAATTTTGCTCCCCAGGGGACATTCGGCAACGTCTAAAGACATTGTGATTGTCACAATTTGTTGGGGTGGGGAGAGGATGCTACTGACCTGTAGGGGGTAGAGACCAGAGACAGTGCTAAACATCTTACAATGCAGAGAAGCATTTTCCACAACAAAGAATTTCCAGGCCCAAATGTCAGCAGTGCTGAGGTTGAGAAATCCTGGGTCCACTGGAGTGATGGCTTTAGATTAGGATACTTTATGTTACATGGTCCGTCTTTGAGCTCTTTTTCCCAATTGATAAGAAATTGGACAGATATTAGAAGTGAAAAATTCGATTCAGCCAGCTCTTTCCCCTACCTGAGAAAAGTTCAAGCAAATAAGCTGATACTGTCATTGGGGAATTTTTGCTAGAGGGCAGGAAAATGTCTTCAGGCAGAGTCTAAGTCGTCAATGAGGGAAGTTACAGCATGCCTTTCTCTGAAGCTAGGTGAGACCTGTTTGTCAAGAGA
The DNA here is from genome assembly GCF_017311325.1 of Ursus maritimus. NCBI lineage: Eukaryota > Metazoa > Chordata > Mammalia > Carnivora > Ursidae > Ursus > Ursus maritimus. The sequence continues at coordinate 7,959,426 of NW_024423897.1, forward strand.
CAGTTGGGCTGTCTTCGTAGAGGCAAGAGATTCAGGGGAGAGTTCCTGCGACTCGGCTGTAGCTTACTGAACCTCACCTGAGGAACCTTCATGATGACCCTTCTTGTCTTGTCCATGAGGCGGCATCAACCGAACTTGTTCCACATCGCCTCGTTTCAAGTTTTTATTTTTACAGAAGACCTAATTGCCCTCCTCACTCACACTTCACTGAACTCAGTAAAGCCCAGCTAAGCATTTCTTGGAAACAAAGTGTTTTCAGATGGCCCTGACAAGGCCATCCCGACTGCCCACAAGCTATTATACATGATTTATTGGAAGAGTGGTGAGCTGTTGGACTTGCCCCAGGGAGAGGGTCTCTTTCAGGAGCGCTAGCATGAACTGTCTTCACAGTGTGGGGCTCCATGCATTTGGGTGTTGTTATTACATCTAACAACTTGCATGTTTATGTGTCACATCTTCCTGAAAGCGTTGCACTTTGGAAGGTGTCAAATATAGATCAGGCTAGAGATGGAAGGTAGAGTTTATTTTTGAACTAATATGATTTCTATAATTTTCTAATGCCAGCCCTTTCATATTCATGAGGTGAAAGGCAATGAATCTGTTCAGCTTCCCCTTTTGAGGACACAAATCTACTTCACCCGCAGTGCCGTAACTGTCCACCAAAAGGTAGTGAATCTTCAAATACCTCTGACCAGAAATTCCCAGTTGCTTGATACATATACTCTAATTACATCACCCAGCCCCTTTAAGATGACATGCCATTGTTACTCTGGTGATGTGTAGGTATCTAGATCAGTGCTGTCCAATAGAACTTTCTGTGATGAGGGGCATGATCTATGTCTACCATGTTTAATACATGTAGCTATCGAGCCCTTGGAATGTAGCTATTTCAACCAAAGAACTGAATTTCCAATGAATTTAAGTTTATATAGTCACAGCCATATATGGCTAGCAGCTACCACAATGGGCAGTACAGTCTAGAGTACGGCTCTAGCTTCCCAGTAACTGGTCTCTCTTGCCCCTGTGTGTCTCCCTGCTGTCTAAGGGCCAACATATTTTTGAATGTGCAGATTTGCTCACATCATGCTTCCTCTCTCAATTTTCCCAAGACTACCCACTGCCTACATAATAAGGTTCCAACACTTGTATGGCAATCGTCTCTTGCCAGACCTCCCTATTTCCTATACTCCAACCACATCAAAGCTACTAGACTACTGAATATCTGTCTTTCCCTTCTCACATCCCTCCCTGTGCATGGTAGGTATTCCCTTCTCCTAGGCAGTCTCACCTTCCTCCTGAACACCTCCTTAAAGACTCAGCTCAAAAATAACCTCTTTGTAAGTCTTTCCTGGTCACCCCACCCAGAGGTGCCCAGGACGAACTTTCATCATTGTACAGTTGACCGGTGAGGAGCTGACACTGCACAGTCAAAAATCCACACATTTGTTTGAGGTGGGTGGGAGGACAGAGGGAGAGAGAGACTCTTAAGCAGGCTCCATGCTGGGGGGCTCAATCTCACGACCCTGACATCATGGCCTGAGACGAAATCAAAAGTTAGAAGCTTAACGGACTGAGCCACCCAGGCGCCCCAGAGATCCACATATAACTTTTGACTTAACTACTTATAACTTAACTACTAATAGTCTACCGTGGACCAGAAGCCTTACCAATAACATAAACAGCCAATTACACATACTTTGTATGTTAAATGTATTATATACTATATTCTTACAATAAAGTAATCTACAGAAAAAAATGTTAAGAAAATCGTAAGAGAAAATACATTTCAGTATTGAACTGTATTTACTGAAAACAATCTGCGCATATCAGACCTGTGCAGTTCAAATCCCTGTTGTTAAATGGTCAACTGTACTTGTAATATGTTCGCCTATTTGTCTAAATGTCTGGCTCATTCATGAGACTGTGAGTGACTGGGGAGAAAGTGTGGATTATATAGCTTTGTATCCTAGCACCCAGACCACAGCTTGTATGCAATGAAATAGCAGTATGATTGGTTGATTACAACAGTTCACTCCACAAATATTAGTTAAATATCTATCAAACACACATGGCATTGGCTTCATTGTGGGCTGTTGAGACTGCTGGTCTTGGGTATTAGGTGCCTCTCACGTGTAACCATTTTGTTGAAAAGAAGTGATTCTGATTTTAAGTGTAGGTTTTCTTCTTTTGATCAAGTGGCTAGAGTATTAGGTTATGGCTTCAGCTGACGCTCAAATGAAGACCCAGGAGTCTGTGACACACTTGGAGGAAAAACTGACTGTTAGATTTACTCAGAGACAATATGTCGGTCTCCAAAGTACAACTTTCTACAGAATTTTCCAGGGTGGTGGTGTGCCTGTATTTTTTGGCTCAGCAGTTGAGCTTAGAACCTAACTCCTGTAAGGTGTGACTCCAATCTAACCATAAGGTTTCCCACCTAGGGAACTGATGGGGAGATGCGACCCAACACGACCTAAGGACACAAGATCAGAGTGCTGACCTGTGTGGACAGTGCAGTCCCTTACAGAGTTGTCTGTCTGAATGAGTAACAGGCAGAAGATATGGTAGATGATTTCCTTGCCTCCCTGGATCTGTATTACACTCTCCCCTAAAACTTAATTTTCAAAGGGCCTTGGAAAACCTGCCCCCCAACACGCGGAATTGAGCTTACTTTTATGTTCATTTCTTGGGTTCACGGTTTATGGAAAGAACAATACCCACCCACTAAGATTTATTGAGTTCTTATGATGTGCTGGGCAGTACTTCTAAGTCCTTTACATGTATTATTATCTTTAATCTTCTAACAATTCTTTGAGATAGGTAATATTAACCTCATTTTAAAAAAAGTAAGACTGAATTAAGAGGAGATAGGTTGGCTGGGAGGAAGAATTTGGGTCCAGGCATTCTGGCTCTAAAGCTGTACAGGAAATGACAATGGACTCTAATTAACCTTTGTAATGATGAAGTACCAATCACTGATGACAATAGGGTTGGCACGGGAACCAGACTGAAGTTCACATCTTGACTCTGCCACAAATCCGCTGGGGAACTTTAGGCAAGTCACTTAACTCTTTCGTGCTCAAATGTTTGATAAGCAGAATGTGTATAAATAGATATCACAGATAATTATAAATATTAAATGAGGCATTACATGAATGTTCTGAATAAATGGTAAGTATTATCATCATCTATTAGAAGGGTATGAGGTAGTTGCCCTAGTCCCCCTCCGGGACATGCTGAGAATTACATAAGAACATGTATGAACATACACTGCAAATGGTGAAGTGTTCTGCAAATGGTAATTGTTTTCTTTTTCGTTATTGGAAGCTTTCCTTTTCAAAGGCTTTGTCTGCAGACAGCAAACAGTTCTCAACTGGAAGTCTGTGTTTTGCTATGTGCCTAAGAGACCAGGAAGATAAAACATGGGCTCTATGCAGCAGATACTTGGACCATTTCATCTCTCTGCTGCCTATGCTCACACGACCCCACCCATTTCTCATTGATTGGTCATTAATAAGGTGCTACAGAGGAGATATAGGGGAGTCTAACCACCCATAGCCAACAGAAAGACTGAAAAGCTCCCCATCAAAGATATAGAAATGTTTTGAAACCAGAATGAACAATGTAAACTAGACTGGTACTAGGTCTAGTTTGTTAGGCCATGAATGTCATACACATTCGTTCATTCCTTCTCTGAACAGTCATTTGAAACTCACTGCCTTGTACTGGAAAAAAAAAAAATCCCCACTAGCCATATGGTTGGGGCACTGGAGTTAGGAGACCAGGGTTCCCTATTGTGGCTACTAGATGCTAGCCAGTTGTGTGACCTAGAGCAAATGGCTTACCCTCACCAGGCCTCAGTTAACATATGCAATGTTACTGCACTAACACATAACAGCACCTAGTACTTTCGAGAAATGTGATGATGTAGTTTCACATCCTTTCCCGTGCATGGAAGGAATTCCCTTCTCCTTGACAATCTCAACTTCTTCCGAAGATCTCCTTAAAGGTGGTCAGGCTTCCGGATAAGTCTTTCCTGATCACCCCACCCACGGGTACCCAGGACATACTTCTATTGTTGTACTTGTAATATGTCAGCCACAACGAACCCACACTGAATCCATACTCCAGTGGAAGAGGCTACTAGTCACTAAAAATTTCTGAGCATTCACAATGTTCTAGGCAGTGTGCTTAGCATATTTCTTGGTTTGGAATTTATGCAATCCTTCCAACAATACTGGAAGGTACTATTATTATTTCCTTTTTGCAGATGAGGAAACTGAGGCTCATAGAGATCAAGGGACTTGACCAAGGTCACACAGCAAGTAACGGGCAAAGCTGAGATACGAATTCAGATCTCTATGATTAAACACACATAGTTATTGTGACATTAGAGATGTCAAGAGAGAAGGGTGGGTAATTCCAGCTAGGATAAGCTGGGAAGGCAGATGAGAAAAGGTAGCAGTGTGGGCATGACACAACAATCTGTAGGGAGCTCTTCTTCAGCTCTACAAGTCCACAATTTCAAAATATCATTCTGCCTGCATAGCAAGCATGGAGATCAATAATCGGGTCAAAATCACAGGTGAGGTTATATCCTAGCAGGAATTCACAACCTGACTCGCACCTTCCCCATCTTCTCCAAGCCCGGCTTCCTTTCTTCATGAAGGTCAGAATGAATCTTCAAATTTCTCTCTTCAGTCCCTGCAAAGGGAGTTGCTGCATGGGACTGATCTCTGAAGGCTCACTTAGTACTGCCTTCAGGGAAAACTACACATTAATACAGAGAGCTGGAGACATGAAAAAAAGGGGGGGGGCTTAGAGGGGGCAAGATGCTTCCTCCTGGAAGCATGAAGGGAGATAAGAAGGAGAATTAACTCCACCACTGGGAGCATGAGAATCATGCCTACCAAGTACAGCAGCCTCTCGGCTACTCAGCCTCAGGACTGAGTGCATAGCGACAGACTTGGGTCTGAAACAGCACAGTGCTATGCTGTGGGTGAAAAGATGTGGAAGGAGAGAGGTTTCAGAGAGTTTCCTCGAAACCCAGGCAGCCTAGTGGCCAGTCAGATGACAAAGGTGTATTAGTTCAGCCCATGAGAAGTTGTTTTGTGTGTGTGCACGTGCGCACATGCATACACGCACCCGTTCTTAAATTGACTAGAGTCAGCAAAATTAATATGCACCCACAGGGCCCTGTTGGCGAAGTCTCTATTTTCATAAATAATGCCTTTCTCGCCTTTTACAAGCCTGTTTGAAGACCTGCAGTGCGTCCTGGCTACAATTCAAAGCCCATCTAATGAAAGCACCTCCACTGTCAGCAATGTTAATGTCACTTTAAAGAGTGTGAAATGTTGCTAAATGTGTCAGGAAACAATTAGATAACATAAGAGGCATGTTTTCTCAGTGCACAGAGAAATATATTATGCAGGCGGGAGATAAACGCAAAGTTTTCTGAGCTCCAGCATATTCAGCACTCTCCCTCCCTCTCTCTTTTTAATCCAACAGAGAAATTGTTTGGCAAGAGTAAGCCCTGTTTCAAATACTTGGAGAAGGGAGAAAGGCCTGCTTTGCCTCTGACTGCTGTCGCTTGAGCCCTGTGCTATCAGGCTCAGCGAGATACAGTCTTCCACTCAAATTAAATGTGTGCCCTCCTAATTAGCATTATAAATATAGGTTTCTCTGAGCCAGAGTTGATAAAATTACAGCATTGCACTGGAAAGGAACCGGCAGCTCTCCCATGCCGACACAATGGCTGTAGTGTTGGTACACTTAGAACAATGCCCTCAGAGTCTGTCCCCATCTTCAGAGGTCAGCCTGGGGAAGGAAGTTAATGCCAAGCGGGCTGACATTAGGACAGCACAGGGCCCAGATGCAATCTGTTCTTTGTATGTAGTGGTATAGGGTTTGGCTCCTAAACTCTGGGGAGAATGGTTCTTACTGTGAAGCTTCTTTGTAGAGTTTCGTCATCTCTGCCACCTGTGGGATTCCAAATGAGAATTGGAAACCACAGGCAAGGGCTGAAGAGAATGGATTATTCCAGTCTCCATCCAGAACCGCTCTCCATGGTTCTGAAACATCACCAGGCACTAGAAACTGGTTTCTTCCCTGCCCCTTGACCCCCCAAACCCTGAGAAATGGATGCCCAAATTCCTGGGGGAAATTTAAATTAGGTGAGGGAATCTGTGGAGAAGAAAAAAAAGAAGGGAATAAAGAGAGACAAGGGCAGAGACTCTGGAACAGGCATAGCCACTGAGTAATTGTCAGGGGGTAAAAGAAGGAAATGATTTGTTTTGACACTATTTTCAAATATCACAGTTGCCAAGGAAGAAGCCACTGCTGACCAAGGCGGAAATGCTGAAAGACTTAAGGTAAGTGAAGAGTTTAGATGTTAGGTGACGCAACAATGTGCAATTTGGGACATGAACAAACAGGTTTGCGCGGGCAACCAGCAAACCCCATCATAATGGAAGTGATGTGATTGAAGTTAACATATGCAAGAATTCTCAAGATTTTTCTTTTCTTATGAAAACTTGCCACATTGTGCAGATGAAAAAAATAAAGACAGTTGTGGCTAATAGTTTCCGTTTGTTTCACAAAATGTATAATTCTGCAGTGTCGGTAAGTCTTAGAAGCTGGGGGTAGGGTGAACTTGCTGCTCATCTCCTTTGCTATCTCTTGCTGCTCTTTTTATCTGAGATTAGTAAAATTTGTAGAATAATCTGGATTAAAGTCAAAGAGAGCTTTGGCTAAAGACCATTGAATGCTAGCTATAGAAGGAACCTCAGATAATATCTGGACCAAGCATTTCACTCTACTGATGACAAAATTATGACTCAGGGAGAGAAAGTGGCTTTCCCCACAGCATAGTGAATTAGTAACCTGAGTCCAAGGCTTTGCTCACTAAACTACACTCCTCTTAGTAATACTCAGGTTGAAGGACAAACAGAAAACCCAAAGTGCAAGTTTGGATGAAGAAACTCTGGTTTCACAGCCAATCATATTTATGGGCTATAATCCTACACATCAAATGCAAGATGTGTAAAAAGGTATCACCCCCAAATAAAGCCCAGCATATAACGCTGCACTCTTATTTCCCAAACTATGTTCTTTAGAACACTGAATTTTCTCAGTATAGAGACATATGTCCCGGGAAAGAAGGGTTACATGACCAAACAGTTTGTGCAGGATGAGATAGTATGAGAACCATAAGAAAATGAGCTCCACTATAGTCTATACTCAGGTGATCACATCTGGATTAGCTGATCCATTCCATCCCAGGTTTATACCACCTTAGGGAGCCATGTTGAGAAACTGGATTTACCCAAGGGCAGAAATTCAGACTGATGCTTGCACTAGATATCATCTAATACGTTATAGGCCCAAAGGTCTTGAGCCTTAAAAAGGGTTTGAAAAAAGTTGTAATCATCCTCAAATAATTGAGCCATGACCCACAGAAGAAGAAATGGACTTTTATGAAGAACTGGTTCAGATGTCAGTTGCAGGAATGATAAAAGTTAACGGAGGCAGATTCAGGTCAATATCTATTGCATTTATCTATGCCTCTCCTTTATATAAGTTCCATCTGGTATTATTGTTCTTTAGGCATGTGGTTTTTCATTCTTCCTAGAGTGTCATCTACTCTTTCACTCATTCAACACATGTTTACTAACTACTACATTTGGGGCTCTCTTTCAGGCTAGGACATTGTTCTAGGTGACTGTTGAACCTGCACTATCGGTGTTGTTGTTGTTAACCTTTCTGTCTCCCAGAGCACCTAACAAAGTACTTGCTTATAGAAAGTGTTTACTAAATATTTGTTGACAAAAATGCATAAGAGTGCAAAGAGCTAACAGCAGTTGCTGCGTAACATCAGAACTGGTATCCTTGTAGGTAATAAGCTTCTCATCACAGAGATTATCCAAGTATTCCTGAGCAGCACTTGTCAGCAAAACCAGAGATACTGTTTTGGCATTCAGTGAGAGGAACGATTATAGGCTCTTTAAATTCAGCTCCAGTTCGAAATCCCTATAAATCTGTGAGCATTCTTGTCACTGTCCCTCGGAGTAAAGGAGACATAGGATCATTTTGAAGATGTCTCAAAAGTAAGCAGTCTGCCCAGAGAGTCTCCCTGCCCTACCAGAAGTCAGAAACACATTTGTCTTCCTGCCTTCTGCATATCTGAAAAATTTTAGCTCCCAGCTGAAAAGTGAGACCCATATAGATTCATGCATCCTTAGAGGACTTAACTTTATTTAAAGGAAACATGTCACTGTGTTGGAGCTTAAGCTCAAATTAATTATAACAAGTGTAATATTTGGCCAACCTTACTCTCATGTTTCAACATTCCTGCTTGATCAGTTTCCAGAACGAAATGAAAGCCTATAACCATTTGCAATGTAATAACACTTTTTGCTTTTACGACTGCTTTCATCTGTGGGTCTCAAAGCATGGTGCAAACAGTAATTAATGTTCACCTGGGAGGTAAGGGTGCATTTGCTCTGCTCATTTGGCAAAGTGGGTGTAGGATGGGGCGACTGCTCAATGTCCAGGCAAAAAGTGAAATGGCGGACTCCTTCTTTCAACCTATTTTTCTCTATGATCCCAGTAAACGAGTCGCATTTGTTTAAGCACAGAGTTGGCATATGTGCACTTAAACTAAAATAGTTTCAATCCAGAATAAGAGAAGTTGAAATAAGTGATTATGTGGAAGCTAAAAGGACCAGTGGGGAAATCTCATCCGAGTTCCTAGACTAGCTATCATAAAAAAAGACTCTTGAACCCTGCCTTCTCCTCTCTCTTCCCGCCTCCCTTCCTCCATTTATTGAACACATTCTTTGAGGCTCTAATACAGGTACTGTTCTATGGCTGGGACTATGAAGTGAAAAACCGGAATCTTTGCCTTCATGGGGCTTATATTCTGGTAGGGAGAGAGGAAAACCAATAAAAAATGGCAAAAACTAACAACAAATAAATGTATTTAAAGACACATATCCATACACATACGTGTAAATATGCACGTATATATGGGCTATAGGGGAAAAGAGAGAAAGGTAAGGTGAATAGGGAGTGGCAGGGTGGGGTTCAAGCAGTGCATGCTACTCAATGTCGGGATATCGGGAAAGACCCTCCTAGTAAGGTAACATCTGAACAGGGACCTGAAGGAAGTGAAAGAGGGAGCTCTGCTGGTATCTGGGGGGGGGGGGCACATTCCAGGCACAAGGAATAGCATGAACACAGGCTGTGGGTTGACAGCATGCTTGACGCATTTCAGGAATACCAAGCAAGTCAGGGAGCCTGCACTGCAATGAGAGATGAGGAAAAGGGAGACCTTATGAGTCACTGTGAGGTTTTTGGCTTCCACTCTGAGTGAAATGGAAGGCTGCTAGAGAATTCTTGGGAAGGAGGGACATGTCTGATGTTCGGTGTAACGGAATGACTTCAGCTGCTGTGTTGAGAAGAGCCTAAGGAAGGCAAGGGCAGAGCAAGGAGACCCATTAGAATGTGATGCAATAATCCACATCAAAGACTATAGGGGCTTGTACTAGAGAGGCGGTGGTAGTGATGAAGGTGAAAAAGATCAGAACCTGGACGCATTTTGAAAGTCAAGCTAACATGTTTTGCTGATGGATTAATGCGGGTGTGACAGCAAGAGAGGAGTCAATAATAACTCAGTTTGGAGCCTGAATAAACATGGTGACAGAGGCATGAGTCCTCCCACATTTAGGCTATACGCTCACTTTTAGCACACAGTCTAAGGCGAAAGAGAAAACTGGATCGAAAACTATTATAAATGTTTGAAAGTGATGCTAATTGTTGCCTGGAAGACCTTTCCTAGACAGATAGGCAAATCACGATTTTATTCACAACTTTACCAAAAAATACCCCCCAGGAAGAAAAAGGTAAAAAAAGGGGCTTCTAGATAACCTGGAACAGAAAGAACTGACAAAGCAGACACCCATCTTTTATCTGACTTAAGGAAATCTGGTAAAATCTAAGCTCAGAGAGTTGAAATTTCATCTTTGTTCAGGTAAGACAATGCTATACCTACTCACAGTTAAAATTTCTCAACACATGCAGGGATAGGAATGGTCCAGAAAATAAGCCATTTTCCCCTGCAAACTCATATTCGCATGTGGTACAGAGTAGTAAATTAATTTTGGTCCTGTTCTCCGATTTCTCCTTTAGCTTGACCTGATTTTCTTGCAAGCCTCAGGCACAGTTAATTTGTAGGGAGGGGTGTGTGTATATATTAGAGGATATGTATTGGTGCACATGTGTGAGTAGATGGGGGTCTTTGCTGAAATATTAATATAGCGCCTTTTTATTATTATTTATAGGAGAACTATATCTTCAGGGCTTTTAAAATAAAAAGAAATGGAAGATAGGTGATGTGAAATTATATTTTAGTGTTCATACCCTTTGGTTGATATATAAATAATACAAATGAAATGGTAAACAGCATTAAGGGTACAATTATTGAGTAAGTAGAAATGTAGATTCGCAACAGTGCGAAGTTCCCAGTTTTCATGATAGGGAAACGGCTATTTATGTAAAGCTCTGTAAGGTTGTATTTTTTTTTTTTGGTCTTATTTGAATTTCACTATAGTTGAATCATTTTATTACAGAACTAGAAGATGAATTTCTATCTATAAAGTTGAAAAACTAAAGCTTGGATAGAAATTGGCCACAAATACACAATTTCAGTCTGCACAGAGCAAGTGCAAAGCACACTGTGACAGTCTATGGAATGAAACAGTCGCTTGATTGGTTCGGAGCGACCCACCGTTCTAGACTGGGGTGCAGTGTTAATGGTGGAGAAAGCATGGCAAACCTTTCCAGGAAGGAAGGCACACATTTTCCTTAACACAGCAACAAAGGAAACATCACCACAAAATCACGTCAGAACCATCAACTTAAAAGAACGTCGTGAGAGAAATTTCCTCCTCTCAAATGGAGCCTCGATTAAAATGAATGTCTTAGCCCTGTAACCTCCCATAGGGTTATGGAACCTTATTTATTTAAATTGGTTGGTTGTCCCCTGAGAGGTCTACCAATGGAGTGATGCGAAAACTCATTAGTGCCATTTTATTTTTAAATTCCACAGAACAGCCTCAAACAGAGCACGATTGCTTCCCCAAGTGTCCCCACTGTGGAGCATCATTTGCCACGGGAAGCGCACCAGTAAGTCATAATGCCCATCACTCAAACTGAGGTTTCTATCTTCCGACTTTCCTGTTTCACTTTGTGGGCAACAAATCCAGCTCATAATGACACCTGCGACGAAAACGTGACCTACAGGCTGGGCACACGGGCTCCTTTTCGTCTAATTCTGCAAGTTCTTAAATGCTATGAGGAGGACACATAACTTGGAATTCCACGCTAACGAGACATGTAAAAGAGCCGATCGTGCACATTTGCTTTCTAATCAGACTCATACTCAGCTTATACAGTAGAGGCATGAAAGCAAAGAAACACCAATTAGCATTAAGCCCAGATGTAAAGAGATCAATGCATGGGCTAACGGTTGGGTGCTGTCAAATGTTAAAACCGCTAAATTCTCGTCTTGTTAAATCATCTGATGGCCATTTCTTCTTTAGTTAAATAGGGATAAATAATAAAAAACAATTTACAACTAAAAGATGCTAGTGTTTTGCAGCTGCTGAATGTCTTTTGGGGAGATTAGATTCTATAATGAGGAGATATAACCATCATTTTATAAAAGCTGTTGCCGTCTTGGGAAAAACACCACTGAATACGATTAGAAAAAGCCTTTCCTTCATGAACCTATTACAGTCATGTGCTGATTGCCTGGCATATGCTTAATGATATCTCCATTGCTGAAAAACAATAATTTGTTACTGTAAATCTTGACATAATATATTAAGTTCAACTGTGCTCTTATTAGTTCTGCCTTTGACCGGAATGGTTTAAACTTGCAAAACCCTACGAAAGTTGAAAAGCACATCGACTACCCACATTTTTAACACAGATATATATCTATTTCCCAATAGCTTAATTAGAAGTTTTTCTCAAACAATTTAAATATTATTTCAGGCATCCCTGGCTGCTGGTTCTCCATTTATGGGTATCAAAGATACAGTAATGGGGGGATGAGAATTATGGAGTGGGCAAAGTTCTGCGTGTCGCACAATTAGTATTAGGCAATAAATAGCTAACATTACTATCCTCCCCATTAAAAAAAAAATCATAGGGTCAATTAAGAAAGTATCAACGGATGTAACTCTAACAGAGACGCTTCTAAAAGAGACAGTACCTCTTTGACCTCTATTATTTCTTTCATGAAAGAAATGAGAGGAGAAAGAAACATGGCACTTCTATCTCCTTCTTTTCCAACCCACCTCCCTCCCAAACAAGTGAGCTGCAGGAATCTCCCTCTATCCCCAGCAAAAACACCCCGTCAAGTCTGAAAGAAAGAAAGAAAAGTGCATATATATATATATATATATATATATATATATATATATATATATATATATATATATATATATATATATATATATATATATATATATATATATATATATATATATATATATATATATATATATATATATATATATATATATATATATATATATATATATATATATATATATATATATATATATATATATATATATATATATATATATATATATATATATATATATATATATATATATATATATATATATATATATATATATATATATATATATATATATATATATATATATATATATATATATATATATATATATATATATATATATATATATGCACTTTTCTTTCTTTCTTTCATTTATTTATTCTTTAAAATCAATGACTATACTCACAAGCATTAAGCAGGTATCGTCTTGTCTAAGACAAAGAACTTCACACCAGGTCTTGGAATCATGGGTCATAGAACAAACTAAGATAAACTTGGGTCTCTCACAGACTTTATCTACGACTGCCCTCCACTTCCAGGAGATCTTCACACTGATCAACAACCCNCCCCCCCCATGAAGCTTCCACTTACTACAAACAATATATTTTCTAAGCTGTGAAATGGAGATCTCTACACAAAGGCTGACACATTTCTTCATAAGTAGGTTTCAAGGCTTTGCTCTTTGCTGCTGGGTTCCATGGAGAAATTTATGTCCTGGGATCAGGGTAATAATTAGGGATTCATGCACTCTAACAGTGATAGTACTAGCTGGGAAAGATCACACGCATTCCTGAATGAACTTGAGATTATTCAGAGTTGTAATTATTTAGCATTTTTAATGCCAAACCTCATCTACGTCATACCAATCTCTGAATCCAGCACTATAGAACTACTAGTAATTCCCTGCAAGCTAATTGGGGGAGGGGGAGGGAAAGGGGGGGACATGAAGTCAACCCTTGATGACTGGTTGAAGGTCCAGGCTTCTTGCTTTCTCTTCATAGCCTGGGTGCTTTGAAGAGAAGTTCTTCCTCAAGTATCACTGAAGTCTTACCTTTATGGCCCCCAGGATATAAACCACCAGTCTTTTCCTGGATCTTATTTATGGTTTTGCTTACTTTCAGAAGATGGGGTACATCATCTCTGGATTAAATGTGGGAGGAGAAAACAACTTTGTTTTAAATTTTCAGCTCAGGAGAGAAGCCCTTCACAGCACAGAGATTGTGACAGTCACCTAAGTCCTCATGAAACCCTCCTCCTTAATGAACCTCTCCTGCCTACAGCTCCCACAGTTGATAAGAATGAAGGTTACAAAGCAGAGTGCTCCCTCCAGCTGACCTCGTGGCCATAGCTCAGTTATAAACAAATTGTGGTGGGGACAATAATGACCCCCAAAGTCATCCATGTCCTAATCCCTGGGACCTGTGAATATGCCATCTTGCATGGTAAAAGGGACTTTGCCGGGGCCCCTGGGTGGCTCAGTTGGTTAAGTGTCTGCCTTTGGCTCAAGTCATGATCCCGGAGTCCTGGGATCGAGCCCGACATCGGGCTCCTTGCTCAGTAGGGAGCCTGCTTCTTCCTCTCCCTCCTCTCGTTCTCATGCTCTCTCTCATGAATGAATAAAATCTTTGGGGGGGGGGAAGGGACTTTGCAGATATAATTAAGGATCTTGAATTGGGGAGACAGGAGGGAGGCAGGAGGGTCAGAGTTCAAGTAAGAGATGTGACCACAGAAGCAAAGGTCAAGAGATGTAAAGAAGGGGCCGTGGGCCAGGGACTGCAAGTGGTCTCTAGAAGTGGAAAAGTCAAGGAAACAGATTCCTGCCTATAGCCTCCAGGAAGAATGCTGACCTGCTGACACCTTGACTTTAGTCCACTCAGACTGCTTTTGGACTTGTCGCCTCCAGAAACGTAAGATAATAAATGTGTGTCGTCCTAAGGTACTTAATTGGTGGTAATTTGTTAGATTAGTAATAGGAAATGAACACAGTAAAGAACATGGCTTTCAAGGTCGGCTCTAGGTGGTTTATCTTATCCAGTATCAGAACCACCCACAGCAGAGTGCTGGGAACAAGACAGAAGGGGGAAAGAGGTCTAGCCTGCTCCCAAATTCTTTAGCCAGGAGACTTAGCTCTCTGAGAACCATTAAATCAACAATCAACAGAAATAACACTGTCACTGTCAGTTCTGGCAAAAAGTCGCCAGTTAGTGAATCAATATTTTAATGACCCAAGGAGGAAACGTGCCCAGGTAAGTAGTAAGTATCTGTGGAATTTTTAAGAGCCTGGGGATTGTGATCATGTGGGAGAAATAGACAAATCCCGCCCCTGGTTCTAATGATGCTCTCTAGAGCAGAGCCTGCCCAATGGCAGCTCACTGGTTTCATCTGGCTGACATATACTTTGACCAAAGTAGTGGGTTTTTTTTCTTGCTTTTAATTGAATTTTAATGCCTTTTATTAAAATACATATTCCCCAATTTACCACAGTCTTCACCATTCCCTCTTACTGATCCCTGGCTATTTCATTCATTCACATGACCTAATTGGTCCTTAGGGATCCTTGAATTTTCAATCCAAGGGTAAGATGACTGTGGTGACTTGATTGTTATGCATTTACCATTTAACACTTTGAAGCAACTTTTTGTGACCTATCCATGGTCACGCACTCATGACCTGTTCAATCATCTGTTGTGACCCACCAAAGTTTATCCTCTGCATGTTCCCAGTAATATGCCACAGGGCTCTGTTGGTGGGCATTCTCAGTATGTTCATTGAAAAATTGAGTAAGGATACGGATAATAGTCTTAACGTATTTGTAGAGAACATAGTGCTAGAATTAAATGCTTTTATTTTCGACAAGAGAGTGAATGAAGATCCAAACATACCTGAATCATCCCAACTGAAATCTAAGAGGGTAAATGTAAAGATAAAAGAAGAAAAAACTTACACAGGTACTAGCTGGGAAAATAGGATTCCACAGAAGTGCATATGAAAAAGGCTTTGGAGTTTTCTATCAGAAGCTTTGGTACGACACACTGATTGGCGTGTTTGGTTCAAACAAATCACTAATAGAAGTCAAGGTGCTGATCAAGAGAAACCATACTTGAAGTTCTACTGTAAAATAGAGTATACTCATAGATGCAGTAACCTTTCAAGAAGGACATCTGTAAAGTGGAAGATAGTCCTAAGAAAATTGGCAGGATGGTGTGGGAGGAACTAAATGTGAATCAGGTAAAGATCTGAAGAAAACTAAGATGCTCAGCTAGGAGAACTGGAGATGGGCAGGGAGGGTCTGGCGTGCACAGGGACAGATTAGTCTGATCCAACAAGAGGAGTTCGGCATTTCTTTTCTTTGCAGAGGGGAGAATAGGGGCCAAGGAATAGAGGAGATAAGAGAAAGCATTGGGCTAAACAGAAGGACATATTTTCTAATGATTTGACTAGTACACAGTGAGACGGGGTTTCTTGTATGGGGGAGAGTTCACTGTGGGTGGAGGCATTCAAACCATTATTGGATGGCCCAAAGAGGGGATGGAAAGAAGGAAATCTATGTGTGGATAAAAACAGGATAAGATGGCTTCTGTGTTCTAGTACAAAAACAAGATTCTCTGGTACAGGGCCCTACTGTCCTTAAGATAACACGAATGGGGACTGTGACCCACGCGAGGAAGAGCGGGAGAGATCAAGTTCATTTATGTAGAGCAAAAGATCCTACGTAGGGGCAATCCAAAGAGGCCTTCTCTTCCAATAAATGAGTCCCTGGTGAACCTTAGGCTTGGGACTGTGGTTCATAAGCACGTCCCAGGCTATTAATTTGTTCATCAAAGAGACCCAAAATATCCTACCATTTAAATTTTCAGTGTTATTTGTAGCATTTTTCTCCGTGGATTCATCTGTTCTCAACAATTTAGAAGATTCTTGGCATCTTGTAAACAACACCTGAGCAGGCTAAAAAAGACTGCACCGTTAGGCTATGGGAGGGCGGCCATTTTCTAGCCATCTAAGCACTGCTGACAGGCCAGAGTCTCCCTCTCCCTGTTTTCTGAGTCAGGAGAATTTTTAAAACAGATGATTCGCCAGTCAGAAGATACATGCAGATGAAGAAAGAGGCCGAGAGCAGGGATGCTGGACCTGACCCTTTCCAGAATTGCTGCGCTGTCCCGAGTGAACACTACATTGGCCTTCATTCGGCCGCTTTCACTGAGGGCTGACCCCCAGCCGGGCTGGGCTAGACGGGAGGCGCACCACTGGAAGCAGACTTGGTCTGCGCCCTCCAGGGATTCACACTTCCGTGAGGGACACGGAAACGGAAATAGGCAGCTCAATTTTCAGTGTGGTAACTGCTATCGAAGGGATTCGGTTCAAGGGGCCCAGGAACCCAGAAGAGAGGCGGCTAACATTTCCTGGGGAAGGAGGGCTTGAGGACAAATGGAAAGCGAAGACACGTTTAGAATAGACATCGCCAGTAGCTGGGGGTGAAAGAATGAGACTGGAAGAAGGTCCTGCACAACACTGAGTGGGTGTCATGTAATGCACGGAATGGCTACCGGAAGAGCAGTCAGGAACAAGCTATCTGGGGCCCTCCCCTGCCTCCGTCTAACAACTGATTTGAATTTTTGGTGCTTCTGTTTCCAATGAGAAGTGGGGAAAACAGAATCCCATGTACTTACCTCCCAGGACTATTTGAAGACACAAATGAGAGATGAGTGGGCAGGGGTGGGGGGTGGGGGCACCCGGGTGGCTCAGGTGGCTAAAGTCGGTTAAGCATCTGGCTTCAGCTCAGGTCATCATCTCAGGGTCCTGGAAAGGAGCCCTGCATGGGGCTCAGTGAGGAGTCAGTTTGTCCCTCTGCCTCTGCCCTTCCCCCAACTTGTGTGCATGCGCGCGCTCTCTCTCTCTCAAATAAATAAATGAAATCTTTTTTTTTTTTTTTAGATTTTATTTATTTATTCGACAGAGATAGAGAGACAGCCAGCGAGAGAGGGAACACAAGCAGGGGGAGTGGGAGAGGAAGAAGCAGGCTCATAGCGGAGGAGCCTGATGTGGGGCTCGATCCCAGAACGCCGGGATCACGCCCTGAGCCGAAGGCAGACGCTTAACGACTGAGCCACCCAGGCGCCCCTCAAATAAATAAATGAAATCTTAAAAAAAAAAAAAAAAAGATATGAGAGGACACTGACTTGGAAAAGTCTGACGTTGGTAAATTGAGGTTGGAAATCACCAACTGTGCCTCTCTGCAGCCTGCAGAACTCGGTCTGTCTGTCTGTAGGTTTAATACTGACTGCCTTCAGCAGGGTCTATGGTCTCCAGGTCATTTCAGGTCCTAGCAACTCTTCATCTTATTCCACAAGCCAGGATGCTTCCAACCTCTGCGACCTGCCTAAGACCAGAACAACTGAATATTAAAGCAGTCTGCACAAAGGAATGTGGGAAGTGTGAGTATGTTTGAGTCTGGATCTTTCTTGTAACAGTGGGAAAGTGATACATTATTCTGAGCTGTGACATTAACGAGGGTGATTAAGAACAGGTCTTTGATGTTAAAGTTCTTTTCCATATCGTCCTTTTACATGAGAGTAAATATCATTCCTGCCCAATCAAGAATGGAGAAATGGTCTGAAAAATTGAGAGAGAGAGAGAGAAAGAGAGATGGGGGGGAGGGAGGGAAGGGAAAGTAATGAAGGGGAGTGTTTCTATTTGACAAAATAGAAACAAAGAAACTTCTGTTTCAATTGTTTAAGTTATACTCTTAAAGTAAAAGTAATTTTTTACCTAATTTGCAAAAAATGTCAAACAAACCTGAAAGTCAACTTCTAGAAGGATGTCTTTGGCAGTTTCTTAATATGTGATATAAAATATAGTCCATTTTACAGGAAGAGGTATAAGGAGTTGGCTGGAAACAACAGACATTCATGAATTCAGCATAGCGGTAGGAGAGGAAGAGGAGGAAGAGGATGTTAGAGAAGTAAGTAGGAAAGTAAAAGCGAAAGGTGGAGATACTGAAAGGTAAAGATAAGAAAGTGTGAGAAGGTTTTTTTGGATACCCTCCAATCTCTGAAACATTATCTTTTACATATTTGAAAACTCCAAACTCAAATGGAAGCGAGATAAAGCCAATTAGACCCATTATGCCTGGAGGGAACTGTGGAACAAGGGTGGAAGGAGAGCTCATACACTCGAGTGTGCCTGAAACCCACTGTTAAGTGGAAAATGTGTGGCAAGAAATTCCTTGTATTTCAGTTGCAAATGCCTGCTTTAAGCAGGTGTCCTGCTTCCTTTTTCCTCCCCTAGTTTGAGAGCCAGTTACAAATGCATTCTGGTGATGCAGACCCAAAAATTACTAAACCCCATAACAGAGCAAGGCTGCCTAGGAATCTGAACTTTGTTTACACAATTAGGAGACACTCACGAGCACATTCCGTAAATGACAAGGTTCCCGCAGCAAATTAACAAGAATAATTTTCCCATCTCAGGAGCTGTCAAGATGGGCCCTGTTGGCCAATTTATCTTACTCTAGCACATCTCTGGTGCTTGTCAATCAATATGTGAAACATTTGGTGCTGATTGCCATTTTTCTCTCCACTTCCTTTTGCCTCTTGTACCAGGCAATTTACTGCAAGTCAATCAAGGTCGAAACCGACCTTGTTTAAATAAAACACTGTTGAGCTTTTTTCACACCGACAATTTCAAAGACAGAATGAGCTGTATCTTTTACATTTACACTACCTTTTCGCCCCCCCCATCGGTTCTCCTAAAATGCCACCCTTGAGTTGTAAGCCCTAACTAAAGCCACCTAGAGGCTGAAAAAGCTATGTTGAGAAAGGGGTGAGATGTGTATTTCAGATACCTATCTGCACTATTCAAGATTTAGTCAGCCTGCAGAGATGTCTTACCCTGAAAGACACTCCTGAGAGTCTTGCTGACCCCAGTATGCCCTGATCCGAGGCAGTCAACAGCACAGACCACACACCCCCGATCATCAGAACTTGGAAACACAAAGCAAGCAATTTCAAGTGTTTGCCCTGGTGATCAGGTCCGAGAGTTGAGAGAGTCTTAAGAGATTTTGGGGATAGTTCCCAATGAATCGAACTTAAACCTTTATTATCATCATTATATGCATGGAGGAAGTAGCAAAGCCTATTGAAGTTCTTGAAAACAATCTGCTCACAGGTTTTGTTTTGAAAAGCTCGATTTTCCTGCAAACCATCTATAATATCTCTCCTTTTTTTTTTCCTTTTCTGAATAAATCCAGCTCTGGTTGCTTAGTAAAATATAACTTTGCAACCCTACCCCTGCATATGTTAAGAATAAACATTGAAATGAGGCCTGGCTAAATTTGACTCTCAAAGAAAGAAAGAAATACAGTTAGACAAATATAGACCTTCCTGAAAATAGTAACATGCAGCTTAACTGCTAAAGTAGAGCTATGCTCTCAAAATGATTAATTAGAAATGAATGCTTAAGTGCCTACCATTATATAGAAGACGCAGTTCAGTGTTTTCAAAAGTGTGATTTCTCCCATTTAAACCTAAAAAAAAAAAAACAAAAAAACCCAAACAAAATATTCTTACATTCTCAGAGCAAGAACGATCCCTGTCCTTTTATGTCAAAGGCAGTTCCACCAGCGTTTACAGATCTCATGTTGGCACCTGGTCCTATTTTGTTTCATCATTACTCACAAGACACTATTGATGAAGTCACTCTTCCATCTGTCTGTCTTTTCTTGAGTGTCTATTACGCATCAGGCACCGTGGAGGACTCAATGGGGGGCAAAACCAAAGAACTCTCTGTTTCATGAAGCTCAGAGTCAGGTCAGGGTGTTAGACACTAATGAAGTCATCTCAAAAACAAAAGTACTATTACAAACTGAGATCAGCGCTGTGCAGGGCCACTGGATGGTAGCCTAAAGCAGGTTGGGAACTTAGGAATATCTTTGAGGATGTAAACCAGCTCAACTCTGATTGACCAGTTACCTGTCCTAGCCCAGGGCTGCTCAAAGTGTGGTCCATGAGTCCCAACTAATCAGTGTATGAGGAGAGAAGTACAGAGGTTGTGAGAAAATGGTCAGAAACTTTTATAGCAAGCTAACATTGCCACAACCAAGTACCTGATGAGTAGGGATGAGTCAGAGACCAGTTTGGGTGAGGTCAACCTCACATGGGAAGTCACATACGGAACAAGAAGCACACCAGTCCTGTGCAGAAAGACCATATTTAAAGGGCCCCTAAAGAATTGGAGAATAAAAGCCTCCTTCGCTACACACAGTTTGAGAACTTCTGATCTGAGGATGTAAACAATACTGTCCGCCCGTCTAACGTTCATTAAGCCAAACACTTGGCCTCATCTAGGACACAGGAGACAGCAATGCCCTTTTTGGTCAGAGAGGGCAAGGTGTCTGGGCTGCCGTTAGAGCAGTACCACTTAGAGCCGTAACTGTGAGAGAGATTCTAGGATGAAAGATGAATTTGGTCAGAAAGAACTCATGTTTCTACATTTCTTTTTGATATACAGCAAGCACTGTGAAAGTTAATTGCTGAGGAGAGCTGTTAGGTGCTGGGTTCATGTTCCATTGATCTGTCTGGAAAATTCACTGGACTGTACATTTATGATATGTATACCTTTCTGTGTGTGTGTGTGTATAAATGACACTTAAAATTTTTTAAATGTCACCATCAAAAAATACAAAGGCAAAGGAATTCCTTCAGATTAAAGGAGACAGAAAAGACATGAACACCATGCAAGGTGTGATCCTGAAATGAACACTGGCCCAGGGAAACAAGAGCTGAAACCGCACATTCAGGGCAACAGATGATATTTACACGTGGACCAAGGATTAGATCGTACCTCAATGCTAACTTTGTGTTTTTGCAACTGGACTGTGGTTATGTAAGAGAATGTCTTTGTTCTTAGGAAACACACACTGAAGTACTCAGGGGTAAACGAGCTTGAGGCAGAGGCATCTTACTCTTAATTGTTTCAGGAAAAAATAACGTGTGGGGGGGCTGGTGAGAGAGAGGCAGAGAAGGTGAGTGTCGCTGAGCAAGGCAGAGAGAAGTGGGGGAGAGAATGATCAAGCACATTACTGACGGGGCACACACACACAATTGGTGAGCCTGGTCAGGGGTGTACAAGGTGTTCTTTCCACTACTTCTGTAATTTTGAAAAACTGTACCAAAATAAAAAGTTACAAAAGTGAGGGTGACAATTTTAAAGTAAAAGTGAACTGGTTCTCGAAATGAATGACCAGCCCGAGTAGGTGGCACAGGTTGCTCCAACAAATTGGGTGTTTTGTGCAATGAAAAGTGATGTGGCAAGGTCTCTCTCAGCGTTCAGAGTCACTGGCACAATTACCCCTCAAATGGAGGTTGGGAAAACTTGACAGTTCCCTAGGCGGACGTGATTTTCAACACAGTCTGACACAGCCTGATAGACCAAACATTCTTTTTTTTGACATTAATTCACTTGTGATTTTTACTGCGAAGCTGAGTATCTTATCTGGAGGTGGTCCTTAATGGTGCATGGTATATTTTATTGATGTTTCTTTTATTCTGGTGTTTATCTTCCTCGTGATTATATCTGTTGTTACTCTCTGTCTCCTTCAAAATGCTATTCTCTTGTGAGACTAGGCACTGCTTGGAGGCTTAATGAGGCTTCTATATTGTTTGCTGATTTATCGGGTTCTCAGTTAGCATGGGGTGGAGAGAGGAAGGAGGCGAGAAGAGGTAGGGTGCTCTAGGATCAACAAAACAGTTTGAATCAAGTTCATTTTTTATGTGTGTAGAATCCTTCAGTTATGTGGAACCCGTCTGGGAGAAACACACTCATCTTTAATGCCTCCTATTCTTTCTCTCTCATAATTTTTGAAGTATCATTATGAGATCCATGCATCACGCTACACAGAATTCCAAATCTGTGTGTTAAGCTTGGCATAAAAGTTGAGGTCTCAAGTCTTCTGCCCTGAGCTCCCAGTTGAAGTTACACTTTTCTTTCCCTACAGGCAGCCTTTGAGATTCAAAGGCTTACCTATTGTCCCTTTTAGCACTTCCTTAAGGGCAGGGCCTGTGCTGGCTGTGCCTTAAATAAGGACATTTTGTGAATTGCCTAAGTAATTCAATTTCTTTCCCAGCCTTGGAAAGTGTTCCCGTCATTGAAAAAAAAAAAAGTATTCTTTCTCTAAAAGAAACTAGAAACACTTCATGTGCTCGTTAAAATGAGGCCATCATCATGGAGGACATGGTATTACATTTACTTTACAGTTTGCTCTCAATTCTTTAAACATACTCATGCTCACATGTGAATAGGCACACACCCAGTCTTTCATTTCTAAAATAAAATTCTGTTAAAAAACATCTGTATCTCAGGGTCTCTCTAACCTCTGCATTTTTCTTTCCTAAAAGCTATGATGCCTTGGTGTTCAATGCTAACAAATGTTCTATGACAGGTTCACCGATTTAGTGCTCTGCACCCTTTTTAATTATGGATGTATGAAGGAAAATTTCACTGAGAAAAACAATAAATCACCAGTGAAATTATTTGTTAGTTGAATGAGCTGAATAAACAGTTGGCTGCAGGGCAAAGATTCGTCTGGCATCTTTAAAGTCATTCCATATTCTCCCTTTCAGTTTCTACACCAAAGCAGGACTGGGCCTGCAGGAATCAGCTGGGAACATAGCTGTCGATGCCTAAGCGAGGGAAACCTACACACTTGGTCCACAGATGTCTTGAATGTTAGATAAAATAATTTTTGTCAACTTCTATTAATAATGACAACCTATAGAAACAGTTGAGCGTGTACTGTATACGCATGCCTCCATTTAAACCTGACAACAACCCTATCTCCCTACACCCGCAACAACTTCTTGAAGCCAGAAAGAGGCAAACCCAGAATTCAAACCAGTTTCTGACTCTAGAACTTGAGCTCCTCAGCCATCAAGTGCCTACAAATTTCCTCAAAGGAAACCACGCTTGCTCCAAGAAGTCCTTGTATATTATTTAAGCTCTAAAAAAGACAGAGACCAAGTTAATGGTTGAACCGTGGTTACCTTAAATCTATACAATGCTCTTTAGGTGATGAAGAAAGCAGATTTTTCCAGTTCCTCCTCTGAGAAAACCGAGTTTGAAACAAAGTATGCAAAGAATAGGCTGAGATAGGAAGCACAGAAAAATGTGCCATCCCTGGACTTCCTTCTGGAAGGTGAGAGAAGAGTAATAAGATTGTTAGTTTCAATTTGAAAGCATGGAATGTGTCAGGAATGATAACTAGCTATTGCTATTTTTATAATAAATGTCTCCCTCAGAGTCACAAGCAGACATCGAACACTGGAAGCTTCCGTGTAGGAATTAGTTTAGTGCCCTTCCTTGATGTCCCTGTTGAACTCATCCAAAAAGTTATGAAGAATCATGGCCACTTTGAACGCATTCATACAAATAGCACTGACAGTTTTTAAGCAAGGACAAATGTCTCAGCTTTGGACTTCCTCTCGCACCAGCAAATCGGTTGCCCGTAGGGCATCCCATAAATATCACAGCTGGGAACTTTGTTTGAAGGTACTTGAACGGACCCTGGAGCTCCCAACTTCGGAAACAGACTTGACTCTGGTAATCAGATATTCATGCTAGACTTGCCAGCCATCTCTGAGGCTCCCCTTGTATCATTCAGCTGCAGATTCCTAGCTCGTATATTGACTAGCTATTGCTTTACGTCGGACACCACACACTTGTGTGGACACAACTGCTTTTGATTTCGTATTTCAGACTCATGGCTACCGCCTGTATTTCCGATGTGCATTTTCTAGCTGCCTTGATGTTACACCAGGCGCAGGTTCCAAAGGGCTTCACTGGGACGTTTCAAGGGGAACCAAGACAGGAATCCAGGGGCCCTGGAAGGTGGAAGACAGCCACACAGCTCCCTGGGGCAGTTTTGTTTTTGGTTTCATGAAACAGGATCGAACCCTTCCTACCAATTACGAATGCAGAAAAATGTGATGGTGGGCAGAAAATAAGGCCCATTTTAGGCAGCACCACGACCAGTTGTGTGTTCTGGTCTACAGTGTGTTGCTTTTTGGCACTAACTACCCGGTGGCTTTGAGGCAGAGCCGTCTCCAGAGACTGACAAAAGCATCAAGAATGTCCAGTCTCAACTGTGCCGGTAAGATTAAGATACACACCTCGACAGAAAAACGGGCAAGGCGGAGGTGAACACAGGCAGCTCAGGGGCACACCCAGGCGGCTGTTTGTAACGAGATGAAAGCATGTTTGACCTTGCTATTGATCGAACAAATGCAACTTGAAGAAATGATGGGATGTATTTTTTTAAGTTAGCAACTGGACCCGGATTTTAGTAAATGTACTAACTAATGCTGGGAAAAGTCTGGGCAATTCAGCACCTCACATAGCGACAGGAGAGTATATCCCGAGATACAACTTTTTTGGAGAGTGATTCCACAGTATGTTCGCAACCTTGAATCACTCAACTTCCAGGACATTCTCCTGAGGTGGTTATCAGAGATGGACTTGAAATGGGAGTGGTGGCTCACTCTATCCCTTTTTCTGTGATGGCAAAAACTGAGAAATTCAATGTCCAACAGGAGTGGCATGCATAAATAACCAACGGAGAATCCATATGTCCCATCACAGGCAGTCTTCAAAACAGTATTTTAGAAGAATATTGAGTCATGTGAGAAAATGTAAACACTATGATACGTATCGATGGACTTATACAAAAAATACTATATATTATTAGTAGGACTATAGCCCATTTTCTTCTTTATATTTTTCTCTTTCTACCTTTCTGAATTTACTTACACTTAAAAAGTGAACGCAAGGTGCTTTTGTAATGTGTGTGTGTGTGTGTGTGTGTGTGTGTGAGTGAGTGATTATACATATATCAAGATACATACGTATCTTTACTGGGAATCCTGCCCTTCTCTGATGTCACTGAGTTAATTATACCCACCTACAAATCCTATAGGAAATGGACATGATAGGACATGGTCTGCTTTACCAGAATGTTCACACTTCTCGCGGTACAACAGATAAGGCACTGTGATGAAGGTCCTGGTTAAAATTCTTCAAAGTGTGACACTCTTCCTTTTTTTGGTGAGGCAGCTTCAAAACAGAGTGGGCCAACTCAATGATACAGAAATCTGAAAATGTGTCATCCCACAGCTGGGTGGGTCCTTCAAAAGCTGTCACCTTTGTCACAGTGGCTGCCACCTCAATTTGAGAGTCCACGAACTCCTCATGGTGTCCTCAAGCGGTCTTCGATGTCTTCACCGTGAATTCTCAGGGGGTCGGGCCTGGTCTGAAACCCTTTGGTGAATGGGACTGTTTGTTAACTCCAATAGACAATTATGAAGGGCAATTAAAAATTCAAATTATGTTAATAGGCCAGAGAAAAATGACTGTTTGCAGAAATCAGTGGCAATTACCAGACATAATGGTTCTCAATTAGGCTGGAGGGGATTTTCAGTCATTCATAATTCACTATCTTAAATGTATCATAAAAAAGTAATTGTTACTTGTTAATAAAACTTACTTAAAAACAACGCGGCTATCTTGGGTAGAAAGTAACTCTTCTCTCTTCCTCCTCAGTTTTTAAAAAGGTAGAGTCTTAATTTTAAAAGGTAGTGCAGGCTGGTGTGAAACAGAATCAAACAATGCAAATGGGTTTAAAAGAAAAAAGCCGTTTCTGGCCCTCTCTACTTGCACTTTCCCAGGGGAAACCATTGTTTTATCAATTCAGTGAATATTCTTCCTCCCAACCACCTCCGTGCTCCCATTAAAAAGACGGGACGGGGGGGGGCTGGGGAGACTGTCCAAGGAATATGTTGTATTGATATTTTTAGTCAATTAAAGGTGAAAACATAAAAACATTATCTTGCTGCTTCTGTCATGTTTGTTTTTCTTCCAAGGTTTTTTATTTTTTTATTTTTATATTCATATGCAGCTCCCATTACCCCTAGGAATATAGTCAGCATTCATGCATGTCCTTACAATTCTATTCTGAGGCAATGCAGTTTGCTGTATAAATTGTACTGCGCGTGGGATGTGATTCAAGGACTCTGACCAGTTGGTTCCAAGCTTTATTTCTGGTGCTTCGGGGAGAACCAAAAAGGGCTACAAGAAGCAAGAGACAAGGAGAAAGGAGTATGAGAAGGACTCTTAAATAACTGAAGGATTAAAAGAATGGATTTTTCTCTTGCTGAGTGCCATCTGATGATGTCTCTTTTGTCTACTGTTACGGATCACGTTGAAAAAATGACAGTTGTGTTCTCAATTTTCTTGCCCAATCAAAATCTATCAAAACTTACTACAACTTTAAGTCCCGAATTATAGCTCTGCATCCAACGGAAAGACTACAGCAAAGACAAGAATGAGCTCTTTCTGTCCCCAAGCAATGATATTCTCACTTTGCTGAGACTCAGTTCAGCAGTATCGCCAGAAACTTCTCTAAAGGGACACTCTAGGCTACTCCGCATAGACCCGACC
Source organism: Ursus maritimus (assembly GCF_017311325.1). Taxonomy (NCBI): domain Eukaryota; kingdom Metazoa; phylum Chordata; class Mammalia; order Carnivora; family Ursidae; genus Ursus; species Ursus maritimus. The sequence goes on from NW_024423897.1 coordinate 7,986,343, forward strand.
TTACTTAATTTTTGCCGTCACCCCACAAAGTGGGCATTTTTCTATTCCCATGTTACAGTGGAGGGTACTGAGCATTCAGAGAGGGTCCATACCATTCTCAGAGTGACACTGAGGTAGTGACAGTGCTGACAGTTGAACCCAGATACTTCCTGGTCCAAAGTTGACACACATTCCCCTCCAACGCACAGTCTGTCTGTTGAAGTCGTACAGACACGCACAACTGTGAGATGTCATAGTCTATGACATCTCAACTTATCACTGCTCTGTATTTGTCTTTCTTCTGGGAAAGGATGCTGCCCACTACCGTGACCAGTGAACAGCTTAGGGGTATTTAAGAGCACAGAGTCCGCGACACTTACACACATTTTGTACATTTTTTCAAAAGTATTTGGAGCAATGATGACCGCAGGAGTTTATTTTGAAAATAGTTATCAGTAAAGGAAGAAAGTATCTACAGTCTGTCCTTCTCAGACTCGTGTCTTCAAAGTGGGTTTACTCTCAACGGGAGCAGAAAATTCTCCATAAAAGAGTACTTAGTGTATGCATCTTGTAACGAGATACACATGGCTGGCTTCTTGCTGTCATTCACACCATAGTTCAAGTTTCCCTTCTCAGAAACGTTTTCCCTTCCAGCATCTCTGGAGTAGGGGATGTAAAGTACCTGGTACTCTCTCATACACACCCCTATTTCATGGTTTTTCAAACATGACTCACACTGATGTTTTGTTGATTTACCTATTTGTGCCTGCCTCTGCTTCCTGGGATGTCAGCTCCATGAGAGCAAGGTCCTCGTCTGACGTGTTTACCACCATATCCCCAACCCTAACTCTGTGCCACGCCTATAAATATTTGCTGATGAATGAAGAGATGTTTATAAAATTAAGCATTGGTTCGCATGAACGGTCAGGTAGGTATGGGCTTCAAGGAAAGGACTTGGATCTGTAAGAGTCCTAGGAAGTAAGGGCAATCAGGTCCTAAGTAAAAATAGCACCTGGAGTTGGTGGCTGTCCTATAGACGGAACAACCGACATCATCACAGGGATTTAGAAAGGAAGGGGAAACCACGAGGTTTCTTTACTCTGCCCCTTACTGAGGCTGACTAGAGATCTCAGCAGCTCAAAGCGGCAGAAAGGAAGTCGCAACATTTCTTCAGTTGGTGCTAGACTGTTCGCCCACATGGATGGTACGTTTTTCAGTGGGATTGCAGCTCTGTTGTCTGGAGGAGAGTGCTTTTCTCTTCAGTAGTAACGTTTCATGCTGCCAACTCAAGGCTGCTGATTAGGTAAAAGAGTATGTTAATATTCGGGTCAATCGATCAATAGGAGATGAGCTTTGGAAGTACCACGGTGACTTTTATTTTTTTACTAGAATCCGTTGAAGGGTGGGTTCTGACTGCCAACACTCCACTCTTCGGGACTGATCTAGTTAACACTTTGTGTGTGCTTCTGCTTTCGAAGTTGCCACCGTGGAAGGATACTCTTCTGGCCGAGTCTGAAGTCCTTTGACCGTTTGATTCTAGCATTTGAATTTCTTTCCTTTCCTTGTATGAACGCTTTGGACCTGATTTACAAGGTAAAAGTGATTGATTCTATTTTTAAATTTTAAAAAAGTTTACATGATATTTGCAGATTTTAAAATAAAACACAATGTTCAAATGCCTAAGAAAGTAACATATGCTTAATGACCTTTACAAATAAAGAATGTATAAAGAGGAACAATGTCTTCTTTCTCCTCTTCTCCACCCTTGTGCTTCATCTCCCACTCCTAGTACACCCACTCTCTAGCTAGAACAACTCTGGTTATGTGTCCAGTGGAACACTGATCAAAGCTTAACAGTTGCCTCTGCAGAGATAAAAAGCTCTGATTTGAAGCATTTGCTGATTTCTGTGGAGTAAATATTCTCACCATCTACAATTTCAGGCTAAGTTTATGATGGAATTGGGCAAGGGTGTTGTACGATCAGTTCTACCAGGCGGTGCAAGTTGTCTCTCGTACACCACTGTGTGTTCCCTTCAAATTATCTGTTTCTCCTCCTCCCTCCCTCCTTTCCTTCTTTGCTCCTCCCTTCCATCCTTGCATCTACACTTGTACATAAACAGACATATGTGAATCAGTGTCGTACGTGAACACTGCACATTTTGTTCCGCAACTTTCGCTTTTTCACACGGTATACTGCGGCTCTGCATTTTGAAAATCTCTTGCCACACTCCTTGTCACTGGAAACACCCTCTGCTAGCTCCAGAGCAAAGCTGAGAATCCCTTGGTCTACACAGACCTGGGAGCATGCAGGTGTGCCCACACACTCGCTGTAGCCTATCTATTGTAAAAGGGAGTAATTCATCATTGGGCAGGAGGTTCTGCTCAGATGGTTTATTGTCCTGACCTCATTAAAAGCATGTAATCCACGCAGTGCCGTAAATCTATGCCTCTAAATACTTTCCTCTTTAAATTTTTAATACTGCACACATGAAGGGAAAGGTTAAAGCCAATTAAAAGAGATACAAATACCATTATTACTGCCCTGACAAACAGTTAGTTATTGAATTTGGTCGTTTCAGTTTAGAAAGCCATTATTTTTGTTCCTGAATGAATTAGTAATCAAGCTGTTTATTGACTTGTCTCATCTCCGAGATGCTAAATATTTTTTTGGTCCATTCTCTCTCTCAATTGGCATCATTCCTACACACATAAAAATTACAGGCAACTTAAGGTCTAAGTGCAAACAATAACTGCACAGCTGCATGTGGAAACCCACATATGGACAGAGCCAGCATTTGCACTGTGGTCCAGAAAGGAGAGAGCCTCTCAATTCATTCTTATGCAGCAAATAGTTGTTATCGTCATTGCTGTTGTTTCTCTCCCATTAAAGCTATTACAGGATCCTGACAAATACTAAAAGCATTTAGAGCTGAAAGAATGCTGGGAAAATTGCTGTAAAAGGATTGACAAATGATGATCTTTCTGTCCGCAAGGTTCCTATTTCCTGTGCAAAATGGACCAAAAGAATAAAGAAAAAGAGACAGAATCATTAATGTAGGAACTTGGTCTTGTTTTCCGACATGAATTCATATTTTCCATTGCATTTAGCCAAAAACGTAACTGTTTATGACAAGGCTGTAGCACTGTTGCTGTTTCAGGCTGTCTGGGGTGCCCCCTTCTCTCCCAATGCTCTTTTCACTCCCCCGGGAACATACTTTTAGGTTCTACAGGATCTAAGATGACCTAAGGATATGCAAGAGCGTATCTGAAATTGGACCAACTGTCCAGCCACAGGTCCAGTGGATCTTGTGAGAAACAACGCTGTTTGGCGTTGGCTTCAGAATAAAGGTACACCCGCAGACTCACACCCATCAGAATTTATACAACTCATAATTCATATAAGTGGCCTATCATTTTTCTTGGTATCCTGCTGTTCCTACCTTTAAGAAGTCAAAGTCAGGTATACTTAAAAAAAAAGGCGGGGGGGAAGAAAAGAGGAAAGCTTTCAAAATGTCACGGAGCTCAAATTTCAAAGGAAAGCACGAAACACACATGTTCATAAAGGAAAATCACAACATCGAGAGAGAGAGAGAGAGAAAAGTGAAATATTTTCCAATTAGGAGGATGAAAACTTAAACCTGAAAAGGAGGGTTTTCTGTATTATCTTGGCCCTGGAAGGGCTAGAAGAGCACGCTCAAAGTGTGTCCCCTGGACCGGCAGCAACACTGCTTCCCGAGGACTTGTTAGAAATGCGAACTGGAGGACCTACCCCCGACACGCGGAAGTAGAAACTTGGGTTGGGGCCCAACAATGTGTTCTAACAAGCCCTCTGGAGGATTCTGTCGCCCCGTGAAGTTTGAGAATCTTTGTTCTACAAAATATACCTTCTTTAGCTGGTTCTCTTCATTCTGTCCTTGTAGCCGGTCATAACCTTTGAAACAGGTGCTGACCGCCCCGTCCTTTGTTTGCATACTACACCACACACGGTGACAAACGACACTGATTTGTTTACATATCCTGCTCTCCTCTCAGACTGTAAGCTGCTTGAGGCTGCAGGCTTTATCTGATTCACCTCTTTATTCTCAAGGTCCAGCCAGGGGTTTGGACTAAACCAAGTGCAAAGCAGGTGTTTAGGAAACTAACTATAAGATAAAATGGCTAGATAAGCCCCATGAATGAAAAAGAAACATTTCGAAGTACACAAATCCATTAAAGGTCTTAGTTCTAACTTAGGAAGACCCTGCCTACATAAAAACGAATTCTTTCTTTAAAAAAAGAAAGAAAAAGAAAAAAAATGGTCAAAGGAACATTCTTAAGCAACTTCTAATGGGTTCACTGTTTATTCCCTTGGGAAAAGCAAGAAATAATTGAACACACCTCACACTAATAGCCTCTTATAAAGTGTGTTGACAATCCAGTTGGTCTGAATATTCCCATGAGGGTTTCACATTCAGACAGGACCCATCTGCCCATTTGATGACAGACATTCTCAAACTGAAAATAATCTGAATACAGGCTATAATAAAACCACAAGAACTGCCAGTTACAGCCCAATGGGCTAAGGATGTCAAACCCCTTGGAATTTCTTCCCTCAATGTGTCGGAGGGTCAAGGGCAGTTCTTGGAAAGAGGAGATATCCTGAAACCATTCCAACTGCCTTTTCCACAAAGAGTTCAAAGACTAGAGGTGCAGTCCCTGGTCCTTTTAGACGTCAGTGACACTCTGGAGATGTCCTGTTTAGCCTTTATTTTCTACCGTGGGATTTATCATGGCATTACATCTAAGCTGGGGAAGGTCTACTTTACACACACTTTCTATACCCGCCTTTCTGTGTCTCTGACATCAGATCACTTGGGTTCTAATCCAGGATCTAATACTTTCTGGCTTCTTTAGCTTTTTAAGCCTCGGTTTCCTTACTGTAAAACTGGAACAGTAGTAATACCCGAGGATTAAGTAAAAAATACACACACACACACACACACACAAGTATATATGCATATATGTATGTGTGTATATATGAATATATGTGTGTATATATGTATATATGAATATATGTGTGTATATATGTATATATGAATATATGTGTGTATATATGTATATATGAATATATGTGTGTATATATGTATATAAACACACACATACCTTTATATAAAGGTAGCCAGGTGTCCGACATACAGTAAGAGCTTTATACTACTATTATACTTAACTAATATTATATGCTACCAGGGCTTCTTAAACCAGAATTCATGGGCCTGCAGAGATTCATGAAATGGGCAAAAGAATGTCCATAAGCTCCCTGAAATAATCTGCAAAATGTTTCACGTTTGTATATATTCATTTTCTCTGGGCATACAGCCCAAAACTTTAATCAGATTCTCAATGTGGCCCATGGCTCATAGGTGGTAAAGAACCATGGCGTTGAGGCTTTTAGTAGTCAGAGTGTGTCCTCGATAAGCTGGCAAACCAGGAAAATGAGGCACTTTCTCTAAGGCTGGTGTCTCACTCTGGGCAAGATGTGTGGCTCTGGGACCTCCATTTTTAATTCCACACAACGTGTGTTTGTTTATTTTCCTTCTTCCACCTCATAACAGGAAATAGCTTTTCAAATGCGTTCCACCAGGAGGATATTCAGACAGTTAATTTTCACCTCCAACACCCCCAAGATTTAAGAAAATACGAGAGCTTCAATCTACTGCTCCCCAACTGCCAAGCACAATGTTCTTAGTAGCAGCAAAAGTCAGTCTGAAAAAGCTTCTCTGTTTCTGATGGGTGTCTCTTGATGCTGTCAGCCTGGGTGACTGTATGAGCAAGGCAGAAGGGCCCAAACAGTGCTGGGCCACGTGCAAGAGCACTGGGGTTTGCTCTTGAACACTGTCCTGACCAGCCCCCTACTTGGACACGTGGCTTCTCCTCCAAGCTTCTCTGATTCTTTACCTGTCAGACAGGAGTTACACTGGATCATCATTTCTAATCTTTTATGTACAAAGGCCCAGATTTAATATAGAAATGATTACGCTGGGATGTCATTTTTTTTCATCAATTGACTTAAAAATAATCACAAAAAGAGCCCTTCCTTTTAAAAAAATTTGAAAACAATATTTTTCATCTGTCAGATAGATGAAAAATATAGTTGATTCTAGAGACAGATAGCCAATGGTGAGCACCTGAGCTCAAGGACCCATTAAATAAGTATCTCTTCAGTATTTATGGAATGGTAGTTACTTTATTACAGGGATATAGCATCAAACAAAACAGCTGCTACCTTCACGGACATGCGAGTAGTGCCAGAGAAGGAAAAAGACAACTAAAAATACACGCGCATAGAATGGTTTTAAACTGTGCTAGTGCTTTCTGCAAAGGGTTACCTGGGTCATGAAAGAGAAAAAGGGGATGGGGTGATTTTAGATAAAGGTGACAGGGTCAGCACCTGAGCTGAGATCTGAGGGACAGTGGTAGCTGACCTTCCAAAATGGCAGAACTTTGTGTTGAAGAGAAGATCTCAGGTTAGCAGGCCTTAGCTCGAGGAAGGCATTTAACCTCTCTCTGACTCATTTCTCCATCTGTAAAATGGGATGATACGGGAACATAGCCCATTAGGCTGTTGCAAGGATCAAAATAGCTAGTAATTACAATTTGTTTAGGACAAAACCTGGCAACGTATCAGCGGATTGCTGCAAAATAAGTATCACGAAGAGAGAGGTAAAAGCATGTGCCAAGGCCCCGAGGTGGGCAGGAGCTGGGTACCTTTGAGCAACTGAAAGGAGGGTGTTACTCTTGTGTGGAGCGTGAGAAGGTGGTAGAAACTGAAGCTGGAGAAGCCGCAGGGAAGGGGGAAGTTAAATCCCAAGTTCAATGGGAAGAGAGTGGAGAGTTCTGCCATGTCCCCAGAAGACCCCTCAAGTTCATTCTCCAAAGCCAGAAAATTATAGTCTCTGATTTGTTTTTTGTACAGCAGATGATTCCATAATATAACCCCTCAAAGGGAACCTTTTCTTTAGGTAAGAAGTTTTAAATAAAGAACCCCTGTTTCATTCATGCTCATTAAACTATTCCCCCCCCCACTTCGATCCCTGCAATAATAAATATAATTTAATGACTTTGGTTCCTTGAGCTGCAGGTGTTGGAATATTGTATTTATTAACATATTTTAAGCCCTTTAAAAAGACTGCATTAATTCCTATGATAATTTAGTACCCATAATACATCTGTTCTGAATAGATGTTAATCACCACAGAATGACTGATTTGCCCATGTATGAGCTAAGCCATGCTCTAACTAGTAGCTAGGAACTTTAAAATTCAATATTGTTACTGAAACTGTTGATTAAAATTTAGTTGCAATAATTGTTGAGGACTCAAACCAAGACTGAACAATTGGATTCTCTGCCACTGAAGATGAATGAGATATTTCTGAATGTTTGTGTTTCCCATAAACTCTACTTGCGGAAAAAAAAAAAAAAGTTCAGCTAATTCCAGTTATTCTGAATCACCTTGGGTTTGTTAGTACTCTGGTTAAAATAGCAGCAGGGAGGACATTACTACAGAGAAGTAAACCTAACCCCAAAGCCAGGCTGGAGGGAGGCAGCAAGACTGCCCCCTTCTGCTTTGAAGATGGAAGAGGAGGGTCAGTAATTTTTGTTTTTGTTTTGTTTTGTTTTTTAGACAGAGTGAGAGAGAGAATGAGAGCACAAGCAGGGGGAGCAGCCGGCAGAGGGAGAGGGAGAAGCAGGCTCTCCACTGAGCAGAGAGCCCAGGATCAGGACCTGAGCTGAAGACAGACGCTTAACCGACTGAGCCACCAGGCGGCCCAGGAGGGTCAGTAATTGTGTGCCAGTTTCCACCCGGTGGGGTGAGGCAGGCTCTGGGCTGTGCCACAGTCCCAGTACCCTATCAACTTAAACTGAAATGATTTTGGAAACAGAAGGAAAAGCCCGATCATGAAATTTGGACCAATGAAATGAAATGATAAAATTGAGTACAAAGTAAGGAACAATGGCAAATCCCAGGTTCTGAGATAAGGACCCTCGCATGAATTATCGAATCACATAACTACCCTCTCAGGGAGGTACCATGATTAGCCTCATTTTACCTGGAGCTCAGAGAACTTAAGTAACTTCTCAGAGTCACACAGCTAGTAAATGGCAGGGCACCCAAGTCTGTGCTCCCACCTTTTGGCCACATTGCCTCTATCATTGATCCATCAGTCATTTAACCAATCGTCCGTGTAGGAAGGACATTGAAACTCATCATGAAATACATAATACAGTATTATGCATCAGAAAAACTCTTACTTAAAACCAACACCTAACAACTTTTCCCTTCCGGTTTGGAGGTTGGTGATGGGAAATAGTATCATTCCCATCTGNNNGGAAATCCATCTCTAGACGATTATCTTCCTTCAGCAGAGGGAAAGGCTAAGCACAGAAGACTGGCTTCTGCCCGCCAGCGTCCAGACAAAGCCCTGGCTTTGGGGACCGAGGTGGAGCAGTGCCGAGCTGCCCTGCATAAACCCAGTGGGACAAACGCTTGCATTTCTGGCCGGTGGGGAGAGAAGCAGCGGGGAACTTTGCCTGGAGCTGGGGCCTCAGGTGGATAGATCTTTCTGGACGTGGCTTCCTTGAACAGCAGAGGCTGGGTAAGAAATGAGGAGGCCATCCGATACTTCATTTCAAGTTCTCTTTACCTCTGCCATGCCAAACTCTCCCTTTTTCGCAAACTCTCAGTGAAGTCTGCTCGGCACCAAGGTTTTGGGGGGATGATGTTGTTTGCTGGTTTGTGATTCCATGTCTGCACCTAAGAAGGGAAAGGGGCGAGTCCCACGACAAGCTCAGTGTGAGAAAGGAACGGCCCAGGGTTCGGTGGGCTGAGGACCATCAGAACTTGGTTCTTCGGAGCAGCACCCAGAAGTTAAGGTGAGTCTAAGGACAGAAGCCCACAAACCGCACAGAAGTCGGGAACAGGGGTGTGAGCTGATATCTCGGCCACAATTTTTTTTTTTTTTTTTTTGGTCATCGTTAACATTATTCCCACAGAGTTGAGAAGTATTAGCATCCACTCTTCAGACAGATAAATGAGGACAGTGAGAGCTCAGTCACTTCAGCAATTGGTAAAGGCCCAGCACTCTGACTCAAAAGCTGTCGGACAGCCCTGGCTGATCCCCATTTCCTGTTGCCAGCCTGGTGCTTAACTAAGTCCCAGGGAGCACTGACAGTTCTGGGAGGCAGAGCCTGTGGGAAGCGGGTGGGGTCCTTCTGGACCGGTCTCTCCTGGGATTGAGTCCTGGGTTGTGCTGCCGACCAACAGCCACGGGCAGCAGCAGCCCTTGCCGGCCTGGGGCCAGGTGAGGGGCAGCAGTGGCAGAATCCTGAAGGTCTAGGAGACTGTCGGCAGCCTCCCTTCCACCATCCCAAGTAAACACTAAGTGGGGGGCCCCGTTCTCAAAAGATATGCCCGCGGAACCCCCTAGGGCTTTCTAAAAGCAGTGGAAACATCTCTGCTGTTACCATAGGGTAGACAGTTAAACTACTGGTGAGAAGATTAAAAAATTAAAAATAAGGAAAAAAGACCCCACACCATGTACTACATTGGCCAAGCAAAAATGCACTCGTTAGCCGTGACGGAGTAATCGCCTGGGTCTTTATCTACGGAGTCGGCGCTTCAGCCTGCGTTTGTTTCCCCCTCCAGAAGCTTTGACTCTACGAAGGAATCCAAACAGTCCCACCGTCATATAAACACACACACGCACACATATAAATAGAAGTCCAGATGAAAACAAACGTATGTTTTTAATACCTATTCTGAAAGCAGATTTTCAAGCGGGGGCACTTGAAAATGGCAAAATTTGGGGGAAGATTTCTCTCCAAAGACAGTTTATGTTGTGTAAAAGCTCCTCTAAAATCTTTTCAGATTTAAAGCAAGTTAGCCAGAGGATGAAATCCCCTTACAGGGACCTGCTGTCCATTTGCAAAGGTTGCAAGCTAGCAGCCCCCAGGCTCCATCTGGGACCTTCACATTTAATTGTTTGGTGCACACAGTGGCGGCCAGCACAGGTTTTCTCGAAGTCAAATTAGACATGGAAATTGGAGCTCTCACATAAACCCGTGTGCTGTTTTTTTTTTTTTTTTTTTTTTTTTTTTAAATGCCTGGCCCTTGCCGTCTGCACAGCCATGAACTGCCCGGCTGCCGGAGACCTCCCATAGGATGGTGCAGACCGGTGGTGTGGAAAGCCATTCACTGTGAGGGCTGTGCTAATCATTCTAGTACAATCCTTTGCCTTCCTTGTGTACTAACATTACTGGACTTGGCACCTGAAGCCAACCATTTCTGGGCCCAGAAGGCTCTGGCCACTGTGTTCCAGGGAAAACTTCCAGGCTCCTCTCTTGACCAAGAGCCACTGCAAGACCTTTCCTGACCTGCTGTCTGGAGACTAGCTGCCCTTTCCTCCGCACCCACCTGGTACCTGCAGCCACGCAAAGGCTCTCCCTCCTCAGTCCCCACAGCACCTAAGACTATGCTTTATACATTTTTGTTCGCACAACAGCCCCATTAGATAGGCTCTCCTTCAAGACGGAAATCATGTCTCATTTGTTTTTACTTCCAGGGCCTGTCAGAGTCCCGGGCACATAGAGGGGCTCAAAAGAGGCCTCTTGAAGTTAAGAGAGCTGGCCATCACCCTCTACCCCATTGGGGGCACACGCAGGTCGGGATGGTGCTTAGAGAGGGTCACAGAGGCAGCAGCCAGCATGGCGGGCAGTTGAATGAGCCTCTGGGCTATAGGGACAGCACATGGGGAGAGCTTTGCTCAGACCTCCTCAGCTGGGGGGGGAGGGGTGGGGATCAGAAGCCAAGGGGCGCCCTCCCATCCCAGGGCAGTTCAAGGTAAGCTCGATCCCACCGTGTTGGGTCTCAGCCCCAGACCCAAAGGCCCAGAGTCTGGAGGCAGTCCCAGGGAGTGGGTAATGAATAGGAGCCCCAACCAGGGGGTTTCCCTACTCTCCCTCGCCCTGCCCCAAAGGAAATAGGGCTTTCTACAAGTCCCGGCCACTCTTTCGCACCCACCCCCCCATTCCAAAATGCAACCTACAAGAGAGTTAAAAAATATTCAACTAAATAAAGTATTGGCTGCTACTTAGGATGGAGTTAAAACAATTTTTTTAAAGGTTAAAAAAGCTACTTGCTCTTCAGGTCAGTAACTGTCATAACGATTTTTCTCTTGCCACATGCTCCTCTGAACTGCATTAATGTGACATCTCTCTCTGAAGCATCTGGTCTCAGCCACTTCAAGGCACACAAGGAAGCTGCACATTCAGACTGAGTGTATAATAACACGAGAGGTATTTGCACTCTTGCCATCGCAAAACAAAATACTACGTTGTGCTTCATACAGCATCCAGAGATGGTGCAGGAGAGAGTTCAAATGCATGGAGGCAGAATGTGGGGAGCTTTTGTTTGCCTGTGCAGTGTGTGTGTGTGTGTGTGTGTAAATGCATATGTGTGCACATATACATACACGTTTTATGAATTGGTAATCACCTGCATTGCTCAAACATCAAGTCTTGTTTTCTGTCAGAAAGAGCTAAACATTTTAAGCATCAGATGCAAACAGAGTCCCCCCGACCTGCAAAATATGGACAGAGAGGTCGGGCGTATCTATATTTCAGCACTTTGAAATACAAAAAGGGAAATTGTCCATCACAAGCCAAAGGCAAAGCAGCACTATCAACCTGCAACCACATTTTCCAGAGAAGACACCTGGCCAGCAACGCAGACTTCCTCTCCTCATTGGTAACAATCGTTGTCAAACTGATAGATTTACTTGAATTTTTCCAAAGATCTCACCCCACTTTCTTGAATAGTTATTAAAAAATCTAAACGGGTTTAATAAAGTTGACCACCCAACACAGGGTTCCAACATCTATTTTTTTCCTTGTCCTGAAGATCCTTGTGCTTATTTTGTCAGAAACACAAAAAGTAGAAATGCAATTCCATTTGTGCTGATGCTAAATGTTAATAGATTTGCCTAAATGCCTGCTAATAGTCCCCCTAAAATTAGCTAGACTAGTAGTGCATGCCTAATGTGGTGTTGTTTTTGTTGTTTTACTTGCTTTTTTGCTTCTCCTGCTTTTATCAGAGAGAAGAGAAAAAGACCCCTAGAAAAAAGTATAGGTCCTCAGCTGTGAAACATTTCCAGTGTCACATGTGAATTCTGCAGAAAGAACATATATCCCGAAACTATCCCACATTTCTGACATTCTGTCATGAAGGTGACAAATCCTAGTGCTCTAATGTTTCATTAAATTAAACATGAAATGTTTAATGTTTTGTTAAATTAAACATGAAGCCGTGACTTTGCACCCGAGAACCACAGCCTTCTATCAATTCCTCACATTCCTTCAGGTCACTTCTTAGGTTATAAAAACTGACTTTTGTTTATTAGAAGTATTGTATTTCTCTCTGCAGTTAAAATGTACTTTCTTCTAATGCACTTATAAATAAAAACCAACAAGCAACCAGTTTGGGGGAGGCACTTAAAGTATTTCTCAACTCAGGCTTACAGAGAACAGCTTACAGACAACCCCTTAGCTAAATCTCTACTACAACTTTTTCTCGCATATTCGCAACCATGACTGAGAAGATTCCCGAGAGCCGAGGTATTAACACTTTTCATCGGGTCTCAAGCCCATTTCACAGATGGGCATGCTATTGCCTGAAGAATGGAAGGATTGCTAGAAAACTGTTGAGATAGACCTTTCAGACTAAAGACATCTCAATCCTCTTTNCCTTACGCATGAGGACAGAAACTGGCAGGGAAAACAAGAGAGAACTGCTCTGATCTGGGAAAGAAAGCATTTGCATCAGCAGAGAGAAGGATGTGGGGCTCTAGTGAGTAGTGAACCCACATTTTGATGGAACCCTATAAAGTAGCAGCTAAACGTGATCTGGGCACTGCTGGGAGACGATGGAATGAGGAGGAGACCAAAAAAAAAAAAAAAAAAAGTGCTTCTTTTCCACCAGTTTAACCAGACAGAGTTTGAGAGTTCTTAGTAATATATTCAGAGGATCATAACAGACAAAATTTCCAAGTACTATTTTATAAAACACATTTAAATACTTTTTTTAAATGCAGAGAAAAGCCAAAACAACTATGTAGCAGCTTAAAAGCAATATATACACACACACACACACACACACACACACACACACATTCCATGACGAAAGTATCTGAGTATTTTTACATGATTTAAGTGGGTAAACGAGGTGTCCCAATCAGGTCTCCTTAGTGTCAAACCAGCAAGAGCAGAAAAGAACCATCCCGTAAGAGGCAAGCTGCACAGACCCTCCCCGTCCAACCAAACTTGTCACCAGTGCTTTCTCTGTGTCAACACATCAACTCCTACCACTGGCCAAAGCTATAAAACAGCCCGGATTTGTTAACAGGTCCTTGCTCGGAACACCCGCTTGCGAGCCCCTCTCCCCGCTCGTCCCCGACCCGTAGGAAGATAATTGATAACTTACCATTCTGAAGCTTCATGTCTGTGAGGCAAACTAAATAAATTAAACGGATCCTGCTTTAATCTTCTTTTCTAGACCCCAAATGCCTTAATCAAAAGGAAAAACAAAAAAACAAATGTTCCCTGAGGTCCTTCTCTAAACCACCAGAGTATAAGCAAGGAATAGCTGACTTTTTTTTAACTGAGTGCCCAGAACCTGTCCCCGAACATGAACAACAGAGAATTATTTCTACCATCCTTCTACTCCCCCACCCATCTTTTCCTTCACTTATATTGTTGGTGCCCCAGACAGGGCTTGAGTTACACTTTAAATCAAAATCTGGAAGATGCTTCAATTGGAAATTTGGCTTGGCAGACCTCCTGTAAAAATCCCACGTAAAGACACATTTGTTTCCCTCCTGCAAATGAACTGTGGCGTTTGTGGTCCCTCTTGTTCTCCCCAGTGCATATTTCGCCTTTAAATGAGCTTAAGCTGCAGGACTTCATTTGGGGTTAGCTGTCCCGCAAAGCTCATTTGGCTCTTACCATTAAGGCAAGAGGCTCTAAAAGGCTAGCAAGATGCTTTTAACAATGTTTGAGGGGCCAGTCATATCTTGTTAGCAACAGCTGCACACTTACCCGGCTCTCAGGGCCTTGACAGAGCTGTCCTATTCCTTCTGGGATTAAGAAGGCAAAATGAAATTAACCAATCGTTAGCTGGAGCCGCCCGGGCTGCTCTAGATTCTCCTTCTCCAAAAACCAACTGAGCCGCCTTCCTCCAGAGTGACTCCTCCATCCACCTCTCCTGGCATACACAGCCCGCCAAGGCCCTGGCTGCAGTTTCAGAACTGCTACTCAATAAAAAGATTTTAAAGGCTGTGCCGGGAGCCGGGAGCTTCAGATCCCAGTTTGGCTTTTTCTCCATCAGCATTCCTCAGCAAGCCTGCACAAAGCGAGGTACGCTACATTATTTATGTCAGCTCTAGGCTCTGGAAAACACACACTGGCATCCTGATTACGAAGAACCCTCATGGATACAATTAAACCATTCCCACATATATTTCCCCCCCCTCTCTTCCCAGATTCAACCTCTTTCAGAGGAAACAGGAGCACTTTGAGGCGTGTCCCAACTCATCTATTGGGAGCCAAGAGAGCACTGACATATGGCCACGACGGCAAATGAGCCAGGGGGAAAGGACCCTTCCCCAGGAGCGGACAGACAACACTCCAGGGAGGAAAGTTCAGGAAACAGTTCAGGGAATGCCCTGCAAGTGGCTGCCATGGGTCAGGGGCTCGGATATGGAAGCAGCCAAGTTGAGGCACTACAAAAAAACCATTTTGATGAATTCATGGAAGATTGATTTAGAATGGGCTGTTAAGGGAAGTAAGGCACATTTGGCAACATGACTAACCTTCCAAGCTGGATGCAGAGCGATCACGCTCACCCAACAAATGCTCCTTGGTGCCCCATCCAAGTCACAGCATTAGACGGGAAGACCACTGATTCCGCCAAGTAGAGCAATGACTCTGTCCCCAAGTCTCCACTTCAGCAAAACGAACAATTCTCCAAGTCGCAGTCCACTATTTCCCTTCTTGTCAGTAGCTAGACAACACATTATGAGCCGGGCATGTTAGCCACAGGCAGAAAGATCTGTACGCCTGTGCGGCAAAGCAAGGATGAGGACAGGAGCTTCCTCCTTTGCGGGAGTAGTGAGAAGCTATGCATTTCCCCTGGTGTCTAGCTAGAAAGTCCCTGCTTGGCAGGCAGAGGGGACTTCACTTCGCGAAAGCCCCGGGCACCGCTTAATGAAACCACCTTTGGCAGGACCTCCCAGTTAAGTCAGTTTATCTAGGCAAGAAGTCAGCTTGGGCAAAGTCAGTTGTCTCATCCAAGAACACAAGGAGAAAAGAACAACCTGCTTCTCTCCAAGGGCTTCCCTTGAATGTGCATTCCCGTTTGCCAAATTTTTGTTTTACTTTTATTTTTTTTTAAGTGACTGTTACTTCCAATGGCTTAGTCCATCCCCATTCAGATATCTTGGGTGGAAAGTTGGTGTCTGAGATGGAAAGTATGGTAGAGAACATAGAGTAGGTAGGTAGGATAGAGCCCAAAGGGGGCAAACCCACCCTTTGATATATACCACCACAAAGCAATGGGGAATTTGCTGCAGTGTGTGAAAAAGCGGAACATCCTTCAAGGATAAACAGATGAGAGGCAGCATGATAGCGCGCGTGCGCACACACACACACACAGTCACACACAGTCACACACCACACAATCATATAACAACCCAGGCACCTGAAGATCTGATGCATGGGAAAGCAAATCAAGTTGCTCTGTCAGATGATTTCAAAGTCGTAGTATTGGCTACATCCAGTCTGCTGACCTTTCAGGAGGCCTTGGCCACATGTGGCTACAGCTGTGCTCTCAACTTGAGGCGGTTTCTCTCATTCTTGCCACTAAGGAGTCCAACACATATAGAAATTGTTTCCTGGAAAAGACTCAGAAGCAGCCAACTAGAGTGACAAGAACAGAGATGATTCCTTGGGAGGAAGATCATTCTAGAATATCATTTATTCCTCTAATAACTAAGCAATAATCAATTTAGAGGCTGACAGAAGACCAGAAGTCTTAGTGAGGGTCCCCTGGGGACCCTCTTTTTACCCTGCAGAGCTACAAGGTGGGAAAGGCCTTAGGTTCTGTCAGTCATCTGGTCACCTGTGACCTTGGACAAGCTGTTCAGCCTCCCTGAGTGTCAGTCTTCTTATCTGGAAACTATGGGCAATAAAACTCACTTCTAGAATTTTGAAGACTCAGTCAGAAATATAAGGTACTTAACTCAGTGCCTGGCAACTCGTGAGCTCATAATAAACCTTGGTTATTATGAATTTTCAAAAGATTATCAATCAAAAGGCACAGAACTTACATTGGCTGGTTCACAGATGCCTGAGACTCATCTCAAAGTGCTCCCTGAGCACTCAGATCATTACTAACAATCTGTGCAAAACGCTGCAGTCATTGCTATCATTTGCCTTCAATAAACACGTTGACAGTAGTTGCCCCATGACAGAGGTCAATAAAAACTAGAGGGTATAAAAACAGAGTATTAAGAGGGGATTTGTTTTTTTTAAAGAGAATTTCAACATTTAAAAAATCAACGGAACACCTTTCTGCTGATTCAACTGCAAACTAAACCTATTTCAGAATTTTGATGGCCAGAGAGGGCTTGCTCTCCTTGAGATTGGGGGGGAGGGGCCTGAAGTCCCACCCTCCAGATCCCTCCGTCCACTTAACTACACGCCCCCTTCCCCAAGCTACAAGCAACAGAGGTTGAGAACCTCCATCTAATAGCAAACTAGCATCTTAATGAAAAAGGACAAGGGGGACCAGAGAGATTAAGGGACTCACTCAATCTCATGTTACCCAGGACGGCTTCGCTGGACCGCAGAGGTCTGACTACCTTTCACATGTTCCTTCATCGCCACACAAGGCTAAAGGTAAAACCAGTGGAACGCACAGCCAGTTTCTTTTTCACCATCCAGTCCCGTGTCTTTGCGTTAATAATGTGCTTCCAGGACCAATACTTCATGATGAACTTAGTGGTTGGGTTTTTTTTTTCCCCAGAAGGGGATTACTTTAAATTTTGATTTTAAGTTTTTCAGTAAATGAAGTTCTACAGTTTTTGCAAAGCCACTTTAGCATCTATAGGTTTTGCTAGAAGTTTCTAAATCTTCCAAATGAGAAAACAGTACTTCAAACTTCATAATTGAAAAAGGCTGCATATGTTATTAATATCTTTGAAAAACACAGTTTTGCCCACAAATCTCTTCTCTAATGATATAGTTAGCAAATAACTACGTCTTCCTTCTATATAAATAATCACAAGAGATCTTGAACATGCAGTTATTTTTAAGTACAAATCACTTCTTCTTGCTTATGTAAACAAGGGCTCCCCAAATGATAAATCTTCACAATAAACAGGGTCTACCGCATTTCACTGCTGAGCAATACCCACACACACTGTGACAGCATCCGAGGAGCAGCTGGACTGCACGGACAGCAAGACCCTTTCTCAGAGTTTCGAACAATGCTGTCTTTTGCTTTTTGTCAAACCACCTGAATAAAAATGCGGTATATTGCATCATTTGCTGAAGCTATTTCTCCAGTTGAAACATGAATTATGAGTCCTTCTGAAACACATCAGCCAAATCAAGTTGTAACATGGCCTGGCTTTATTCACTGCACAGATCACCACAGCTAATCGCTTTCTGATGCAAGTCATGCTTTTGCTTCATTAAGTTAACATTTCCCTTCTTTTTCCCCCTCCATGGTATGTACTTAATTAGCCTGCATTGAGCTGAACATTTCCTCTCATACCAGGTATACTTCATCTGAGGGTAACTCTGACTTTTCTGGGCCCTCTGTCCTATTATAATATGGGGGGTTAGAATGCTGGTCTTACGACACAGGCTTTTCTCTGTCTCCGTAAGTAATATAGGTACTCTTGGTGGTCTTTAAATTCTGTTTTATACGCAAATAATGAATCATGGAACACTACATCAAAAACTAAGGATATACTGTATGATATACAGTATATACTGTATACAGTATAATATAAAATTATTAAAAAAAAAAAAAAATAAAAGGTTAAAATAATAATAATAATAATAAGGAAACAGTGTGAAAAAAATAAATTCTGGTTTTGTCTTTATCCCCTGTGGAAGCTCAAACTCAATTCCTAATGATTGTACTGTTCAGACAACCCAGGAGGCCTACGTGCGTCTTGTTGGCAGAATTGAGAAACCATCATTGCTTCTAGAACAACACAAGGAATTGCCCCAGGCACTGACTTCCTGTTTCCACGGGACAGACCAGTTGTTTAAGGCTATCTTCAAACTGGTGGTTTAACAAGTTCAAGTGGCAGAGAAGATTCAGAAACTGTATGATTTTCATCTGAGTAGCTTTCTTAAATGAAGCAAAAGAAAAGCAGTCCTCGTATTTTTTGAGGTTACGGTTAAGCTCTTTAGGGAGAGGACTCATAATGTTTTGCTCTGTACAGAGGCTGATTGAGAAAGTTGGTTGATTCCACAACATTCCAAGTCTATGCATGGGGAAGACGGGAAAGGCCTTCTGGTACAGAGCCCAAAGAGGGAGAACTGGAATAGGATAGAATGTGGGCCCTGTTCCCTGGGTCATGCCCTCTTCCCTGCTCCGGAAGGAGATACCCTATATAACCTTTCCTGGGATCATTTATGATGGCGTGGCTCTATTGTCCTTTTCCAGACTGAGTCTCCTGTGAAGGTAGGTTTCCCTAGTGTTTTAGCAACCACTGTCCAACCCTACTCTCTCTTTCTGAGCTACTTCCCGTCAAAGGCAAAAGCAAAAAAAATTACTTTTACCCTAATGTAGATTCAAAGGGTTTTAATGGGATTTACATGGTCATTTAGTCCAAAACCCTTATAATATCAGTGAGGAAGAAGATCGAGGAGAATATGTATTTTCCTCATGTCATCAGGACTATACCATAGGCCCTGTGATGTTAGGACTATGAATCTGGGAAGACATCCTGGCACATAAACTCCTATTTTTAAATACGGATTTACTATTTTCTGTTCCTTCTCTTTCTCCTACATCAACCATCCCCCTTACTCTCCCACCCTTTGCCATACCTGAGAAAAGGTCATGGTTCATGTTTTCTTATTCTGTGATTTCCGGTTGCCAGGGGCGAAGTCTAAATCTGGACGCTATTCTAAAGAAGGCTTTGTAGGATTTTCAAATGCCCATCGTGAACACTAGAACCACAGCTCTAGAACAGTCGTTCCCCCAAAGTGGTCACGGCTGGAGAGTGGCCTCTTATTTTGACTTGTGAACGAAATCCCCCCTCTTGGTCAGACAGAACTGGATTCGAATCCTCTAGCTGTTGTTTGTCTCTAACTTTAGCTCCCCTGTAAATACACCAGGGAGAATAATGGTATCCGGTTCCCCTAGCTCTTCTGAAGGTTACCGTGCCGCGGCTGGCTGATACTAAAGACTCAAGAGCCAGGCACTACTATCACCGTCTTTCTATCATGGGCTCAGACACAACCTGAGAGACTTACGAATTCTCTCCTTGCACCTGTGAACCCAGGGCAGCGCCCACTCATTTGGAGGAGTTCCCTCTCCGAACAGCCTGTCTCCGGAGTGACCTGCAGGAGGGTTGATAGGACGCATCTGACTGAGGAGCCATGAACATGCAATTTTCTGCTTAAAACCACAAGGAAAACAGGACTTCTGATAACAGGGAATTGCTATTCAAATCGCGTTGAGCCCCCGGGAATCAGTTATGGTCTGTCTCTGCCTGGGGATGTAGGCACATCGATCCACTCTCATCACCACTGGCCAGGGAAGGGCAGCGCTGGCCCTGACTCTCCTATTAATCAGACAGGTGCGGAATTTCCCCAGATCAGCATTTCCCAGGTGTGAGTCATTTTCCTACCACCTTCCAGACTTGTGCCCCAGCCAGTCCTTCCCCGAAACTACGGCAGCCACCATTCCATCCGACCCTCAGCTCTTTATTCATTTAGTAAGTCCTTTTGAAGAAAAACACTGTTTCCAACTTTATCTCATCCTAGCTAATCGTATCTACGAAATCGCAGCTTAGAAGTGTTAGGTATATATAACCACAACTGTGTGTGCGCCTATCCATACACACACACACAATTTCTAATATGTATTATAGTAAATAGATCAATATTACATTTTCAAAGAGGTGCCCCTTCAGGATGTCTTGCATATTTGTACCACCCTTACTGGTCCCCACATGACACTCAAACACGTGTTTGGAAATAATGTCCAAGATGAAATGTTATTCTTTTCCTTTTGAACCGTCAGAGTCTCTACTTTGTGCCCTTTTCTCTTCAGAATGCAGTGCCTCAGAGTGAAATGTCACCAAGAAAAGAAATGCTCTAAAAATGAAGTTTGAGTATGTCCTATAGCACAGATAGAAAACTCAGAGAAGAGCCCACGTGCTACTTTTCATCCTGGGAACTGATGCTTGAATGTGTTAAAATGCTATTTATTTTCCGACAGGCTACTTGGGCTTGGCACCATGTAAATCCAGAGTGTTTGTAGAGGTTCCCTTGGGGACAAAGGGAAAATCATCTGTATAGATCAAATGTGTATTAGCTGCATTAGCAATTGGTCCCTGGAGACCTGATAAAGACCTTTTTAGACAGAATTCACTGCACGGTTTTTTAAGAGCTTTCATTGAACTAGCCTTGGGTATCGTGGGTTTGGGGCTTCCTTCCCATCCTCAGTGTCAGAAGAGAAAGATGGGGAATGAGAAGCCAGGATGTGAAGTGCTCCCTTCACTGTAGGCGAACCTCAATACCACAGCCACGCTCCGTTCCGCCATCAATATTTCATGGTCTCAGCGTCATAGGGAAATGTATCTGTTGGCTTCTTGCATTGTAATGTGTAGGATGGTGGAAATATTATTATAGCACAGGTTCAAGAATTTAAAAATTCATCACCTTCTCAATTTAGAAAGCTGATATGTGGCTCGAACTTAGGAAGGCTCCATATGCCTGAAATGACCAAGAGGGCCAGAGCCCTGCTCCTGAGAAATCTGTGGAGTGGGGGCCGGCAGTCAGCGGGAGGGGGCAGCTACAACTGCTGCTTCTCAGGCTGCAGACCCAGCCCGTGAGGAAGAGGCCGCAATTCTCTGGCTTAGGATCAACTGAAGATTTGTCTCGTACCAGGGCACTGTTTGAGAGAAGAGAGAGAGAAGATGCTGCCCCAGTTGTAAGCTTGGCAGCAAAATGCAAGTTTGGAATAGGTGTGTATTCTCCCCGCTCTTTCACCACCTTTTCCACCACAGCAGAGTGGTTCCCACGGCTTTGCCCAGGTCTGCACGTGTGTTTGCGTGGTATGTTACCGTACAACTGGTCAACTCTCCGGTAAAGCACCTCTCAGAACCCCAGACAATTACGTAATATTCCTCCATCCTCTGAAGGCCTTCCAAGTCATTCAGCTTTGTTGGTTTGACTCCTTTCCTTTCACGACTAGACATATTTCAGAGACTTACACTGTCTTACAACTTACCCTCATTCCCGCTAAACGGGGTACACACTGCATTCTCCAGGACCCAGTGCCCAGTCCCTGCTCGTGAAGAAATGGGAGCCACTGACCATAGTAACGGTGGCAAGGAAAATCGGTTACTTTCCAGGGCAGGAAGCAAACCTTTGTATTTCCAGGACCTGGTTTACAGAAACACGAAGGAGAGTTTAACCTGCAGCAAAATGGTTAGGGAAGAAACGAGTTCACTTTCTAAACTGACACATACTAGCTCATCATCTCATCCCCGGTGGCCTGCCTTTCCTGCAGTAGTAAGTCCTGGGGACATCATCACCAGTCTGTGTGCCCACCTACACACCTCAGTGTAGCTTTATACATTACTGCTGCCTCTCTGTCCCCCTCCCCGCCGCCGCCTTTCTCCTTTGGCCTGTCAGTCAGTCATGCTACTGGCCATCAAAGATAGGCATCTCTCAGCAAGATGGTTTTGCGTGACCTGTAAGTACGAGACACAGATGGTCTCACACACGAGCCCAGTGGAAAAGCAGGTAGGAGTTAATGTGATTTCCAGCCAGCTGTCCAGGGGGTGTCATTCCCACAGACACAGTCAGTCAGACACTTAGTAGAAACACTCAGGTTGCTGCTTGAAGGCGGCAATGCTTTCTAAGAAATCCTAGAGCATTCGATTTGATATGGAAGCATTATGTTTCCAAGAGCAGGATTCACCAATAAATAAAAATCTTGATTCCTTTCATTTTTAATCAACAAATGGAATGTCCAGATGTCTGCTCTCCGAGAGTTCCACACAAGTGCCTCAGGCAGGGGAGGAGGTTTTCAAGGGACAGCTACGGGGCAAACTTGCACTGCTCTTACTTCAGCAGGGACAGAAGCAAGTCTGGATCTTAAGGTGATCTTCCTATTACAGAAATCTGAACATCATCCCTACTTACAAATTCTCCACTGGTTGCCTCACGTATAGGACAAAGCCTTCATTCTGTTCTAGTATCTTCAGCTCTTTCCCCACCACCTGCCTTTCGTTTTATGCTTCAGGAGCAAGACCCTATTTCTTGGATGATATCTTATGGCACACTTCAGGCCTTTACAGATTAAGGCTTCTCTATTTAGCAAGGTTTTTCTTTCATTCCTGTATTTCTTCAAAATAGGATATAACTCCTATACTTCCATCAAAACCAATTCAAACACCACCTTTCAAGGGATTTTTGTGTCCTTTGTGCTCCAGGCATCACGGTCTAAACTTTACATGAAATGCCTTGTCCCCTGTAAAGTGCTTAGAACCGTGACTGGCACATAGTAGGCGCTCAAGTTTAAAAAGCTATTAGTATCGTCCTATCATTGTATTTACCGTCATATATTTCTAGTATATTCTCACCTGTCCTCAATAGCCACGAAGCTCCTGCCAATGACTTTGTTGAACCGCTGGTGTCAAGCTAATGTTTGGCACATAGTAGGTCTCAGATAGGATGTGCTGAACTAAAATGGATTAAAGTAGCTTGGGAATCCCATGAGGTCCTTGGTTCCTCATTGCAGCGAGCCTTCATGAAAAAATTTGCCGTCAGGCTCTTCACAATTCTGTTTGCAGGAGACTAGGTCTTATGCTTTCCTTTAATTCTGTTTGGCTACTACTACTGTCCAGTTGCATTACATACTGGGCCAGAACCCAGAAGCCACACATCTTTGGAGCAAAAGCAGCAGGTGCCAGACAAGAGCTTGCTCTCCCCATTCTATTCCTCTAATCAAGCTATGTGCTACCCTGCCTTTCTTTAATTTGATTTGAGAAGAGCCTTAATAGCACAGAAGCAAAGAATGAAGCTATTTCTTCAAGGAGCCGCTCACTTAAATGGCAATTTTTTGTTGTCCATTGCGACAAGTGAGGCCCCTGACCGGGGCCAATTGTTGCGCTTGAATCCAAGCATGAAATTGCAGGATTTTTATTTAAAAATTTTTTTTTATAGGCACAAGACAGCCCTCCTGATTTAATTAGAGTTTTTTTTTGTCTCTCTCTTGACCGTCTGCTTGATTATGTAGTGAAGTCTTCCTGGAGAGCAATAATCCTGTAAGCTTGACATCAACCCTCACAGCTAGGAAAATGACAAAGCTGTCAAAATCTCAGCCTTACAACTTCAGACGGGGTCAGCTCAGAAATGTAATGGTCGAGAAACTCAAGGACCAGGGTCCGTTAAGGGGAAAAAAAAAAAATAAAGAGTCAAAGAAATAAAAGGTCCCAAACAATAACGATGGGAAGCTTTAAATTTCAGGTTCTGCAGGAAAGTTTTGCCTTTCTGGGCGTGCCATTAACATAGCGATTTAGTAATTTCGGCGGGAGATGCCAGCTCCTTGGAGTCAGAGAAAATGAGAAAGTCTTTTTTTCTCCCAGAGTATGCAAACAGAAGCTTAGAAACGTGTTTGCGTTTGGATTGGATGATCTAAACCAACAAAGTTCAACCTTTTCACTAGGAGCTGTGAGCTGTTTGACAAGACCTACTTTTTATCAGGCAGGTTCAAAGTCTACACACTGCAGAGGCTTCCTTAATAAGAGGGGCTAATAAGATTATTTCCTTAAAGATCTAACTTTGGCACCCATCCTCCTACCAGACAGTAGAGTAGATCCATTCTCTAAATTGCTTACCTTCAAAAGAAAAGCTCTGTTGACCGGAGCGGGGCCCCAGCATGGCATACCAAGTTGCTATTAGGATTCTCGTTTGGATTTGAAATGGCTATTTTTTTTTTTTTTATCTTATGCTCTTTTATCTGTGATTTTTTTTTCTGCAGTATTTTTCCATCATCAAAAAAATTAATTTCCCAAACTAAATACAAAGATTTCTTTTCACCGGGATCAGTCAGAATCACTGATTGTTCACCTGTCCCCCAAATTGCTCCAAACACCTTGCCTTTCCTCGGGGACATATTTAGCCAGCTACATAAGAAAAAAAATTAGTAAACGTAGGCACATTTCTGGGCAATCAGGTTTTAATGTAAAGAAAGAGAAATAGGCATATCTGTGTTAAATATATGGAGAGAGAATAAAGCAAAGGGCTCTATTAAAAAAAAAATTTTCCCAAGCTTGCATTTTGACCCATTTGGGATCACAACATAAAATCTTCAGTTGAACGGGGAGGTTTGAGAAAGAACAATCACATGGTCATCAAATTGAATTCCCTCTAACTTCCTGCCTCCTGCCTTCCTGTATCACGACTCATGTGATCTGCTGAAATAATGAGCTGTTTTCACTCTCCCATCCATGGGTAGGATGATGTACAGCCATTTAAAACTGGCCGTGTTTTAAAGAAATGGGATTTAAAAATGGGGACCATTCGAACAGGGCACTGTATTTCTCAAAGGTGAAACAGTGATCAGTGTATGACATTTAATAATCTAAAAGAGCCATAAAAAAGAATTTTCTCCTTATCAAACTGAAATCAACTCTCTTCTCAGGAGAGAGAGAGGATTGAGGCCATCTGTGGGTTTTAGTCTTTCCTGGCCTCTGATGACTGAATCAGGAGTGTGTATAGCTCTGTGTCTCAACGCCTAAGCTCCTGGAGGATACCGCATCTCACCGACTCTAGGATGTACATTTCCTTGTTCATTTCAACATTTATGAAACAGGAATTCCTCTTGGAACTGATGATATGTTAGAGCGTCATTGGCAAAGGTTTTTCCGCTCTTATTCATACATAAAGTAACAGTGAGTTATTTTGCAAGTGAATGCATTTTAGGATTGATGAAATATTGTCATAGCTACTTAATACATCTTGTTTAGAGAAGTGACTGAATGGGTCTCCTCCTGTTGGGACTCAATACTCAAGGGAACAAATATATTTAACAACAAAGAAAACCTCAAACCTTTGCATCATCGATTGAGAGAATTAAAAAAAAAAAAGTCTTACGTAGATGTGTTAAAAACCAAACCAAACAACAGCACAGAGCAACAAAGTGTAAAAAGCAGCAGGGGGAAAAAAAAAGACTAGGGGTTTCTCTCTGACAATAAATATAACAGTGGAAGGAAAGGAATCGACGTTTTCTATGCCAGCCACTTTCTGTTTCTTTCAGAAGTTCCCTGGAGTAGAGGTTCCTCACAGATGAGGAAACTGAACCCTACAGAGGCCAAGAAGCCTGCTCAAGAGCCAATGCTTAGTCAACGTAAAGTCAGATTTGAACCCAGACACGGCCAACTCGGGTTTTGCCCTACAAGCTGCTGATTCTCACGAGGGGTTCCTCTGACTGGTGGTTGGGTGTGTTCCTTTAATCCGGTCAATTCGGCCATACTGGAAGCGAGTGTTCAGAGCAATAGTGTTTGTGCTGTTTTAATAGTCTGGGACAGTAGTTTCCAAACTGCTGCTCATGGAAATCCCCAGGGATCTTTACAAAAATACAGATCCCTGGATCCCTTTTCCGGCCATTCTGATTTCGCTAGTATCGGGTGTGACCCAGGCATTAGAACTGTAAAAGCTCCCCGGAAGATTCTAATGCATCACAAGCTTGGCAACCACTGCACTAGGAGGTTTTCATGTTGCTCTAGGGATATGAGACGGACAACTCACTCCTGGTGGGAAACTGCATGAGCAATCGCGTACACAGCCTCCTCCTCAACGTGTTACTATTCAGCCTCTTTCTTAAGTCCCACGTGTCGTATTTTAAGAGGCTCTGTCTCTTTCTAAAAAAATACATTTATCAAGTCACCTTTAGTGCATTTTCCCATGGACTTGCTAATGACTTACCATTAAATCAAAGTAAAAGGAATTTGGTGTTTTATTTACTGTGTGGAGTGTTGTCATAAGTTAACACAGACTTTCATCCTCTTATTTACTACTGAAAAGAGCTTGATCAATGACCAACTTTCTCTGAGGACCAACACTACTTGGTCTTGGTTTACGTCATGGGCCAGGTGAATAGTCCTACTCCTAGGCCTAACCAGTCAGCATATTTCCTCTCCATGCCAGAGCCATTGGTTCAGGGATGGACCCATGACCGCACTGGAGGCCAGGGCTATTATTGGAGAAGTTGTGAAATTGTAGAGTAAAGAATTAACTATATGCAAAGAGAAGTCCAGCCTTTGCCCTTGGCTCCAAAGGGGTAATCCCTAAGTCCTGGGAATGTCCTGCCTCATTAGCATCTTTGTTACCTGGCGACCTTGGGCTACAATGGATAGTCTAACAACGGGTTTATGGTGGGAGCTTTGAACCGTGTGGATCAGGTTGACCTCCGGAGGGACTAGAAACTAAGGATCAGCTACATGGATGGTCAACCGTGTCTCTGTGACTGAGCCCCAGTAAAAACCCTGGGTACCAGAGCTTGGGAGAGCTTTCCTGGCTGACACACTGTGTGTCCTGTCACATAGTTACTGGGAAAAGTTAGCTCCGTCCATGACTGTATTGCAGGAGCACAACTAGACGCTCTGCTACTTGAATTTTTCTGGACTCTGTGCTATGAGTCTCTTCCCGTGACTTTAGTCTGTATCCTTCCACTATAATAAACCATAACTATCAGTATAATAGCTTTCAGTGAGTTGAGTCCTTCTGGCACATTATTAAAACTGACGGTGATCTTGGGGTCCCCTGAACTTGGCAACTGACAGAGGTGAGGGAGGTGTTATGGACTTCACTGATTCTGCAGGAAGTGAGTCTTCTTTTCCATGAAAAATTGATCTTCAGAGAGTATAAGCTGGAATTTCTGGGGTCGATCTTGATCACCACAGAAAAAGCCAACAAGGAAAAGAAGGGTCCCGTGGTATGGTTCGAGCCTCAGAAATCCAACTCTTCTGGAGCTACCCCTGGACTTATTTTCAGTTCAGTGAACAAAATGTTTCTTTTTTCCCCTAAACTCAGCCTTAGTTGAGATGCTCACACGTGTCATTCACTACACTACCTCATTGGGTTCCCATAAAGAATCCATTAAATAGCATGAGACATGAAACAGCCTAGTATAGTACCAGCAGCGTAGTCAGGGGTTTGAAAAATCCTAGCCCATTCATTATGGTTATTACTGTCTTTTTTATTTTTAATATTTTCCTATTGAAAAACAATTTTGAGAAGCTCAATGAGCCTAAAGTCAGACAACGACGTGCTGGCTGTGCCGACTCCAGGTAGAGTGGGTCCTACCTGTACTTCCAGCCCTCTCACAGCCTGAACTGGCATCCTCCCGCTCACTCAATTGCCTGCACCTGCCCCTCTTAACGCCAGAGCTTCAGATACATTCGGGAGCACACTTAGGACTGTCTGTGATAAAATATGCATATTTCCTGAAACCCAAAGTATTCTCACTGAATGTAATAAGTGGAAAGTTATTTTACAGGAAATGAAAATCTAAGATTAATACTCTCTGATGCCATCTAGTCCCCTCAGGACAATTATTCATTGTACTACAGCAAAATAAACTTGCAAAATGTGGGAATTGGTTTTCTTCTTCGGTTTCTAGGAGAAGCGGACCCCTGAAACTACTCAGATCAGTTCCTGGATGCTACCCCCGCCACCTTACCTCACTAAAGAGGCATCAGGCTTTTCAGAACATAAGACTTTAAGCAGATTCAGGGCCATCTCCCTAGAGCTGGGCAAAGGTAGAGAAGACAGAGATTTAAAACTAACCAGTCAGTAAATTGATATTTACTAGCATTGTGGGAGCTAAGTTGCATCATCACTGACCTCAAGAAACTTATAATATCCATCCATTCCCTCCTTTGGTCAACAAATAGCTACTGAACTTTACTCTATTCCAAGGACCTGGCTAGATATCAGGAAATAAAACGCCCTCACAGAGCTACAGTTTTAAAGACCAGCAAATCCCAAATATTGTTCATTCCAAGAATCCCAGGAAAGCCTTATAAAAATACAGGTATCTGAGGTTTTAGTCATGACGATTGTATCAAAGACTTCTCAGGAGACCAGAAACCTATTTTAATAAGTGACTCCCATGACTGTTGTGCTTAACTAAATTTGAGAACCACGGAGATAGATGATAAAACACACACACGTGAAAACAATTTAATACAAGGCAGTGTGTGTCTGCTAGGTGGCAAACAAGTGATACACCGGGAGTTAGCTGAAGGAGAGACCACTGCAGACGGTGTCCCTCTTACACCCTCCGAGTTGGCATATAATAATGACCTACTCCAAGTTTATTCAAGCCACCAAATCATGATGCTTCCCTAAACATTACCACAGATCACTGAAGTTCATTCCCAGATGGAGAATCACCAAAGGTGAGTCAAGCAACAGCTTGTTCCAACACAGACTCACTCTCACACTCAGCCTCATACACTGCATAGTTCAAAAGACATTTCAGAACTTCCAAGGCCATAAGCATTCTTGCCTGAAATCATTCCTTAATTCCCATCATTTTTGGGTGGTTAAGTATGATGTTGGCTTAGTTTTCCCCTAGGGCTGTATGTTTTTGAATTTTTCTTTCCTGGCAATAGAAGCAGAGCTCCAACAATTAAACTGTCCCTTGATTCATTTGTCCAGGGATGGGATAAAGTGCAACTTTTAAAGAGGTGGGGGGTGGACACTGAGACAGACCAGGGTTTGATTTCTGGCTTTGCCATTTATTGTGGAATGATTTTGGAAAAATGCATTTCATCTCTCTGAACCTCAGTTTCCCTAATCTTTCTAAAGGGAGAGAGCCCAGGGTGAGAGTTAAAGGAAATAATGCATTTAAAGAAAATAGCATAGAATATGGTAACAAATAGCAGAGATTAGCGCTATTGGTCCAATTAACAGGCAACTAAAGGCTTAATAACTTAAGACCTGGGTAACCCAAGAAGTAGGTTCTTCTTCCTGCCACCAGTAACAAGCTCCATTTCACTAAGTCTCAGTGTGGAACATCAAGCTATGGTGAAGGGAACAGCTCTGCAAACCGGGCTTCACAGCTCTAAAAGACCATCCCTTTCCCCCTCTCTTTCTTCTCAAGCCACAGTAATTACAATAGCATAATAGAAGCTAAAAAAAAAAAATAAATTTAAATACATTTTTTAGAATAAGATATTACAAAACATGCTTCCTTGGTTTTCAAATAAAAGAATATTATCTATCAGCCAGTTTTGGAGAAGGTTTTGTATGCTAATTAAAAATAAATTGGGCAGGCATGAAGGAAATTTCTGCTACAATGGAAGTGCTCTAAACTGGATTTGGGGGATGACTGCTTAACTGTATAAATTTACTAAAAATCATTAAACTGTACATGTACAATGGGTGAATTTTTTGGTATGTAAATCACACCTTCATAAAGAGAGAGCAACTAAAATTTTAAAAATTAAAGAGGGAGGGAAGAAGAAAGGGAAAAAGGAAAGATGAGGTTTAGTCTCTGAATCCTAAGTACTTGTGCCTCTGTTCTAAATAATAATAATTTCCACAAACCCTGAAGTATCAGATCTGTGTCCTAGTAATGGAAAATTGGATTTCCATAGGAGCTCTATAGGTCTGGTGCTTTCCGCTTCGTGGTCTGGTATTAGCACAGAAAGCAGAGCTCTTCCTGGAAATAAAGAAGAGTGGAAAGTGGGAAATCTACCACTGATTCATTTCTGTCTCCATTAAAATCTTTTCTTCCCAGTTGACTCCTGCAAGATGTCCTAACACTTTCTTTAAACCTCCAATTGGTCAAAATCAGCTATCAAATATTTATCTGTTCAAACAAACAGAAAACAAGTAAGGCAAGGGTAGACAGCCCTGAACATGCTTAGGAGGTCATTCCTCCCTGGAGGAATCCTGATGGGTAGAATTTTAGGTGTCAGACCACGATGCTAGGAGCAGTAGGGCGTCCTCCAGTCTTTGATGACCACCTCAAAGAAACCTGGCCCAGGGAGGCAGATTTGGTGTTGATGATCTAAGAGGCAGAAAATTTGTTAAGACCAAACTAGTGATTTGGGGCAGTGACTGATTTGCTGCTTTTCATGTCTATGCTTGAGGCTCTTCCTAATGCCTCCTCCATCAGGTACTTAGCTTTGTCTATATTCAAGTCTCCGCTGGTACATGCCTGCAGTTGGTATTCATTAGATTTTCTTTGAATACAAAGGGTTAATATGTCATCACAGGACTCATGCAAGTTAATATTTGGCATCCCAGGAAATAAGTGCTACTCTCAGAGTGAAAAAAATGAAGGTTGACAGGTGTGAACCCTGCTCACACATTATTAGCTGCACTACAACGCATCTACGCTTGCTCAAACCATCACGAGTGCTCGATCACTCTGATGTGGGTCAACAAGAACCCATTTCAATGACCAGAAGATGCAATACAGAAGCCGACCATTAGAAGCTTCAAGCAATGTATACACTGCCTGGTACATAACTGATTTAATTCTCTCAAGCTGAAAGGAACATGTTGTGTATGCCTCAACAAGTATTTTGAGATGCCCAAAGGGGAAAGTCTAAAGCTCAGTTTGTTCTTAAGAAAACCACACGTTTTAAGGAACTGAAAGGATTCAGTGAATATAGTCAAGATAAGTTGTTTTGCCATCCTCAGCTCTCAGGTGGTTATTACACATCATCATCTCATTTAATGATCCCAGTAACCCACAGAAAAAGGTATTTTCACGGATGAGTCATGGAAGGGTCAAGAAATGTTTTGGAAGAAATGCATTAAGTGTGAAGATATGATTAGTCTCGACTCACACGCCTCATTGAGGTCTCCAGGTCTTAAACAATGAAGGGTTTTTCCTCTTCAACTTAATTATCCTCACCCTTGCCCTATCTGTTAGCCCCACCCAGCTAAGCTAGGTCAATCTACACAAGCATCACGTCCCTAGTACTCTATGCAAACGTATCTTAAATATGAGCCAGATTCATAGTCATCTTGTAAGACCCCCCCCCCCCACTTTTTGATTCCAATTTGCCTTACTTCACTCTTCCTTTCCTGGATCTCTGGTTCTCTGTCCCTCAGTTTCAACACCGACTCTTCTTGGGTCTCACCCCCATAAAGGATCTCACTTATCTGTCCGAACTCTGTCTTAGCCCCCTTCTCTCCATCCCTTCACCTTCTGTTCTTAGTTCTATTAGCGCCACTCCTCTCGCTCCATTGTATCTGCCTGTATAGAAGACTGGCAGTCCCCACGGTCGGCTGCATTAGGAAATGAAATAGGTCTTATTTACTGTAGCACTTTCAAGGCATAACACACTGCCAGGCACATTCCAAGCACTAACTTACTGAGAGATGAAATGACATCGTCTTTTATTATATAACCAGCCACCAAGAAACAAACAAAAACCTAAGAAAACTCCTTCACAGCAGCCACAATCATTTCTTTACAAAATAAGAAAATACGCAAATATTCTCAGTTCCTGTAGCATTTGGCACACTTTGACTTGGGGGACAGAATATTTTTCCCCAAATGCAGTATTTTCAAAATACAGAGGAAAAAATAAAAGTGCTGTACTTAGTTGCTTAAAGTTCTTTCTTTGAAAACTGATCATTTGGAATTAGAGCACTGTTTTTGCAGGCAGTGGTTTTGAGACACCCAGAAGTATGGTCTAGAATAAAGGAAGATCTAATAAACTTTAGAAATCAGCCTATTCATCTACTGGGACTACTGGATATAACTTTCCCAGTGTCTTCTAAAATTAACTCGGTCCCTGAAGGAACTCGTTCACTAGGGGATCAAGAAGTCCCCGCAATGACTGAAGGGACCTGCAAAGAGTGACTGGAGATGCAAATAGGGTAGGCGTGTTATTTTTCCTGTCCGCACTGCCTTGTGGAAAACACGCATAGAGATAGCAGCCCTTGGCAAAGCCCACGGGGCTGCCAATATTCCTGCGCTGATGCCCAACAGAACCGAAATTCAGCGGAAATCAAGTAGCAGATTATGTGTGCTGCAAGACTTGAAAACTAACATGCAGCCTAATGAGCATATTATAACTGCAGGCTCTGCTTGTTAACTGTTGAAAATATTTTCACAAGGCTTTGGGTATGGCAGGATAATGCTAGTTATGAAACGTCTATGCTGAAAGGGAACCTGTGTAAACCAGGCTCGAGCAAGTCACCTGGATAATGTCAGTGATTAGAAATGAATCATAGCATGTTCTGGACTTGGGCGTTCCATGACAAACCCCATTGGTTTTCTCAGAGACCAGAAGGTAAACAGATTCGTCAGGCTCAGTGAAGAGAAAGGCTGTCGAGCTCCCACCGGGGGGGTGTAGGGCGCTCCTCTGATCTGGGAAGTAAAACCTGACTCAACACTTGCCTTGAACAGGAACTGGCAAAGTTCTTTTACGACATCAGGGGCATTCTGTAAGAGCAAGTTTTTAAGAGATTGCTTTGGGCATAGAAACGCATACGCATTACGCAGAAGAAAGGGGCCTCCATGGATTGTCCAGTCAGATCTGTTACCCTCATACAGATAAATATAATCATCCCAGTTTTCCAAAACATGTCCTTGGGGTCAAGCGGGGCCAAAGGGATTGACAAGCCACTTAGGTGTTTGGTGGACAGAGGCTGCGTAATTCGGACATTTTTGTATTTAGTATTAGAAGCGGTAATGTTGTCACTGTTCTTCCAATGGTATGGGCGCTCAACACTGGAAGGCTGTAAGTTTACAAAAATGTAGTCACGTGCATTTTCTCACTTCGGTCTACACATGACACCGGGTCCCAACATTGACCAAATTCTCTCCATGGAAATTCTAAGTTAAGAGTGCTCATCGGTGACCCGGGATAGTTATGACAATGCACCTACCTCGGCCCCGCTCCAGAGGCACTGAAACAGGATCTCTGGGGGTGGGGCCCACGCATCTGAATTTTGGTAAAGAACAACAAAGCCAAAATCTTCCAGAAGTCCGATACCCAACAAACCACTGTCATCACAGATTGCCATAATCTATGGACTATGACAGTCTACGGACTGGGGGTGGAGGTGGCCGCTCTAAAGAACCTTCCTTCTGATTCTGCCTTTAGGGGCCTCAGCTTATGGCTAGACCTGCTCATTAGCGTTAAGGATGTGTCACTTTTCAACTTTCCCTCAAAATACACACGTAGAAGAAGGCATTTGCGTAAACAACACAGATCAGTTCGCGGTGAGTTAGAGAAGGCATAACTCAGGGCCTCCTAAAACGTGTGTCAAAGGTAGTCCTTCCTGTACTCTCACAATCTTTGCTTTATGTGGACTCCCCTTTACCTAATTTTCTTGAAATCTACCTTTTAGGCAGATCTTAAATCTACTTTTATCCCCTGCATGCATTAATTGAAAAAGAAAATTTTATATCACAAGAAATGTAAAACAAGCGTCACCTGCCATGAATAGAAAGCAAAGGTAAAAATAGATACAATGAAAAGAAAGGAAGATGATAAAAACACTGCAGACATTCTCCTTGACTCAATCTGAAGGAGTACAACAGGGTTGAAAAGGGAATGATGTCCTTGTGCAATTCAGTCATTTAATGCACACCGAAGTGCATCCAAGATCTCAAGTCATCTCCCCAATATTACCCTGAGCGTGCCCAGAGAAGTGCTCCCCACGATTGCGCTGATGGGAGGGCACAGGTCAGTGCCTCGCCAGGGAGTCTGGGTCATGAGCACTGGCGAGGGGGGTGTGGAGGACAGATGCATGGGGTCTGGGAGCCGCTCATGGGGGGATGTACAGGGGACACGCGTGCAGCCCCTGTGGACTTCCCCAGTTTTGTCCAAGGCCACCCAGGCTCTGCCTATTCATAAGCCTGCCAAAGCCTCCTCATTAGGTGTTCACGGACGGCCGCGCAGAGGTGGGGACAACTGGGAAGGAGGGAGAGAAACGTTCTTTTATTCCAGGTTTGAAGCTCATCAAGGGTAGGGTTCAGCATACTAAGTCCTTTTCTGACTGTAAAGATAAAAAGATAAAATAGCTCCCTCAACCACAGTGGAGTTTAGTGTGTCTTTGACAAGCAGCATAATTAAGATCTAGCATAAACACAGAGCCTCCGAGGACAGTAAAAGCTGACTAGATGGGGATTTGTTCTGTTTGGCTTTTCTTCCCTTTATTTAGTTTTGCTGTGGAAGTTTCACTTTGAAGCAGGGCCGGCCCCAGGCAAAAGTGCAGAGTCTGCGGGTCCCCTGGAATACTACTGCCCCTGCCCCGTCTCCTTCCCTTTCTGGGCTCCAGCCCCACATGGGTCGAGCCGAGCCGCCCACCCAAGAGCTTCCCACACACGGGCAAAGCCTGTCCCTGGTCCACAGTGGGCCTCGTCGGCTCCTTTCCTAAAAGGAGGCATTCGGTGCCTGGTTCTGTGCTGCACGGTTTGAAGCTCTCACCCTGTTTCCTCTTTAGGAACATGAGGACGGTGTCCTAAATCACCAGAACACTGGCCCTGTGCTACACAGATCTGCGCCAGGAGCAGGTGGCTGGCAGTGGTTTCTTTGTTGTTCACAAGGGGCTTTTCAAAGGAGTGACCCACTTACCACCTGTAAGTTACAGAAGGCTGAGGAAGATGGGGCTTGGAAGCAACAGGTCTTCATAGAGGTAACTGAGAAGAGAGCTTCTCTGGGGGCGGTGGTGGTGAAGCTCTGGTCCTGGAGTTAGCCCGCCTGGGTTCAAATCCTAGCACTCCTCTTTTCTAGCCGAATAAACTCCAGCATTTAATCGAATCTCAACATCAATTCTCTCATCAGTAAATAGGGCTGTCAGGAGGAGTCAATGAAATAAATCATGGAAAGACTTTGCACAGTCCCTAGAATTTCATAAACACTAACTTTTATTGCTATTATCCATATGATCAAATATCCATATTATAAAAATGGTGTCTGAACCACTCATTGATCAGAATGACCCACATCAAGCACATGCAGTTTTGTGGGGTCGGAAACATGTTTCGTTTCGTGGCATCCATGTTTCTCCCTCAACTAATAGAGGAGACATTTTCCCCCTGCGGCTGTCAGTCAGCGGCAAGTTTCCTCTCCTTCCCTTCTCTGACACAGTAGTCATTTTTGACACATGGCATCACTCTTCATTTCCCAGACAGTGGCCAAAAGGCAGTGATCTCGAAGGCAATGAGAGAATTAATTATAACATACAAAACATACTCAACCTTCAGATCTGAGATGACAGGTAAATAGCAATTTGAAAGGAATGTAATCTCCTTCCTCAGAAAATGCTCATGTTAGAGGGGTTTCTATTTACCCACCATTCTCTCATCTCGTGAAGGAAATAGGACGACTCACAATAAAGCTGCTGTAAGCCCCACTGCCAGCAGTGCTTGCAGGTGCTATCGCAGGGAAAATGAGCATCTATCTTCCAGTTTCAAGTTAGTCCATAATGGGTAACTTGATGCAGGCATTATTTCTAAACAAGAAATTCCCTAAATGCTAATTGCTTCTATGAGCTGTTCAGTTAAAAGGGACAAATATTTCCGCTCATTAAAGGGGATGCCATTTAGATTGGGTCCTAGTTAATGCAAGGAAGCTTTAAGCAGGATGCCATTAGAAAAAGGAGGTCAGGATTCTAGGGGTCAAGTGACA
Organism: Ursus maritimus; assembly: GCF_017311325.1. Lineage (NCBI taxonomy): Eukaryota > Metazoa > Chordata > Mammalia > Carnivora > Ursidae > Ursus > Ursus maritimus. Next base: position 8,022,289 of record NW_024423897.1, read on the forward strand.
CCTTCCACATACCAATGTACCCAACTGGAGGGTGCTGGGCTGAATTTGGCTCAAAAATCAGGAGATCTGACAACACGGAGAATGTATTTCCGCATGTCAACCATTGCGAAATCCCACCACAGCAAAACGGTCAAACACCTGTCAATGTCAGGCTGAGATTAACAAGTAGAGATTCCCCTTCCTCGTTCGCACTAATAACTTCTCTGTGTGGTATTTAATAGAAAAGTGTAACAAACTGGAGAATGGGCCCTTGTTTGCTTCCTTCAGGCAGTGGAGTTTATGTCTCCTGTTGGCAAATACTGTACTGATAGTATGAATGAGAAGAATGAGATAAAACTTTGTTCTTGAGGAGGACATGGCTGATGCAAGCTGCATCAGGACCTTGAGAGATGGCTAGAGAGGATAATTCCAGAGGTACCACAGAAACACGTGAACTTGGACAACCCATCCTAGTAGCAACTTCCAATAGATGTGCAACTTCCATGTTCTGGATGCTATTTGCAGGCTGTGGAGAATGAAGAGAAGGCACGGCGTACCAACAGGCTTCAGCTACTTCCAACTTAATGGGGGAGACACACGAGACTCCATCCTGCACGGGGTGTGTGCGCACACACAGACACACAGGCTGAATGAACCGCAAGATACGCTTAAACAAAAGGAGATGCTATAAAAGTGGACAGTTGGGGGACTTAACTTAGGCCTCACGTGGGTATTGATAACTGAGTTCGATCTACAGGAGGAGGGGATTAAGACAGAAGAGAAGGCCAAGACAGAGTAAGCACTATACATGTTCAAAGACTCTGTGGAAGGGGAAATCATAGTGTTTTCAAGAAATGGAAAGCGAGCTGGTGTGGTTGGAAGCAAAGGAGAAGAGAGGGGATGGTGTGAGATAAAGCTGGAGAGGCAAGTAAGAGTTTAGATTACAGCCCCTAGTAGGATTTTGATCTGTATCCAAAGAACAATGGTGTAAAGGGTTTTCAGAGGGGGAGGGGTACCCCATGACGAGATTCCAGTTGCACCGTGAATACACAGGGACGGGGGTAAAGTAGATGTGAACAGATGCAATTAGAGGCTATCATGGCTCCGGATGAGAAAGGATGGTGGTGGTGGTGGTTGAGAAAATGCCAGTGCCTATTCAGGTGCCCTTGTTTCTTTTTTTTTCTAGCCCCTAAAGAACACTCTCTCCTTTCCATTACCTTCTCTAGCAGCTGTAGTGTCTCCTCCTTCCTTTCTCCTTTCCCAAAAAATCTTCTGTCTTTAAGAATAACAATCAACTAAAACAACAACAAAATGCCTCCTTCCTCATACGGAGGCATCCATTATTTGACATCTTAAGAAACATTTCTTGTGAAGGTGGAATATATATTTTGCATCTATTTCTTCTCTTCTCAAAGAGAAAATCTGGCTTTTGTCTTCTTCAGTTCAGTGACATGGCTGTCTTGATGGCCATTATTTACCTCCCTAGTGACATCGGTATGGCTCCCTTTCACTTAATGGATTTTGATGCATTTAACAGTATTGCCCACATTCACCTTGAAATCCTCTCCCCCCCCCCCTTGGCTTCTGGAGCCATGTAGCCTCATGGCTATTCTCTTGGCTCCTGGACCTCCTTATTCTGTTGCCTTCAAGGCTTTTCCCCCTCCCTTGTAATCCCTCACTGTGGATTTCTGTCAAAGGGAGGTCCATGGATGACCGTTCTCAGGGTCCACTCCCTTGCACAATCAAAAGCCAACTCCATGTGGGTTTCTTCCTCAACTTGTCTTCTCAAATCCACTCATAAGCCTCAAATCCATTGGAAGATAGATCTGATTTTATTTGCCATCATCACTGCATTCTCAGAGCGTTAGGTGGAAAACAAACATAAAACAGTATCTTCTTCCCGAATGGTTTCCTTCAAAAGAGCTTTCTAACTTGTCCATCTGTATGAGGGTGAAGATCCCCCAGCCCAGCATCCTGGTCCCCACCGATACGACGCCAGCCTTCCCGTGCATCTCCCTCACCCTCCCAAACCCCAGGTCAGCTTCATGTACTGCTCTACCCAATACCCCTCACCCTTGGGTTTCTTTTACAAAATACACTCTTTTGGAAGAGTTTCAGATTTGTAGAAAAGTTGCAAAGATAATCCAATGAGTTCTCCTATGCCCTTCACCCAGGCCCCTAACATCAACATCATACATCACCACGGTCTGTTTATCAAAAATAAGACACGAACACTGGCACGTTACCAGTAATGCAACTCCAGACTTCACCAGTTTATTTTGTCCCAGGATTCAATCCAGGATATCACACTGCATTTAGCACACTTGCTTTTTAAATTCCCATTGCCATGGCTTTGCTGTAATGTCTCCTTTCCCCGCCAATTTTTTCCCTGTGAACCTTCCAGCTTCTTTTTCCCCAGTGTTGCCATTTGTGCTGTGGCTCCAGCTCCTAGCCTCCTTTCATGTGAAACCTCTCCATGGGATGGATTACCTACTTCTTACCTACTTCTTTCTCTTCCTTCTAACTCTTCCAGAGCTTCCTCTTGTGTCCACTCATTCAACCCCTGCTGTATACACTCCTATCAACCTCAGTACCTCTAACACAGAAGGAATGAAACACTCACTGATTCATTTTTAACTAAGAACGTAGAAAATGCATGTTGACAAGGATTCATTCTAAATGTAATTTCCCCCCCGCCCCCATTTTCCCACTCGAGGAATCACTGAAGACTCGAACCTCGGAACAGCTAACCTCTTCCCGTTAAGCTGCCAGGACCAAAACAACTTATCTCCCTTTGAGGTTCACCAGCAGAAGCAACACATTTGAAATAAACATGTGTAATTTGTCATGCCCAAAGAAAATGTTTGTTTTTCTCGAACAAGTGTTTTATCTGGCAAACATGTGCCACTTGTAACTTTTGTATAACGTGTGTTTGTAGAAGCAGCTTTAGATTTTATCTGGGTTCTGAGTGGACTGGTGGGTGACACATCTACTGTAATACATTCTTCAATTAAATAGGTGGATAGAAATAGAATTTAAATATTCAGGAATAATAATTGTTGGGGAGAGAAGCCCTAAGCGATATTCCTCACTGTCTATCACTTTTCTATTCTTATTACTCAAATTTAGGGCTTATTAACATTTTTCTAATATTTTTCTCCAAGCGAAAAGAGAAGTGGATACAGAAGTGGAACTGAAAAATAATAGTAATATTATTATAACACTTTGCACTCTCTAGTTGGTCACATTTACTGACCTCTTGATGTTTCTTAAGAATAAACTATGCTTTGGGGCACCTGGGTGGCGACTCTGGATTTCAGCTCAGGCCATGATCTCAGGGTCGTGGGGTCAAACCCAGCATCAGGCTCTGCGCTCAGTGGGGAGTCTGCTTGAGATTCTATCCCTTCCCCCTGCCCCTCCCTCTGCTCACTTGTTCTCTCACTCTCTAAATCTTTTTTTTTTAAAGAAGAAACTGTGATTTGAGACAAAAAACCTATTTACACATGCTTTTACCAAAGACAAAAAAGAAGAAAGAGAATGGCTAAGAAGGGGTAGAAGTTGAAAAATATTAGGTATTTATTAAGCATTTACCGTGATCTATCACATATGGTTATACAGTGCTTGTCTTCTTCTCCCTTAATTCTCTAAACCAGCTCCTGAAACTTACTGCTATAACGCCCATTTTACAGATGAGGAAACAGAGCCTCAGAGACGAAGTCATTTGCCCAAAATCATACAGTAGGAAGAGGTGCAACCTGCTGTTCTCTTGATCTCAAAGGCCGGTCGCACTACATCCCCTCAGAAGAGAAGGTAAGAATATGTAATTCCAGACCGGGATTTAATCCTACCTACGTAGCAGAGAGGCTTTAACGAGGAGAGACTACCCCAGCCTATTTCTGAAAGCCCACAGCAACGCATATCGGCCGCAAGCCCGGAGAATCCAGGCAGAGTGGGTGTGTAAAGATCAATGGTTTTCTCCCTCTGCCTGCCTTCTGTGCAGCAGGACTCGCAAACGAAAGGAGCAGACAAATTGGAAAACTCAATCAGGGATAGAAACCTCAGAGGAGAAGCCTCCTGCGGCAACTGTGAAGAACTCAACATCCTACAAAACTCCTCTTGTTACAGGGCACATGTTGACATCGCTATTATCATGTAAATGCCTGGTAACAGAAGGATACCTCATGGGGGTAAAAATGAATCACCCTTAAAAAACGAACAAGGAACTGCAGACCTCCAGGCAGACTCCTTTGACCTCTGGTAACCACTCCCGGGGAGGCATTATGTTCCACTGCGTGAAACACTAGCTCTGGAGGAAGTCCCTAAACCTAAGGATGTAGACAACTGCTCTTTGTGGCTCCCAAGGAACCATTATAGTCAGTGAGGTAGACAGAACACGTTGTCTTCAAGTTTTGAGCAACCCTCTGGAGCTGCACATGAACCATCTCCTCTCCTGATGCGTGTTCCTGGTTGGGACACATTCCAAACACCTCTCTGCACCTGTGTCACGAGCAACGCCGGGGAATTGGGGGTGGAGTGGAGTGTCCTTCCGACATGTGCCACCACGCTGTGCCTCCATCCCCAAGTTGCCCCCAGGAGACACATAATGACCTTCGAGTTAGAAGTCCATGGCTGCCTCATGATTCATTTGGCTGGTCTGGGTAGGCTCTAACGATGTCATCACGTCAGTTACTCTGCTTTCTCCTCAAAGGAAAACAGCCAGGTAAGGAAGTGGAAATTTCGCTGTCTGTTTTGTTTTTAATTGTAGGCCAGCGATTCCCAATTTTCTTAAGCACTGTATAGGTCACAAAAAATAGGTTCGCTCCCTTAAATAGTAAAAGAGGGCTGACATCAACACTACAACTCTCTTCCTGATTCCTAATTGCAAAACTGGGGACTTACTGGTCATCTTTCGGGTTCCAGTTGGCTTCCCCTGTGTGTATGCAATCATCGTCATATTCTGTGGAATATTGCCCTATTTCCCTATGTAGGGCATGTATCACTTTATATATAAAATACACGGATGTATAAAAATACATGCACATGCATACGTAGATGATATAATCCATGTTTTTAGTATATACTAAAGAAAAAGATTATGCAGAAACTGAGATATGACAGCTGACGTTTCACTAGAGAGCTTTTAATAAAGACCTATGCTTCGCTAGATGCAATCTAAGGCTACCAGACAGACTACGCTTACATGCTTGGGGTCTACAATACGAGCCAAATGCATCCTTGTGGGCAGTTACGGAGAAAGTACAGACACAGAGAAATAAGAACTTTTGGCAGAGATGTGACTGGCCAGGAAATTTTGAGTCCTATTCCAAGGGTTGGAGTGAAAAATGAAAGGCGAAGTTCTATTTTTCACTGATTACAAAAAAGGGAGAATCAGTGTGATTGCGGAATGTCTGCTCTACCAGTGATGGAGAGGCATTTTCAATATGGAAAGCATTTGATGGAGAAGCTGTGTTTTTAGACAATGTTTGTCTGATGGGTGGACTGTCACTTGGGGGCTCTGAGAAAAAAGGTCTTTGCAGGGAGCTGGTGAGAAGGATAGAGAAAGGAGCTCTGACAAGTGACTTGGAACCTCACTACTGTCTCTTGACAACTGTATTGGAAATCTTGCTTATATTGCTTCCCGCAGGATGGTCAAAGTCAGCGGAAGATCAGCTCTGTGACAGAGGGCTTAGAGGAGCCCCCTCTTTTACACTCTGACGGGTCCAGGCACTTCAGCATTTATGTTTCTGGGTTTGCTTTTGGGCAGGGACTGTCTGAAAACCCATTATTCCTCTCTCTATTTTGGTTCCTCTGTGTTAAAAACTGATGTTCTGGCAGTTGAAGAAGGCAAGCGTGTGCATTTTCTAAGTAGGAATCATGCCGCGTCGACCATTGCTTTACCCAAATAAAACTTTTTGCTTTCAGACTTTCAGTGGGCATGTTCCTTTTTTTAGCTTAAAAATTTTCTGGTCTGTATTAGCAGCCTCTTTCACCAGCTTAGTCTCTCCCATTTTGCCAGCTGTGGACCCTGCCAGTGTGATTTCTTTTGTGCCCTGCTTTAAACAGTCTTAGAAACAGACCATATTCTGCCATCAATCCATGCAGAGAAATCGCACTGACATGAATGGAGGCTCCGTGCAGGAATCAAAGCCAGGGCATGGCTTCATCATATCTTAAAAAAAAAAAAAAAAAGCCCTCTTTTTATTTTGTCTGTTAATAACAAAAAATACACTCAAAGAGCTGAGATAGAGGTTAAATCAAGAAACCAGGCAATGAGAAACTGAACTTCCAGGATGTTATTTCTTTTATCTGTAAACTATAATAGGATCTAGTCCCCTTTTAAAAATGTTCAAGTATGAATACCTAGATAATTACAATAAAATAATACTGGTTAACACTTATTAAAGACATATTGTCTTAGGCACTGTGCTAAGTACTTTTTTCTAATATAATAACCTTTTAGAGCAGGAACTATTATTAAAGTCCTCTTTTACCCTTCTGGTAGTAGCTGAGCCAGGATTTGAACTAAGGCAGGCTGACGGTGGACAGCATATTCTTAACTACTTCTCAAACCAGCCCAACAGGCAAAGAACATTGTTGGCCCGAAAAAACAAATGAAAGCACACACTAAGGCGGATTATTTAAGGTAGCTGGCTGGAATCTGAACGACCTAATTGCAAAGGAACAAAGACAACTCGAATTAGTTTATGCAAATGCTAAAATAATCATTAATAACAAGACATTCGAAATGTCCAACCAACCTGGAAGATGACAGAACCATGGCCAGGGGCAGCCCAAATGGGCTGGGCTGTGCAGAGGAGAAACACTGCAATCTGCTCCTTCCACCTGCTCAGATTTACTTCTGGCTCCTCTTCCACAAACCCAAGAATGAGGTGAGCTTAGGTTTGTGGAAAGGCCAGCGGTTAGGAAGAAGGTAACACGGCCACTGACCTACAACTGGTTCTGGCTTTCTGCACTGCATAGCTCTTGCTCCCAGGGATCCTTGCTTATCTCCAAATGTAAGGTAGGATGGAGAATAGGAAAAGGAAAATACGGATTTCAAATGCAATTATTTGCCTAGGAATTATTTTTAAGGCCTATCTTGATTATTTGCTAGTTTGTTTCATTTATTCCTTTCTTCAATCAGGAAACATTTATGTCCCAGGTACTATGCTGGGCAAGAAGGATGCGATGTTCAATGAGCCATAAGCACTTTCCTTGAGATGCTTACAAAATCATGGACTGCGCTGCTGTCCTGTGCAGTAGGCTCAAGGGCGGCTGTATGATCTAGGTTTTGCCTCCCCTTCCATTGTCAAGAGTTGTTCCTAGGACTCCATTAGTCAGCTTTACCTGCATCCAGGTAGGGCCACGTAACTGTTACTGTAGAGAGAGAGGAAGTGATGGGTCAGTGATCAAGAGACAGTGGTACTTCCCATGGCTGAATGGAGAGGATGCCGATGATCAAAGAGAATATGCAGAGCCACCAACTAGAGGGAGTTTGGCTTCCTGAATAATCCACTGGACTGCGATGAAAGCAACAGACATTCTTCTTCTAAGTTAAGCTACTAGGGGAATCCAAGCTTTTCTGCTTGGATCCCCCTTAATATATGATCTATAAGCAAAGTGTTTTTGAAGATCTATTCTGTGATGAACTATTTTGGCTCAGAAGATCTAAATATTTCCCTTATTTTCAAGATCTTGTTTGATATTTCACTGCTGCTTGCATATGCTCTCAATAATACTTTCCTCACAACGAATCAGTAAGGTGTCTTTTTCTTGATGCAATAGATTTAATCTAGGAAATATTTTAGTAGATTCCGTTACTGTAAATTAATCGAGGGTTCACATATTCTAAGGAATTTTTCATTTAAAAGGTCCCCGGGGGGTATATAACTTGAAAAAGAGAAAAACAATACTTCCCATGAGCTAGGCACTGTGCTAAGACAAAAACATATATATCTATATATGTACACACACACATACATACATACTGCTTCGATTTATCCTTACAAAATTCCATGAAGGAGAAACCTGGAGCAAAGCATTGGCTCAAGGTCACACAAAGATGCTCAGTAGTGACCAGGATCTGACTCCATTACCTGACACCTACCATACCTGTGTTTTCTCAGTGTAGCGAAGAACACTTTTGTGTTCTTTTGGCAAAACTGAAGCCACTTTTGGCATAACAGAAATCTCCATGGACCATGTACCCACCACGGATTCTTTATATTCTCATAATTGCCATGGGAGAATAAAAAGAATTCAACAGAAAGTTAACATACAAGTTACCACTTTTAAGGCATATCAATGACAAGAGAGAGGCAATGCCATGTATCAGAGTATTCATTTGAAATTAAAGGTCTGTGACTCCAGCTCCATCTTTTACAGTGCTGGTGGACATTCTTGCCTACCACCTTCCATGAACAATCCCCTGGCTTCCCTGTTCCCATCTCTCCCATACTCTGGACCCATGTGGTTTGCAAGCATTGCCTCCATTCCCAGGCGCACGGGTGGGCACCTGAGTCCAGCACGGCCAAACAGACCATGGCATTCCTCTAGTCACAGAGGTCACAAGTAGGCATGCAATGGGTCACACAGATCAAATAAGAATCAGTGATGGGGTGTTTCTTGCAACATTGGAGAAAGAGAAGCTTTTTCTCTACTGAGATTGCCAGAAGACAAGACTCCTGGAGCTGCCCTGGGGGAGAGGCAGACTCTAAACAAAGTGAGAAAGGGAAGCGTGATAAGTTTACATCTTGCTTTCACGTGGACTCCAAGAACAGAACTGATCCTAAGCAGAAGTGATCCAAGATAGGAACCCCTGGAATCAGCCTTTCCTGAACTTTTCTATCCTATCATCTCAGTCAATATATATATTTTTTGAGGTTAAATTGAAGTTCTGTCATCTGTAATCGTATGAACACTCAGCAGTAAAATCATTACTTAAGTGACTTTCAGTGAAAAAATGTGAGCGCCAATGGCTTTTTTAAAAAGTATGCAAAACTTAAAAATATAAAACTGACAAAAGAGCTGCTGTGGTTGAGATAGGGCTGGCCCACAATCTACCCCTTCTATTCTTCCAGCCCCTCCTGGAAAGGGAATCTCACGGCTCACTAGAACACCATTCAGAACCTTGAACAGCAGATGCTCCCTGTTTGCCCCTGGGAATAATCATCCCCGTGCTGTGTGAGACGGTTGTGAGAAAATACCCAAGAAGGTACTTGATATTTAGTAAGTGCTTAATAATACACGTAGAAGCAAAGAGTGGAGAAAATCGACACAAGGAAGAGGTTAACCTTTGGCAGTTGAGTCACTAGGAATTATACTACTCCTTAGTATGTGCCTTCTGGTAGGTTCAGGGGACTCTAAGACATGGCCCTACAAATTCCAAACCACTAAGCCCCCGCTAAGGTTTATGGGTGGGAGACAAGCTCTGACTAGAGCACGCAGGGGAGGCAGGATCCATACTATGGTTTTGGCCGGCCCAGTTCCCACTGGCCTCTTTTGGAGCACTGTCTCCATCTTCCCTCCTCATTTCCAGGCCAGGAGGTTCACTGGGGGACTTCACCTTTTGGCCAATGCGGGTATTCTTTTCCCCTGGCCATAGTGACTGGGTTCAGGGAAAAGCAAATTACTCCAGTGAGAGTCCATCTTGGGACCTTGGGACCTTGTTGTTGGCATCCAGTGGGAAAGGAAAGCTTTACTACAATTTGGCTGGGTTGTCATACAGACAGATACGTAAGCCTAGACCTAGTGGAACTTATCTTGTTATTGTAAGTGGAGTCTCCCTAAAAACGATGCCAACAGAAAAAAGAGAAGAATCAGGAGATGGAGAGAGTGTGTCTTAAGCGATTTAAGCATCTGGATCCAGCCATGCCTGTAATTGGAATTTCCCTGTTGTATGAGGCAACGCATTTCCCCTTAATTTTTGCTGAAGCCCGGTGAAGTTCCACTGCTGTCATTTTTAAGGGAGATCATTCTGTGTAATAATGTAAGCAAAAGCATCCCAGAGAGCTTAGATCTGAGGAGTTAGGGGCTAGCTCTCCATGCTACAATTTGAACTTTAAACGTGGCATTCAGTCATGGCATCAGGGACAGAAAAAAAATATATGAATTTAGAAAATTTTGAGTGTGACACATTGGGTAAGGGGTTTCACTTGTCACCTTCTATGTTTTCTCTTCTGTAAAATGAGTGACACTAATTCAGGGGTCACAAATGGTAGTCTGTGGGCCAAGATGACCCATGAATATGTTTTGTTTGGCTATTATATTTCCCTTACCCCTAGCACGCCTTTTAAAAAAAATTATTCTAAAGATTTATTTATTTGAGAGAGAAAGAGAGAGCACGCAGGGGTAAGGGGCAGAGGGAGACAGATATCCAAGCGGTTCCACACGGAGTGTGGTGCCCCATGCACGGCTTGATCTCACCACCCTGAGATCGTGCCCCGCTGCTTCCCTTTTAAGAAAGTAAGTAGGCAGGTGTTTTGCTGAGGCCAAAATAACAGTGTTTTAGCATTTACTGTCTCACATCTGCCTGCCTGGTACTCATACATATTTGGGTTTACAGTCCCTTGACTAATGCTCTTTTTTGGGACCACCGTGTGACGTTTCCACCTTGGATTTGCCTGTTTCTCTTGTCCGAATTTGTAAGTTTGGCAGCTTATTATGGCAGGACATACCCAAAGAGGGATGACCCGGGGTAGCACACCTGCCAATTAAACTTCTATTTGAACCCTATGAAGTGACTCTCCTGGGGATTTTCCTATTGATGAGAGGACTGTTCATACATTCAAGACGGGGAGGATACAGAAGCATCCCCCAGGGCCTGTATCTCAGCAATCAATCCATCTGCCTTCTCTACTGCTTCCCCTTTTCCTGCAGGGCTGGAAATCAATTGTGTGTTAGCTACTCTCTAGGTCTGAATCCGGGAGCCTGGGAATTGAAATGCACATTGTTTCATTAGCCACAGCAGCAAAAGGAAAGAAAGGAGCTACCCTCAGTGACTTCCCACATGAAGTGCATGTTAAGGAATAGTTGATTTATTTTACCACGGCACTGAGGAAAATTAGGAAAAATACAGAAAATTCAGTGACCACATTAAACCGTATCACATGATATCCAGAGATGAGGGTGGGCTGAGACAGGAGACGGGAGAGAACAACTCTGAACGTACAGAAAATCTCCATACACACATTCCTTGGCAGACTGTATAGTTGGGGGGCGGGGGGGAAGAAATGCTGTCTTTTTTAAGAATTAGATATGTGAACATTTTTCCTGTTCGTTCAGATTGGCTCAAAATACCATGCAGGGATGCATTAATGAAGATTAAGTATATTTAGAGAGAATAATTCAAAAGACTTTATCAATTTGGTACTATTTCCTTCAAAATGGAAAAATCTTAATTTAACAGGATACAGATGAAGTCCCAGATTTATTGAAATAGTTTGGAGCTGAATAGATGGAGTAGGAGTGACAAATCCTTTGTCCCTGGTATTTTAGATTCTTTACCTTGAATTGAAACCCAAATAACATAAACTCTCAATTTCGCGTGATGTTCTAAAGAGAAACTGGTACACATTTTGATATTTCCTTCCAATGTATGACATCCCTTTTGACCTTCTTTTCACCCTTTTTTGGAACAAAAGAATTACAGTGACAAATGCAAATGTGTGCAATCGTCTATTCACTGGTTGGCTGACAGGAAAACATAGTTTTATATTTCTCTGGCACCCAAAACTCACCTAACTCCTCATGCTGGAGAAGGTTGAAAGCTGGTAAGCAGAGGGTACTAGGAATATCAACTCCTGGAAGACAGGAACTATGCCAACCTTTGGCCAATGACCATACCCGTGATCACTGTTCAAGTTTGCATTGGATATGATTTAGCCTAAAATGGAATGGTGAGTGATTTCTGTGAAAACCACAATTCCTGCTTCAAATGATCTAACCACAGGAAGAGAAGGGGAAAAAAAAGAAGAGAAGGGGGAGGACAGGAAGCAGCAAGCCCTGAACTTCCACTGCATTCTACAGGTGAGGCTCTGTGTCAATCATACTCACACATTGTTTTATTTATCTCTTTACCAAAACAAGGCCCCCCAGAACAAGAAACCTTTTAGGTTATCGTTATCTCCCCCACCCCCATTTTACAGAAGGAGAAACTGAGGCTTTGGGGATTACATAATTTTGTCCAAAGGCACAAAGTTAAGAAGTGACGGAGCCAGAATTTGAAGTAGACCGTAATTCTCACGTCCATTCTTACAATTATTGTTCTCACTATGACACTATTGAGGTTCTGGTCGGCTGTTCTCTATTAAATTAACCCTGAATTCGGTTGTAAAAACTCTTCAAAATTATAATCTATGGGCCAGTTAACTTCACCTTATGCTTTACTCCCTTACTCTCAGAATTCCCTGAATTCCTTCCTCTTTCCCATGCATTCACAGGAATATTCATTATATGTCAAATATATAACTTTACCCACTAGCCTGACCACGGCCTTGCTCAATCTGTGTGATTTCTCACCAGGGCCAGGGGATCTGCTGGTTAGGCAAAACCAAACAAACAAACAAACAAACAAAAACCAAAAAACCAACCCTTCATATGTTGGCTGACATTTTTGTAACGTTAGAAACAACAGGGTGGGTTGGAACCATGCCCGCGCTAGTTCTCGGAAGGCCGGAAGCATCTCCGTCAGGTCGGCGCAGAGGAAGAGGCTGGGCTAATGCATGGAGGAGCCGCCTTGGCATTGGTGGACCGGAGAGCGGCTGGGCTGCCTGTCTCTCTTAAGCACACACTGCCATGGCATCCGACCGCATTAATGAGTTTCCTGGGGATTGGAAGTGGAGCTGTGGAGGGCTTGTTAAACTGGAGTTCAGAAACCCTTCCTTCTGAAGTGATGTGCTCTGGCTCCCGGCGGTGCGAGCTGCTGCCTGCACCGCGTGGGCCTGCCCTGCAGCACGCAGTGGTCATCCGCAGACCCGTCTCACTCTCGCCCTGCACAGCCCCAGGCCTGGCCCGCACCATCTCCCAGACTAAAGTGACCCGTCTCTTGGACTTCCTGGGTGAGCTGACCCAGGTTGATGCTGGTGAACAGAACGATCTTGGGGGAATGAGGAAAAACAGGAGAGCGGGAGAGGGGGGGAAAAAAACCCTCCTGTTTGTAGTTGGAGCTGATCGATGTTTCATCTTCCATGGTGCGCACAGAACCCGAGCTTACGTTCAATTTCAAAAGCGCTGTCCTTCTACTTGCTTTGAAACTTAAGCAATCACCTTCCCCCCATGAAGTGGCAGAAGCTGCAGGTCCAATGATGCTAAGAAAAGTCAAGCCAAGTGGAGACATGCATCTGATTAGAAATACGGTGAAGACAAGTGCTTCTGTATTGGGGACTTTCGTTGTCTAGCACAAAGCTGGCCAGTGAGCTAGGTGAGCAGACCCTGTGTTCGTGGAGTCTGACAGCCGCTTGATTGACTCACCTACATTTGCTTTTTAATCCAAAGCAGCCTTCCCACCCTGTTCATTTCTTTTCCGCCAGCAGTATTTTAAGCTGAGGTGGGGAAAATTAAAAGCTACTAATTCCTTGGTGAAAAGATCAAAAAAGTACCCAAAAGGCAGCTAAGGGGACTTTTTGTCTCTTTAATTGCTCTCATTTCAGTTTGACTGCTCCCTTGTACTTTTTTTGTTTTTACATCTTTTGCTCCAAGTGCCCAAAGCCTCCTTTCTCTTGCATTTACGATAAAGCAAGTCACACAACAGTGTGCTGCAAAGAGCTGAACTTGGAAATGATCTCAATGTCTTACTAAGGTGTGGTATGAGCTTACTCCCTTCCCAGGGCTGCACGTGGGAGAACCAGCTTGTTTGGGCCATTGGCCAATTCATGTTTTTAAAGGCCAAGCCTGGTGAACTGTATTATTAACAGTTAATTCAGAAGCCTGCTATTAATTATAAGAAAACTTAGAACCAATACAGGAAACTTCTCATCTATGATCTTCATAAATTCTGCTGAGACGGTTGAAGCCTCAACTTGAGTTTAGACTGGCCATGCGCTTACGCAGTCCTTTTCATTTACTCTTTGCATCCCCAGGGAGCCTTGTCCCAGTACCTCTGTTCAATCTGCTGCCTGCTAGAGAACTGAACTAGGAGAAGGCAGTAAGCAGGAAAGGTGAAGAATCAATGCTTTCTCCAACTCTAGGGTCTCAGAACTTCTTTTGTGCCTGCCTCCTTCATGTCTTGTTTTTGGGTGTATATTTACTACCATATTTCCTAGTACATAGAATCATTTACTATTTCTTCTTTAAATTAATTCAGTTATTTCCCTTAAACTTATCTGAGAAAAAAAACCTGTATCTCTACTTCATAACACAAGGAAAATTTATGATAGTATTTATGTCATAAATAGAAGGTAAGAGCAAAAACAAATATAGGGTATGAAAAACAAGTGGAAACAGAAGTGTTTACAGAGTCATATGAAATGCTATTGTCAGGTAATTATAAGTACAATTGTCATGATTTGTGATCGTTAGGTTTTATAAAGTCACCATGAACACTGGACTAGGAAATGCTGAACCATTCCTCTTACAGGAAATACAGGGCTAGGTTCCCAGGGAGCCTCTGGTCACCAAATTTTCATCAACCTGTCAATAAATAGCTTTGTTTTTTATGTGTGCTTCTGCCTCAAAACATCTTAATAGACAGTGTTAATTCATTAACATTGAACTCATGGTCAACAGCACTGTAACTCCTGCCTGAACAAAGCCTGCCTCACAGACTTTCTCCATAAGGCACATCCCAGCCTTCTTTCACTTTGGATCGCTAGATAGCCCTCCAGTACTGCACTCAAGAGCCATTTTAAGCAGCAGGATTACCAACAAAAAGCACAAAAATGGGGAAAACCTGGCACTGAATGGACCATCAAAGGATGCTCTTTAACTTCATGAGAACTGCAACAAGAAGGCAGAGTGGGGACTCCGATCTTTCACTGTTCGGCACGTGCCCTTGAATAATGATCCAAGCGCCTGAGTACTGATTTGGGGATCACCGATACATCTTAGTGAGGATGCAAGTAGACACATATGAAATCCATGAATAATAAGGATCAGCTATATTATGAAGTCATACTAGTATCAAATGGAAGTTTTCTCCTTGAGATAATGAAGACGATTCTAAGAGTGTAAACCCGAAACACGGCTCTTGCTATGTGATTCAGTGTACTCAATGCCAAGCGCGTGGCCCAGCTATCCCCAGGAGTATCACCCCTGATACTTGCCTCAGGATTTGGGAAATGCTCCCTTATCTCCATAAATTTGGGATATTTGAGATGGTCTGTGGCTTCCCAGAGCTTGGTCCCAGCCTCTCTGGAACACTGCCAGGTGACTCACAACCTTCCACGGCAAAGTATAAGGGTGGCTATGTTTCTTTCCTTTCTCCCTCGCTCCCCTGCTGCCCCCGGTCCAGTTGGATGGGGCCTTCTAGAGAGCTGTGCTGGAAGCAGAACACATTTTGTGAGCAGCAACTGTAGAAGATCTTTATAGTGCCAGGGCTTATAAGGCATTCCAGAAAGCCTATCTCTCTAAGCCACATTTGTCCTAGTGTGTTACCTGATTCCAACATCAAGAGGAGGGTGGCGACTAATACACCTCTTAAAACTCACATATTTGAGTAATTTTGCCCTACTTTGTGTTGTTTTAAGTCTCCTGGTACCAGGACTACCACAGAAGAGTGGGTCCTAGTAAAGTCGCTATGTATAGGACAATAGGAAGTCATACGTTCTCACTTTTCCCAAGAGATTGCAGCACCAGTGCCCACCCAATGCTGGGAATTTGTGGATTCCAAGAAGGCGCACTTGAGATCCCCCATGTATAGTCTAGGCAACTGGGGATCATGTCCACCTCTCTTGCCCCACCCCCCTATTGAATTCTAGAGAGGTTCTTGGTAGGGCAGTGAATATTTCCTCTATCATCATCTCTCCCATTCTTGGTTCTGAGTTGCTAAAGACCTTTTGTCAATGAAGCCTTTGTAATTACCAGAGGACCTCTGAGATGCGGCACAAACCCCCCTCCAGCCAGCGGGTCGTGCTGCCGCCTGACCCCGCGGGTCTACTCGGCATTTCAAAGGCTGCACGCAGGGTGCGTTCTTTTCTCTTTACATTTAGGATGGAAACGTTCCTCTTTCCACCTCATTACCACTATGATATTCTGTACAATAAAGGACTCTAAAGATACCCTAAGCTCTGGGTGACAGCCTGATACATGTTAACGCTGTTGAAACCCTCGGCTGAGGGCTAAGCCAAGTGCAAGTCAGATTAGACGTTGATAGCCGGCCAGGTAAGCACCCGGATCTTGCCGTCACAGAATTTACATGAAATAAGATGGTGTTCATGTTGTTTCCCTGGACTAGGGCTTGGGCAGCCTACACACGTACGTATATGTGACTTTTAAATAAAGGCATGGTGGGCCTAATCTAGGTTTTTATCCAGATCAGGTATCCCATTTTGGAATTATTATTTTAATTCCTCTTGTAGGAAAGACTGCGCTTTTCCGCTAAGGTTGATAAATTCTGCTGTTCACTGTATACTACTGAGCCTATTGCTTGAGAAGAAACCCACAGTGTTTTCTTTGTGGGAATGGGGGGAGAGTTCTTATAAGGATTAAAGAACTACGTGAAACTTAATTTTCTATTCCCTCCCGCCACCACTCTCGTGCAGACCCTATTTCCTCACCACCATGTTACTCTCACAGGTGCTTATTTACTCTCCCATTACAGGTTTACCTTCTGCAGTCCCCGCATATACCCCACGGGCAGATAATCGCCTTTGAGCCATATTATGCATATGTTTGTCCTGGTTAACAGCCTGTAATAGCTCCCTGTTGCCCAACACACTAGGCCTAAACACCTTTGCTGCCGTGGACAGAGATCTTCGTGCAGGTCCTACTCGACTCAGCCGAACCTTTTTTCTCTTCTTTTGAACACTAGTCTTCCACGTAAACACTGGTTTCAGCTGATTCCTCACACACATGATATGGGCACCTGTCTGAGTATCTTCATCTCCCACCCCATTCTAACTCACGAAGTCTTCTCTTTTTACTCCAGCCTACAAAGATACCACCCTCGATGGATTCCCTACAGCAGGGGTGGGCAAACTTTTTCTATAAAAAGCCAGATAGTAAATATTCTAGCTTCTACTGTCTATGTGGTCTGTGCCACAACCACTCAACTCAGAGCATGAAAAGGGCCATAGACAATAAGTCAATGAACAGTGTGGCTGGGTTCCAGGAAAGATTTATTTATAATAGGCAGTAAGTCAGATTTGGCGCATGGGCCAACCCCTACCGTACAACGTCAAGACAAACGCACATATGCCCTCAATCATTCACTTACTTTCTTCTTCCCTTGAATGATAAGCAAAGCTCAGCTTTGGTTCACAATTTAGAAATTAAGCCCCTTGACAATATAGGAAAAGAAGACTAAAACAAGAGTAAGCTACTGTTTAAGCACTTCCTCTATGTCAAGCACTCTTCTAAAATCTTGGTGCACTTTATCTGATCCTCATGCAATCTGGGTGTTGGAATCTATTGCTACTATCTCCATGTCGCAGTAAAATAAAGTGGGGGCGCTAGAGAGGGCTTCAAGTGAGCCTTCCCAAGTTGCACACGTAAAAAGTGGCGGAGCTAAGATTCAAAGCCAGGGAGCCCAACTACAAAGACAGTGCTGCTAACTAACTTGCCATATCAGCTCTCAAACCCTTTATGTCATATAAGCATGGGCACATTTCATCCTTTATTTATTTATTTATTTAAAAAGATTTTATTTATTTATGTGACAGAGAGACAGCCAGTGAGAGAGGGAACACAGCAGGGGAGAGGGAGAGGAAGAAGCAGGCTCCCAGCCGAGAAGCCCGATGTGGGACTCGATCCCGGAACGCCGGGATCACGCCCTGAGCCGAAGGCAGACGCTTAACGACTGCACTACCCAGGCGCCCCCATCCTTTATTTTTAATATTAAAAAGTAATTAATTTAATGAGTCATCCGTCTGCTTATGAAAGTACACTTACTCATTGTAAAGAGTTTGAATAATACAGAAAGGAGAAAAGG
Organism: Ursus maritimus; assembly: GCF_017311325.1. Taxonomy (NCBI): domain Eukaryota; kingdom Metazoa; phylum Chordata; class Mammalia; order Carnivora; family Ursidae; genus Ursus; species Ursus maritimus. Next base: position 8,040,353 of record NW_024423897.1, read on the forward strand.
AATTTCTGCTTCCAAAGAGACGCACTACTCACATTGTGGAGTCTATTTTTTCAGTTTCTCTCTCTCCCTACTAATGCACCACCTGGAGCTCCCCCAGGGAGCTTGAATTGGACTGGCTGGATTAGCCCATACTCTTCTCCCCTCGGTAAAACGTACCAACGTATCCAGAGCATGCAGCTTGTAGGCTGTTCTATAATAACTTTCTCCCCTTTTGTGCCTGCAACTTATGTTTGTCCCAAACCTATTTATGCCACTTGCATTTTAATCTAATTTCACAATTCAGCTAAATATAGCTTGAACCTATAAATGGTGTTAACGCAGAGCGTTTTCTTAAGTTCCATGCTTTGAAAAAAACTCCATGCATGCAAATTGCTCCAAACAATATTGTCAAATTAAGTATGGATACAACTGAAGAAAATTGATGGGGAACGTGTAAACATCTAGAAGGATTCAGGATTCAGACTTCTTTACAAGGCTTTTAATTTTCGCTTTATTTTGAAGAACCCAAATAGGAATTATACATGCTGAATGATGGGAGTGGTCTATTTAAGAAACAGGTCCACACTCTAAGAAAAAGCCTGGCCTTCCCCCTTAAGACCATGGTGGTGGGGGGGGGGGGAACTTTTCTACATTTTAAATTTATAGCTTATGTGTGGAGTGATTTTTTCCCCCCGACTCTTTGCTTTACTGTTTTAGTTAAACCATCAATCACTTGGCTTGGTATATCCATGTAGGATATAAAGGCTTCTCTTTCTTTGTGTTTTTTGTTTTTTAGTTTATTTATTTAATTTAAATATTTTATTTATTTATTTGTCAGAGAGAGAGAATGAGCGCACAAGCAGGGGGAGCAACAGGCAGAGGGGGAAGCAGACCCCTGCTGAACTGGGAGCCCAATGTGGGACTCGATCCCAGGACCGAAGGATCACGACCTGAGCCGAAGGCAGAGGCTTAACCAATTGAGCCCCCAGGCATCCCTAAAGGCTTCTCTTCTGTGTGTGTGTGTGCGTGTGAGTGTTTTCACAAAACTAGGAACATACTACATACATTCCTTAGTAAGCTGCTTTTGTTTAACAATGTATTTAGAAATCTTTTCTATGCCATTAAATATTCTTACAAAATATAAAATTTCTTCAAAATCTTTTAACTTGTAGATATCATATTTAACCAATTCTCTCTGTTGCACATATAGAATTTCCCCTTCCTGCTCTTATAGTTTATGATATTTATTCGATAGTCACCGAGCATCTACTTAGCTGGCAGTCACCATGAAACAACTAATACACATTTAAACATAAATTTGAACACTGATTCTTTGGATAAATTCCTAGAAATAAATCCCCTGGTTTAAAAGATAACAGAGTTTTAAACCATATACTGCTATACTGCATTATCCTTACTCCAATATACCTGTTTCTCTCCCAGTCCCTGAGAATAGGGACCACGTCTTGTTTATCTTTTTATCCCCAGCACTGAACGTAGAATGTGCCCGGAGTAGGTACTCAAAAAATGTTTATTGAATCTTGAATAATGAATAGTCCTTGACTGAAGTACTTATTTACTAGAATTACAGATTTTTTTTCCCTAAACACTCCTAGTAAAGTCAATTAAAAATCATTACTTGCATTTGTAACAGAAAGCAGGATAAGAGAAAATATCCAAAAGTGAAACCACTTTTGTCAAGGATGCATCTGAGGGCTTTAGTTAAACCTAGTTCTGAGTTACCAGCAGTTTGGAAACTCACCAATGCATCCCGAATCTCAGGAGAGTTTCCAGAAAGAGCTGGAAATTCTCAGGATAGAAATGTCATCTGCCGAGGGACCACACAAGCTGGTGTCCTGCTCCCTTTTCCTGGGAAGAAGACCCTAGGAGCTCTCACGCTGGGCAGAAACCCCAGCGTGTCCTCTGGACCACTTGCTAATGGGGCAACATTCATTCTCTCGTTGGATGCACTGGAGAGACTACCACAGACATACGGTGTTAAAAATAGGTTTTAGAAGTCATTTCAGAGAAAATCATGGGTATATGGACTCACAGGCTTGCAGACTGCAGCCGACAGTCCTCCATTTTCTCACCCACCATTCCGTGCAGAATATATTGACATGGCATTTCGGAAACTCTGTATACCCCTCTTGATCCAATGACTGGATATTACCTAGAGTTTCTTCTCAGTAAATTGTGACTTCCCCATTCCCTTTCATAAGCCATATTGGACAACCAGGGCTGTTCATGTCCTAATTAAATGGACGTCCGTCTGTAAGGTATTTTTGTACTTCTAGAACTGATTACAACTAAGAAAGACGGTCCCTGATACACCTGCTGAGATGATAAGTAGCAAGATGAAGAATATAGCCCAGTTAACACCTGGGTCGGTGTTTCTCCAACTACATCTAAAGAAGACTATTGAGTAAACTTAGGTACCCAGAACTTTTGGTAACCAAAGTCAAGTTACCTCCAAGGCGTGCTAACTATCCCGAGCACTGTCAGACAGATACGTACACACCACGCTTCATCTCCAGAAGCTGCCCTCATCGTATCTCACCCACCGGAGAATCAGGCACACTTCCTTCCTTCCGTCCGTCCTTCTCTTTTTAAAATATCAAGGTGGCAATTGTTCTGATTGGCAAGTGGGGCAGCCCTTCTCGCAGCTCTGTAAGAACCCAGCTTCTGCTGTTGGCATGTGGGTCACCTGCTTCTTCTAGGCATGCCCTTAGATTAGTTAATTTGTTAGCTTGCTTGAATCACAGTCGAGAACCCTTCAGCTTTGGTTTGCAGCAATAAATTCAACTGACAGCTGAAATTTGGAACGCTCACTTAATATTGATTCTGAATGTAATAACAAGCGACATGACCTTTTGGATGGTGTAAAATATGGCCGCCACAACATCTGTGCCACATTTCTTGCTGTTTAGTAATATGCTGTAACAGCATGGAGCTGGCATTAAAGCTAAGCTTTATTATCAAGCAGATCACTCCATCTCTCTGGCTTCATTTTAAAAAATGCTTTCAGCTTCTGGAGCTGATATCGTGGCTAATACATGTTGCTGTTTTTGAGACCTAATTTCTCCTGCAGTAAGAAAGATAAAGATATCTGATGACCAAAAAGGAAGGCAGGGAAGAATAGGGAGGGTAAGAAAGGCTACCCGACACCCCAAATTCCAATGGACCAGAAAGTGATACAATTCACCATGACAGTAGCAGGGACACTAAGAATTCCCAACTGCGTCCTTGAAAAAGGTCTATGAAGTTGATGTCATTTAGTGATTCCCACAAGATGTGAAAATATCTTTCTTTTGCTCAGCCAACAACTGCCCCCCCATTAAAAAAAAAAAAAAGATGATTACCAGTGGTACTTGCCCTGACGCCTGAGAATCATTCTAATTTAGCATTGCCCTAGGAAATCCTAAACTAATTTTGCTAGGATGGATACAGGGATGCTTGCATCTGATTTACTCTCACTGTTTTTCTTTGAAGTCTTGGTATCTTTAAAACATTCTCCAAGTAGGCAGAACATCAATTTGTGCACTTTAAAAAATCCAATTTAAGCAGGTTAAAAATTGTCAAAATAGTCTAACCATATTTCTCTAGCAGAATTTCCAACCATAGAGCACACACAAAAAATGCTAAACTTGAAAGCATTCTATCATTTCAATATATTCCATGGCTCAGACTGGCTTGCACAGGGTGAATAGTGAGGATTTAAATCTCTTTATCACAAGAGGCAGATCTGGACTCTGAAACAATACAGCATCTTTTCTCACTGTGCGGATATTCTGAGCCATTTCTGGAGGGTACAAGCAAAAAGTTTTAAATCCTTTTTCTCTGAAGGGAAGGAAAAAATTAAATCATATTTAGGAAGTCTTCTTCTCTGTAAAATATGCTTCCAAAATAAAAGACTTGTGAGTAGTTTCCAAGTGGCTAAACATATAGAAAATGGAGAACAGTTTTATTCGTTCTTCTGGTTGATAGGATACTAATTCTATTTAACATAGAAGCCTGGCTATGGGAAGCGCGGACACTTGGTACGCTGGCAATCTATCCCAAAGCAAATTATAAATAGGGCACTTTTGGTATTGGGACCTATAGAAGAGTGGGTCTGATACATGGCAAGTATTTTATTCAAAGAAAATACCAGGTCTAGTAGGTAATTGAAAACGTCAGACTTTAAAGTCCTAACACCAAATGAGAGAAGTTGGCCTTATGTACCATTTCCCCACGGAATGCTACGAGAACACCCATTAGGATTTACTTCCAGCAGAGTAGAGGGTCATGGTGCCTTAAAAGAAAAGAAAAAAAAAAAAAAAGCAACTAATCAATCCATATGTGAGCTGTCCTGATTGTGAGACGCTGGTGAGAAGAAAATCTCACACAATTGACAAGCCTTTAGGTAGATTTCCAAGACTGACAGGCAGCTATCACCGGTAATCCATGCTCTCTTCTCCCATTTAGATTCCAGAAATTATTAGGTTGTTTTTTTGACATATTATTTGTTCAAGTATTATTTCTTTGAGGAAAGATCAAAAAGGCTGGAGGCCACTCCTATATTCCAGGGAGCACATAGTTATTTATAAAGACCAAGCTCATTATTCATGCATTATAATGTGGGTAAATGTGATTGGATTCCTTTATTGACAGCAGCCTATGCCAGATGGCTGAAATGCCACTTTCATTTCAGGAAGAAAGGAAGCCTTCACAGCAAAGAGGAAGCCTGGAGTTGCAAGGTAAAATCGTTCTTAATTATCAGTCCCTGGCAATGTATGGCCCCCACGACATTTAGGCGTTTATGACTCGAAAGTGAACTTGAAACTAAGGACTTTTCCAATACAAAGTCCACTATTAAAAGCAGAGTACAAATGGCCATGGGTTCGAGGGACTGTAAGGCGAGCTGGACCCAGATAATCAAAAAACATGCCAGCTTTAAGATGAGTTTTTGGCTCTGGGCTTAGAATGAATCAATCCCCAAACTTGGCAAGCTATAATTAATTCCAGGAGTGTATCACTCATCTGTGTAGTGGCTGCTCCCTCAAATAGAGATCTTATAAAACTCTCCCTGGTGAAATCAGCGAAGCCATCAGACATAGCCATATGTTCAAAGCTCAGAGAGGATTGGTCATGAGGCAGTTGTCCATGGATTGAGATGTCAACTGCCCAACAAAATTTTAGTAGCATAGGTTGAGAGCCTCAAGGCTGTTTTAACTGTTACCAAGAAAACAATAAATAAATAAATAAATAAACAAACAAACAAACAAAGCAGACACAAAAACCAAACTCTTCGAACATTTACATCTTCTCCTTTTTTTCTCATCTGGTAATTGACTTCGCAGGGGTACTGGGCTAGCCTTGTGGAGAGCACCCACTGAGGCCGACAGAAAGGATCAAACGACTGGGAGAAAGAAGTGCTCACGCAGACAAGGTAAACAGGCATGAATTGGGTTATCCCGACATCCTCCGCTGAGGTGGGATTCACAGCTAATCTGATTATATGAATATTACGAGCTACTAAGTATCTTTCCGCAGCAATTACCAAGCTTTGGTGCATAAAAAAGGGCATTTTCTTTAGTGCTGGGCTCATCTATCAAGCGTTCAGCTTCAATGCAAAAGTTGGAGAGAGACACAGACAGACAGACTGAAGTGGGCTTGTAATGTACCAGGGTTTCTCCTCTCCCCTCCCCTCCCCCTTACCTTTCCTTTTCCGCTCTTCTATTAAAGATGGAAGAATGATTTTTATTCCTTAAATACCTTGAAACCATTTTTAAATATAATACTGTTTTTGCTCCCTTTAAATTCTTTTGGAATCACAACTTGGTAGCAGCTGCAAAAGCTACGCCATCCTCTCTCAGCCATGGCACCGCCCAGTGTGACCAAAAAACATTCGAGCCCTTATTTCTACGCCCCCGCCTGAGGCCTAGAGACCTAAGATTTGGGGTAAAGGTGACAATGGCTGTGTAAAAGTTCATCCGTGTTCCCTCTTGAGTCTGCCAGCAGTTAGCATGGATTTTTTGTGATGCGAACCAAACCATCATCGGCCTTAAGTAAGAGACTCTACACAAAGACCACGTCGGCAGTGGATGACAACACTGAGTCAAAACTCCTGCAAATGTGAGGGATGCGTCTTAGAGAAGAAGCACAACATATTGGTCATAGGTTCAGGCTATGGGCTTCACTCTTACACCTGCCACTTCCTAGCTGAGGAATGACATTATTTCACCACTTTAAGCTGTAACATGCTGAGGCATTAGGAAAACAGTATCCGTAGTACCCACTATTGTGCTAGAGTTGGTTTAAAAGGTCACGATGAAACTCCTACCATATCCTAGGTAAACTCATCCTGATCACTTCTCGAGAATTATTTTGGACGTGGCTTTCCCTGGCTTCAGCCACCCAGGACTTCTCTCAGTTGCTCACCTGGTCACGCGCCCACTTGTCACACACCAAAGGTACCCTGCTTCTCTTGCCTGAGATGTTCTTTCCTAGTCGCTAAGCCTTCATTGTTCTGTTCAGTTGGCCCTTCCTCAGAGGAAAGCTTCAGGGATTCCCATGATGACATCACCTCCTCTCTAGTCCCTAGAATGGCAGCTGTGTGAGGCAGGGACTGTGCCTGCCTTTGGTCATCATTCCATTCCCAGCTAGGGGCTGAGGACTTGAAACGTAGTAAGAACTCCATAAATATTAGTTGCTATCATGAGGCTCTGTGTTAGGTTTTAAGAGCAGAGGTTGGGAAAATCTCATGTCCGTCCTCGGGGATTGCTATGCACTAGGAAGGCAAGCAGTGGCACAGTTTTGGTGACTTTGAATTTTTCAGGTGGACATGATCTCCACCAGCTTGTGAGTTTAAAGAGCAACACTGTTTGCTGCAAAATGCATCAGAATCCAACGTACACCTGTACTGAGCTGTGATCATTGCCAGGCATCCTGGGCTCACTGGCCATTGTCTTGAAAGCCATCCCTCAAGGTGCGCCATCCTTGTATTCATAGGCAATAGCTCAGGAATTAGTATTCAAGTTAGATCATCTCTCTGCAAATCCAGTGGCTAAATACATATTTTAATTGAGCCCAGGAGTGTTGACTTGCAGACACGGGGTAGAAAAAAATCACTAGAAAAATGGCAAGTGGAAGCAGCCTTTTACCTTTGAATGGAATGTGATACTTACGAAACATCAATAACAATTTTCTATTGGGGAAAAGCCTGCGGCAAGAATAACCTGCTTAGGTTTTTAAGCTGCAACTCAACAAAAAATTAGTGTTTCTTTTTCTTTAGAAAACAAAACTGCCGTAGTAAGCCAGGTAAGGTAACTTTAACTGGATGAAATATAATGTAATGAGTTGTCTGTGATGTGAAGATATGGGAATTGTCATTAGCCACTGAAAAGTCTCCCATGTCCAAAATGATGATTGGGGCGGGGGTGGGGGGAGTCACAGTGATTAAAATGGACAATATAAATATAGTAAGAAACAGAATGACCAGAGGGGGTGAGGATATGCCTCTGTTAAATACCAAACTTGTTATGGACTAAGATTTCTCATCTCATTTGTACAGGGTAGATATACACCCAAATTTATCATGGACACCAAGCACTCCATAAACTATACATCATTCTGCCTGTTAATTTCAATGTCATATATACATGTTCACACAAAAATGACTTCAGTGTATCTCTCGCTCTGTCTATACGATGCCTTTACATACATTTATTTTCATACATAATGTCTTTCTCATGGCAATATTATTTGTGGTTCACTGATGGTAACAGCTAACATTTACTGAGCACTTTTTCTAAGATAGGAACTGTTCCAAGAGCCCTTTTTTTTTTTTTTAAGATTTTATTTGAGAGCGAGCGAGAGAGAGGGCGAGCATGTACATGTGAGCAGGGAGGGGCAGAGGGGGAGGGAAAGGGAGAAAGACTCTGAAGCAGACTCTGCACTGAGTGCAGAGCCCAGGCACAGGGCTCAATCCCACAACCTCGAGATCATGACGTAAGCCAAAACCAAGAGGCAGATGCTTAACTGACTGAGCCACCCAGGCGCCCAAAAGCTTTACATTTATTATCCTACTTGTCACAAGGACCTCGTGAGATAAGTGTAACCATTGTCCCCATTTTGTAGATGAGGCCAGTGAGGTTTGGGGAGCTTCAGTAAATCATCTAAGGTCATAGAGCCATTCAGGGGCTTTGCTGGGATACATCCCAGGCAGCTGGACTGTGGAGTTCTGGACCCGGCCACTACTCTCCACCATATTGTAACCTCTTGGTTCAGACCATTTGGGAACATCCCAAACAAATACAACGACACTCCTGTGGGCTTTGGAGGCTCCGCGAGAAGCCAAATATGGCCCTTCCATAGATCATTAAGTCTTATATGGAGTTTCTGCTCATAACAAACATTTTCTTAATAATCTAGTTATTTTTCAAACTCTAAGGCAGTAGTGTGAGATGCCACTAAAATTGGGTGGATTTTCAGTTTTTTAAAAATAAACCTTATCAACATTCTTAACCTTTCTAGTGGGCTTTCCAACTGCTTGTTTCTGTACCACGTAATTATCACATAAAGAACTACCTACTTATGCGGAAGCAAGAAAGAGAAAACAAAACAAATGGAAAACACAAACATAGGCATGTTTGTTGTTTCATATTGAGGGTTATTTAGCTTGGATAATAAATCATTACAATGAATGTCAACACCGCACAGGGGAAAGGGAGTAGTTAGTTGCTTATGCTAATGGAAGACGTGCATTACTAATAAGGAAGAGAATGAACAACTCTAGCCACACACTAGTTATCACTGCAAATCACAAAGACAAGCCATGCTCACACAGAGCATATGACTGCTACATGACAGTACAGGCAAATATTCACACGTCAACAGCAATAGCTCCCATACTCCATCCAAGACTATTGAAGAGTTTAAAAATAAAGCTCTCCTTGTCATGCACCAAGATGTCAAGTTTAAACACATCTGCCAGTCAAAGGGATTTTGCCAGTCTTTACCCCCATAAGTGTGGTCTAAAGGCTTCGAGTGTATTCTAACTATAAAGAACTGTGATGTTATCCATCAATATCCTGTAGCTTTCCCCTTTAGTGTAGGTCTCAGATCCACAGAGCCTCCACATCTGTATTGCCACTAGTCCACCACTGTCTTAATACTGAACTATATAGCAATGACCTCCCATCTGTCTGCCTTACTGTTCTCTTGCCTCCTTTCTCTAGCATAAAATAGTGTGAGCTTTCTTGGTAGCTCTTCAATTGTGGTAAAATAGAACATAGTATTTCCCGTTTTAACCATTAAGTGTACCGTTTTGTGGCATTATGTAAATTCACATAGTTGTGCGACCATCACCACCACCCAACTTTAAGAACTTTATCATTTTTCCAAATGGAAACTCTGGCTCCATTAAACACTAACTCCCCATTCTGCTTCCCCCAGCTCCTGACGACTGTCATTCTACTTTCAGTCCTTATGAACTTGTACTCTAGGTACCTCGTAAGTATGGAACCCTATAATATTTGTTTTTGAATCTGGCTTATTTCACTTAGCGTGAACGTCTTCCAGGTTCACCATGTTGAGGCATGTGGCAGAATTTCCATCCTTTTTAAGGCTAAATAATATTTCATTGTGTGTATATGCTGCATTTTGGTTATGTATTCATCTGTTGAGGGATAATTGTTTTATTTCCCCCTTTTAGCTATTGTGTATAATGCTGCTAAAACACGGGCATCCAAATATCTGAGTCGTTACTTTCATTCTTTTGGGAATATACTCAGAAGGGGAATCACTGGATCAGATGGTCATTCCATGTTGGATTTTTTTGAGGAACCACCACATTGTCTTCTCCAGAGCTATGCTATCTTATATTCCCAGCAGCCATCATAAGGGTTCCAATTTCTCTACAACCCTGCCACACTTGTTATATTTTTTTCATACAGTTTTCAAAGATAGAAACTGAACGCAAACACTCCCTTTCACGGCTTCTAACTGCACGTAGGATAAAATAGTCAATGCCTTAGCATGGCCTGCAAGGCCCTATATGATGTATTCTCTGCAAAAACCTCTTTAATTCCATCTCCTCCCACTCTGCCTCTTTGTTTTGCACTAGACATGCTCATCTCCATTTAATTTTTCAAACATGTCAGATTCTTCCCCAGGTCAGGATCTTTGCACATACGAATTGCTTCGTCTCGAAAGCTCTTTCTCCCTCTATTTCCAAGGCTGGCTTGGCCTCATCCTTTCTGTTTCAGCACCAACAGAACTAGTGATTTTCCTCTCCATAATTCCCTCTCTTCTTTTCTTGCTCTTTCCCTACATAGCACTAGGATCAATGGGCAATTTCGATCTTTCTGCTTGTGTATTTTATTGTTCATCTCCATACCTAGGTAGAAATCCTCTGGGAGAAGAGCCCAGATCTTGTTGCTCACTGTTGCGTCCCCAGAGTCATGCAAAGTGCCTGGCACACAATAGGTAGTCCGTGAATGTCAATTACATTTACGAGCGAAGTACAGAAAAATCCAGGCCCACAAACAGAACTCGGTAGCAGGCCCCAGTGATAACCTCACTCAGTTCTGGGAAAAGGTTGGAAGGAACACATCCCATGCAGATATTCATCAGCCCTGGCAACAGGCACTGTGTGTCTTTGGCCTAAAAACCCACACATCTCAATAACAATGGGATCAATTTTGACATTAACACGAATATTACCAAAGCCCAAGAGATACATTTAAATTCACCGAGCTCTGCGGCAGATAATATAAAAGCTCTAACTTGCTCTCTAGAAACAAGAAACTTTCATTTATGGCTTCCCAGCTCTTGCAAATCCTGCCCATTAGGCCAAAATAGTGCATTTTACACAGGATGCAAGATCATACAAGAGACTGATGTAATACTCAGGCACAAAACCAGCTGGCAGATTTACCACTGAAATCCCCTCTATTCAGAAGGCACAAATCAGCCTGTGATGCCTTTCTTGACAGATTCCTGCGTGTTCCTCATTAGGGATAGATGAAAGAAGACAACCCAGCCTTCAGGGCTCAACTCCACCTCCCTGCATTTGCATACTCAGTCATTTGTAAACGGAAAGAAACACATCCCCACATTTGCCCAGAGGTGTCTGTTTATTCAGAAAGGTGACTTCTGACATTGACAATAATGTCAGTTTTCCATCTGCATATTTTAAGGTAATGCACCCTTCCTTTAAGTGCTTTCAGTTCAGCTTCTTGGTTTCCCTCTTTCAATGAGCACAGTGACACCCAGACCTCTAGGTCTCAATTTGAATAACTTTCTGGGAAAAGTGAAAAATGCAGTAAGGCTTCTCACCAGCCCAAGGACAGGCGCTCGGGTTGCTAAAAAGTGAGCACTGATACGATAGTCCTTTCATCTTCCTTAGCCCGCCATACTCGACTAGCTAAGGGCTAAAAGGCTCACCCCAGGCTGTGGATGAATCCTTCTCTAAAATGTGGTTTATCCCTGGAGATCTCTCTGGAACATGTGCACAGGTAGCTGAGCGGTTCATCAGCATAGCAATTTGCCCGGTCAGCTCCATCCATCAGAGCAGAGAAGTGCGGCTGGTGGAAGGGAGACTCGTGGGAGAGCTCCCCGCGGGCAGGTAGAGAAGGCACATTCATCCAGAGATCATAAATATGCATCTTGGCCCTCATCTTCTCTGCATGAGGGTGATAGAATGAAGAGGGCAAAGAGGCAATCCTCCTGGCCCATAGTCTCCAAGTGCCCCTATTCCACCCAAAAAAGTGCTCTCTTTGGATCTAAAACGGCAGGCAAATTTGCCACGTGTGACTCGGTGGGCTGACCGAAACACAAAGGAAAGAGAGCACACTCTTCCCAGCTTCCAGATCGCAAAGCTCACGAAATCACAGCCAACAGAGGTTTACTTCTCGAGAAGCTACTCCTTGCCAGGTGGAATGCGACAATGAGTAAGACAGCATCTCGCTCCTTGGAGAACTGACAATCTAGACAATTTAAATTAAATTGCTAAATTAATTTAAATAGGATATAAGAAGCTCTGTGATGGAAAAAACCAGATGGTGCCGTGAGAGCAGGGAAGAGGAACCTTACTTAACTGTGGGTGGCAGTGGGGCGGGGGTCACCGAAAATTTCCCAGGAGAAGTAAAAGTTGGACAGAGACTTGAGAAACAGCAGCTTGCAGGATAAAATCAGGGTGGAAGAACGGGAAGGACAACTCAGCAGTCCCTTGATTTTAACCACAGCAGTATATATTGTTTGCTTTTTGCTGGAGCTGGAATGTTGGGAATTTTCCAGCACCTCCCTCTTGGCCGGACTCTATCTAAAGATACCTACGCCAGGAAGCCAAAATAAAGAGACACAACGCAGACCATCCGCAAGAGGGGCTTGGAAATTCTGACTTTCACCGAATAAGAGGCTTCTCCTGGAAGAAAGGCCTGACGAATGACCTGTTGTTTGTCACTTGTTCATTGGCTTCTTTGCCCGACAAGGATGAGAGTGTTAAAATAAAAAGAGAGAAAGAAAAGGGCGGGGGGGAGGCAGTAAATTACTGTTTATCGAGCTCAACAAGCTGGAGAGTTGGCAAGGTCTTAAGTAAGCAGGCGAGTTAAAGTAAGAAGTTCATACTATATGGGGGAAAATTCTAGGCACTAACATCAATGAAAATTTAGAAGTACCCACTGCCGTTCACCATTTATTCAGGGCACGGGTGGTAAGAGTTAGTAAACTGCCCCTAAATGTGGTGTTAGCATGACTAGGGTCATCGAGAGACGCTGCTGAGCAACTGAAGGTAAGGAGTTTGTGCCCATGCAAGTCATCTGCCTTCTTGCTTTTCTTCTCCTCCCCATCCCACCAGAAGCATAGTAATAATAACACAATCCCAATTCGGCACGCAGTGCCTCACCATCTCAGCTGGTTGCTATGCCTGGGGATACTTGACATTTGCCAATCGCTTGGGAGCTTAAGGCTGCAATTTCAAACTCTCAGCATAAAGAATCGAAGGCAAAGAACAAAACAGCACAGACTTGGGAACCAGGAAAAGCTTGTTGGTAAAAGTTGTGCTTTCTATGGTCTGGGTAGGTGAGAAATAAGAACAACCTAATAGACAGGCTGGGACACAAACCAGTCTACCTCAAGAAGTACTTTTTAAAAGAGCCTTTAAAGCACTCACTTGCTTGGACCATATTTTTGTCTAGGCAGTGAGCTTTGCACGGGCTGCCTTTGATGAGAGAGTTGAATACACGCTTTTGCAACTTTGAGTGCCAATATTTACTAGTGTCTGACTTAGGGCCTCCATCCTGGTTTCTGGAATCGCTCTGAAAGAAGGCAGGTCCAAGAGAAAGTGTAAATGTGGAATTTATAAGCTAGATAATCAGCGCTAATTGAAAAGGAATAAAGGGAGAAAGAAAAAAAAAATCTCTGGTACTTCAACTGGATTTTGGTAAAGTATCTCTTGTATGGCAGTCATTCTTCAGACCAAAAGACAACAGCTTTGGAGGGTAAGATGTAGAGTCCTTACAGTAATTCTTCCGGTAGCAATGGTAGGAAGAATTCTGATCACTTTGCAAACTCTATGTAAACTTAACAAGGCGCCTTTAGTTGGAGGTTTTTAAAACTGGGTCAAAGAAAGGAGAACGGCACCCTGAACGCTGATGCTACTTTATAACAGATTGAATACATTGTGGCAGTAAATCCGTAAAAACCATTGCCTAAGCACAGCAGTGAACCAGCACAGCAAAAGCCTTTCTGATAAAGGGAGATCAATAGCAGGAAGTATCTAAAATTGGCTTTTCATCCCTAACCTCAGCATCGCACGGTGACAATCGGAACTCTGCATTTTGGGGCACGCACTTAGGTCCTAGGAGGTCCCGTAGAGGAAAAATAAATGGATGCAGGGAAGAGGAGAGGGAGTCCAGCAACTCTCTGGGAACATGACTGGCTGTTATAGACATGACATACTCTTCTTCGTCTTTCCCGTCCTTTCTCCTAACTGATAAAGAAGCTCCAAAGCTATATGCAGATGAAAAAACATGCTTAGATGCAGCTAAGTTCTTGTGTTTTACTCCCACTTAAGAGTCTAATAAGGGTGTCTGGGGAGGTGGCAGGAGGGGATCTTTTTCCGCCTGAAGAGCTGGTCAGATGGTTCTCTCATTTGTAGAATATCTTAGATCTGTGTGTGCATGCATGTGCACGTGTGTGTGAGCGTGACAGAGGGACTGAAAACTCGTCACTGGGATTCTCTTCCAGAAAGCCGTCTGAGAATCCAGAACAACGTGTTCCTCAGCGTAGCCCCAAGTTAGGCAGTCCTTCCGCATCTGCGTAATTCCTGCCAGCAGGGGAGCGGGTTCCTGTGACGCTTCTAGCTCATTGGTACAAGCCTACTGAGGATTCCGAGGTGATTAAACTTTTCCAATCAGTGATGTTGCTGGACGTGGCCCTTCTGGCACTATCTCTGTGTTTCTGTCCCTGGCCCAATGGCTGTAAGATACTTGTAGGTGGGAGGGGGAAAGGCAAGGCCATGAGCTCGGAATAGCTGTCGGGAAGCTCAGGAATCTAAGGGGGAAAGTCCAGTTTTCTTAGAGGGCCCTAGGATGGAGAGGATTCTTTGCATTAGGCCATGGGTCCTCTGCTGTCTGCAGAAGAATTGGTCAGGTCGTGTGCCACTCGGTGATTTTAATCTTGAGTTTTCGAGGCACCTGGATTGGCTCAGTCAGTTAAGCGTCTGCCTTCAGCTCAGGTCATGATCCCGGGGTCCTGGGGTTGAGTACATCAGGCTCCCTGCTCAGTGGGGAGTCTGCTCTCCCTCTACCCTTCCTCCCTGCTTGTGATCTGTCTCTCAAATACATACAATCTTAAAAAAAATCTTGAGTTTTCAATTTGTTAATCTAAAGCTAAGATTTTTATCAGTTATAAAGACAAACTTTTCTTTTGCATTGATACTGTGATTTTCATAGAATGCATTTTCAATGAGTTTTCCTAATAGCAGGCTATATTCCTCAAAGTGGAGAAACACAGCACTGGGCCTTTTTCTGGAGTTAAGAAATTTCTTGCAGAAATGTAGGCCACTAAATTTCTCTAGGACACGTTTTTATTCATTGTGCAAAATACTGGCAGAGAGCCTGCCATCTACCAGGCATCATTGTGGGTCCACGGGATCTATCAATGAACAAACAGACCAGGTTTCCTGCCCTGGTGGAGCTTATGTGTTAGTGGGGCAAAGAAACAATAACATAATAAAGCATTACACAGCAGATTAGAAACTCCTAAGTGCCATGGAAAAAAAAAAAAGTAAAACAAAAATCATAACAGGGTAAGGGAGTTTCAGAGTGAGGGGGGTGATGGGAGAAAGGGGGATTTTTACTTTTCAACAGCGTATGTTCAGTATAGGGCTCATGGAGAGGGTACATTTTCAAAATGACTTAAAAGACATAAAACGGAGTGTAGAAGGAAAGATGCATTCACTCACTATCTTAGATAGTTCTGGACATCTGGGTCATGGAAGTATTTGATGGTAACTTTTGGGTGGAGGGGCGGGCATTGCAGCGTGGACAGAGCGATGAGAAGCCAGCTGCGTGGGACACTCATTTATTTACACATGACCCCCATTAATGGCTACCAAAACTCAAATTGGTTGTTGACTCTAGGGGCAATTACCTTCTGGGTCAGACATCAAAATGACAGTTCAAGTAAAAGAGACACAGGGAGAAGGGAAGCAAGTGGGAGAAGCCTGGGTTGCCTGCATTCGGATATTCGCACCAAGGTCTAACTCACGAAGACTGTCCAGCACCATGGACATCCTTGTATGTTCCCATGGCCTCCAACAGCGTATTAAATTCTTTCCTTGTCTGACATCAAGTAATAACAGAGAGTTGTCACTGTCCTGAACAATAGAAGATGGGATGACTTAATTTCTTTTTCTTTCGGAGGCATCATGTCACAGGGCTGTATTTAAAGACAGGAGAAAAGCACTAGATCTAAGTAAGAGAAGCCACAATTTACCACACCCTCGGGGAGACAAAGAATAAAGCCACTGAGGGTAAAATGTACCATGTGGAGTTGTAATCAGCAAAGAGCTGTGTGACACTTTCTGCGGGAACCAGTAGTGGAGGACGGTCCGGCTCTGCTCTGCAAACACCCCTGGCTAGTCCCCAGGATAACGAAGCTCGAGGATAACGGATCTCACATCTCTGAATATTCATCAATAATTCAAAAGGAAGAGCAAGTATATGAAAAACAGTTTTGTTTTTTTTTTTTTAAATAGGAACACAGTGCTTTATTTTACACTCTGAAACTAAAGAAATCCGGTCTCTAGGTGGGGGTTAGTCAGTACTTTTGGAAACTAGCCCCTATCTTATTATTGGTGCAAGAACATCCAGGCTCATGGCTGTAATCTCAAGCAACACATTCCATGGTCTCCTCCCCGGTCCGCCAGCCAGGAACCAGACCCCCACCCTGCCAATTCACATCCCTCTCAGGCAGAACAAAAGCTTCCATGCACATCCAGGCTTGTCCATCACAGTGCTGACTGCATTCCTGTTCTATCTGTCCTCGCATCCCTGTGACTCACACCCCCACAAATCTGCACCTCCCCACCTCCTCATCACTCTTCAGGTCTTGGGCACCGATGACTCTATCCTCAGGAAATTTTATGACACTATGCAAGGATCAGGGAAATCTGCAAATTTTTTCCCTTTACAGAACGAGAGTCCTAATAAATGTTTCCACGCATAGCACGGGAGTCCTAACAGATCGCAAATGCTAATAAAAGCTAACATTTAGGGGCACCTGGGTGGCTCAGTTGGTTAAGCGTCTGCCTTTGGTTCACCTCGTGATCCTAGGGTCCCAGGATCAAGCCCTGCATCGGGCTCCCTGCTGCTTCTCCCGCTCCCTCTGCGGCTCCCCCTGCTTGTACTCTCTTTCTCTCTTTTTCTCTCTCTCCAATAAATTTTTTAAAATCTTTAAAAAAAAAAGTTAACGTTTATGGAACACTTGTCATGTGTGGGGCATGTATGAACATTTACTACTGAGCACTTGTCTGTGCTAAGTTCTATGAGTGCACTGTGTCTTTTTATCTTCACCATGGCCTTTTAGTTATGAAAGGGGATATTGAGACACATAGAGGTTAAGCAACACTAAGTTGCAGAACCAGGATTTGAACCTAAGATTTTAACCCATATTTTTAAGTATTACATCCTATTGCTATTCACTATGAAAAGCATGCCATATTTATAAAAGATGTGCAAGTATTAAGCTATGCATAGTAAAAACCTTGTTGCAAAGAGATGTACAGTAGGGCTATGGAGATGGAGAACCAGCGGGGCTGTCGTTTTAGCTGGAGACGTTGCTGGGCAAGTCAAGGTCACAGCATGGAAGCAGATGGCACCTAAACTGGGTAACGTGAGGAGAGTTTATTAAGGGCACTTTTTAAAGAGTTGTGGTCAGGGTTTGGGAAACCAGGAGGGATGGCACAATGCTCCAGGGCTAGCAAAATAGAGAAGTTGTTGCCATTGGTAGCCCTGCAGGGGCAAGGAGAGGGAGTGACTGGAGGAACCCAGAAAGATAGAACCAACTGGAGAAGGCTACCCGAGGAGGCATGTGTCTCCGGGACAGGCAAATAACCAGCATCTGGCATCAGGACAAGGAGGAAGCTGGTAATAGGTGCCCCAGCCTCCTCTTCCTCTGCCCTCTGATTTCCTGCCATTGAGTGAGTCGGTTGGCAGCTAGAGGACAAGGGCAGCCATTGATGCAGCCCACATGGTCATTTTTCAGGACAGAGAGCAAGGTCTTAAAGGGTTCAGGGCAACATGAAGAACAAATAGGAAATATGTAACATGTCATTCTCATGATAAACTGGGACAATTCTCAACCTCCCTGGGACTCAATTTCTCATCATTATAATGAGACAATTGGACCACACGTAATTTACACTGCCTTCCAGCTCTGACATTTCAAGGTTTTATGAATCCACCCTCCGCCTATTTCTCAAGAGATTTTCAGAATAACTTCAAAAAATAATGACTATGACAGAGCCCCCACAATGCAAACTCTAGTGATATTCTGCGTCACTTCTGCCCACGTGTCTTGATGGAAGCATGAAGGTAGACCACAGCTGAGGTGGGAGGGCATTTATCCTCTCTAGAAAGTAACCAGAACATTGCTAAGTGATCTAAAAAGAAGGCTGGAGAATATGAAAAGTGTCTCGGCAAAGGAATTAATGTAACAGAAAATCCCTTGCTGTCTTTCTGATGCAGAAAGGTACAGAGGACATTACTGCCAAGCATACTAGGTGAGCCTGGAAAGGGATGCCTCACATGCTTTCATGGGAGTCTGTGTCATGACAATTGAAGCCCCATGCCTGTGTTCTCATCAAGAACCAATGGACACATGAGGTTGGGCACCGAATGCGGATGTTGGGAGGGAAGGCCTTGGTTGGAAAAAGAGGGATGGGACTGGGAAGAGAGAACTATATTCTCCTGAATCATTTGAGGCTTATCTAAGTACCCTTTGAAGTTTGCTCCTAGGTTCTTGATGGTTCTCAAGGTCTCTGGTTGATTCTTGAGGGAGGTGTAAGGTTGTCTGTTGTCTGAAGAGACAGACGTCACAGGCTCTTCATGACGGCATCTGCCCTCCTTAGCTTC
Source organism: Ursus maritimus (assembly GCF_017311325.1). Classification (NCBI taxonomy): domain Eukaryota; kingdom Metazoa; phylum Chordata; class Mammalia; order Carnivora; family Ursidae; genus Ursus; species Ursus maritimus. The sequence goes on from NW_024423897.1 coordinate 8,058,955, forward strand.
TGGGGACACGCTTGCTGTCAAAGGCTGAGATAACTGATGTGCGAGCATTTAAAGGCTGTTACAATCTTTACCCTGCCTCCCCCATCCCTACTACTCAAATACACCTAAATGGAACTACGCCATTATAGAACCATCCCTTTGCTTTGTCTCGACTCACGAGAGGTAATATGAACCCTTTTTCGGGTTTTTTGATGATTTTCTTCTTAAATGAGAGGACATTCACGTCACCTCAAGACCCCTAAATCTAGCAGGCCAAGTATGTGTACGCGTGTTGTAGAAAGGCAGGGTCTGCTCATTTTGAACTTGCTCTACTTCACAAATGTTCCTACTGTGGCCTGAAGAACAAAATGGAAGGAGGCAAAAAAAAGGAAAATGGCGAATGTATCTAATCACCAACATGCAAGTAGGAACCTATTCTCGTGTGCCTGTGTCTAAACCACCTGTAGGTCAGACGCACAAGAAAACAAAATCTTGAGACGTGGAGTGCGTTGAAATACCAACATGTTCCCTTACTCGTTGATGACCTCGCATGAGTACTTTGTCTTTGGTTTCCTCATTTAAAAAATGGACCTCATGAAACTATGAATACCTATCACACAGGCTCGATCTGATAAAATAAGAGCAATTCAAATACTTAGGATAACAGAAGCAAAAGCACTTCGTAAAACCTAAGTTACCCTAAAATGCAAGGGATTATTATTACTCCATTTAAATTGCTGTGACAGCAGCACGCCCTTTGAAGGCAAATGGCGCACCTGAAGATTTGTCAACAAACCCAGCCACCTGCAGCAAAGACACCAGGAGTTTCTTAAAAATCTGTTCAGCATACTAAATATCAGCCACAGGTCACGGGAGTAAGCCACGTTTTGAAGTTCAATTAATAGAATGAATCATTTCTCCACCCTTCCTTTTGCCTATTTTTAAAAACGTCTTAACACAGAGCCACAATCAAGGATAAAACCAATCAGTGTGCAGAGAACTACCACAAAGAGGTCTCTGAAGGGTGAAAAAATGTGACAGATGTACAGAGAGTGACTTGAAGGAGTATTTCGGCACAGACACAAGACGCTTGACTTAACAGATGTTTACAGTTAATAAATCCCATTTTATAACTATTTTCACAGAATATTTTTCTGGTGATAGACCTGGCAGCCATCATGAAGGTAACAGAAAAATACTGCAGATTGACAGCCTGCTAGGAAGTAGAAATTATGCTCCGTGACCAGGATTCACGGCTACTCTAGGTGCCGCGGAGGAGCAAAACCGGGGTCACCGCCGACTCCCCCACCTCTTCCTAGGTACTCATGGCAAGTAGGAAAGGTCCTCGTCAAGCCCCAGCTGCATGCACCTCGGTCATCCTTACCCAGAGACTCCATCACAACCTTCCCATGGACAAAACTCACGGGCTGAGGCGAGGCGCTGACGAGTCTCCATGAGAGGCGGCCTGGCTGGCGTTCAGTGGCGCCGGCCGCACGGATGACCCGGAGGGGCTGGCCCACCATGGGCACAGGCTGGGAAAGGGAAGCTCTTCCTTTTGTGCTCTAACTACAGAAAAGCACCAGCAGTCCCAGCCCGACACAGCTGAGGCCCTCTCCAGCTGCGAAGGAAGAACATAATAGGCAATATCTGCTCTCCCCTCCTCCCTTTTTTTCTCCCTTCCCTGTAGACACACTCAGCATGAGGTTCCTGAGGAATTAGTGGCGGGAGGACGCCTCCCCCGCTGGCAGCCAAATGCCAACCGCACGTCCTGCCCATGTAATGTGTCTGACATTTCTGCATCGCTCTGGCTTAACATTGTTTGACACAGACTTTTTGAAATACCTCTTTAAAAGGTTTGTGCATGTGTGCATGTGTGTACAATCTCTGTTGTTTCACAGCATCATTGTGTGTATTTATTATTATTATTCTAAATTATTCTCTTAGTTGCTGACACATCGCTGCTTTGGCATTTCCACTTAGGCAGAAGTAATTGGTTTCAGAAGGCTGAAAACCCTTATTTGAAACCATGTGCACATTCTTGTTGATGGATGCCATAAAATGTTCAAATATCATCTTCCCTCAAGTAAAACAAGCGTTAAAATCCAGAAGGACGGTGTGTGATTGACAGCCCGGCATACTTACGTTTTAACTACCTGTTGTCGAATTATTTTAAAGCACCTGTACGTGAAACGGGGTCAGCGCTCCTTCTTGGTCAGTTACCTTTAGATAGATCGTATCGGGTTCGAAAGGGATTCTCTTTCCCTGTACTGGAAAGCACTTCCCATTTCTCATTGTGTTTCCTAATGGGCAAAGGGCTGATGAAGTCAAGATCTCTCTCCAACATTCACACAAGGTGCTATTTCTGATGGAGAAGAGAACAAATGGCTATCCATCATGTTTGGAAGAAAGATCGAGTTGTAGCCCTTCTACTCAGAAAGCAGAGCTTTCTCTTCTTGCTATGTTTTTGGATATCTTTCATGATTTTGTTTTTAAAGATGTCACGGCATGGCTGCTGAAATGAATTACACACATGACATCAATATCTCAGACAAAAAAAAAAAAA
>NW_024423897.1:8061506-8211638 GCF_017311325.1 Ursus maritimus
AAAAAAAAAAAAATTCTCCCAAGAGACAATGAACCCCAATGCCCGATGGTGTAGGGAAGGCAACCGGATGCCTGTGCATAGCTACAGCGGAATGACCCACTAGGCACGTGCATAGGAACTGTGCGTGTGCTTTGCACCACCACTCATCTGCCTAGGTGAGGCCCCGCAAAATGCACTACTATTGGTGGAATCTTCAAAGACCACCCTGGAAAGTCGGGCAGAAATCCCATCCACAGCATCTCTCTGTGATGCCCAGAGGCAATACAGCAGCACAGTTAAGCCTGCAGAGTCTACAACTGGACCGAGTGGTTTCAAATCCCAGCTTTGTCAGCCACTCAGTGGGTGATTTTAGGCAAGTGGCTTAACCATACTGTGCCTTGGTTCCCTTACCTGTGCTATGGGAACGGTAACAGAGTCGACCAAAGCATTGTTTTGAGTATTGAGGTAATACATGCAAGAACACCTCCATCATTGCTTTCGCTATCATTATCAGTCAGTCTCTTCCTGATTCCTCCCCACACAAGGGAGACTAGATCCCATTCCATTCTTGGTTAGCTACTATTGTCCGAAGTTTCATCTCTACACTGAGCACAAATTAAGCTCCCTGCAATTTCAATCGATTTACCCCAGGTCTATCAGGAAAGGCAGAGCCAGGAAAGTCTCATTTCTCTTCTGCTGATAGTTCTTCACAATATTTGAGATGGCTGTAATGTGTCCTTAAGTCTTGTAAAGACCAAGCCAAGCTAGTTTTAAACAACTTTTCCTCGTATGGCAACGGTCCCATTTTTCTTCATCTCTATCACCTTTCTTTGCTTCAGGTCTGTCAGCGTCCTTAAGTTGCATCAGGTCAAATGGAACAGAATTTTCTGGCTGTGCTCTAAGAATGCAAGCTTATAGGAGACTATTTCTTAGGCCAGATATGCCATTTCTTCAATCTTAGAAACAATCAGGACATACAAAATTCATAGTCAAATAACCAGCCTCTCATTTGCTTGGCCCAAAATATGTTTTTCAAATAGAGCTCTAAAGGAGGGTTTTTTTTTTTTTTTCCTGACATCACTATGAAGGAGACACTCTCTTGTGTATAGACCCATATAACTAAATACTTGGCAGTATCCTGAGGCTAAAGAACCTTCTGAAAAATCAGATCACAGCTCTCTGAGATGGAAATCTACACCTGGAACTAAGTTTGCAAAGCACCTCAGTGATCAGTCAGCCTAACTATCTTATTTTTCCAAAGACACCCGGAGAACTTCAATGACTTCCCCAAGCTCACAAAAAGATGGAGCAAAGAGTCGAACCAATGTGAAAGCATGGGCTCATGCTTGCCTAATACCTCTGTGTGGCCAACCAGCATTTTCTTTCTCATGATAGCAATATCACCTGGCCTATTTCTCTTCAAAAGAGCTTCACCAGTGGAGCCCAATAGCTTTTCCACCACAGTCAATCAGAACAGTCGATGAGTCATCCTATTAAAATTGAGCCGTATGTAGGTGTGGACAGCGATAAAGGCTTACAGTTGTGTTCCAGAGGGTGTTTCAAGAAGGGACCCCAAGAGCTATAGGAGAACCATGCGTAAGCCTTTCTAATTGCAATCCATTCTAGATTTCTGAGGATAAAGGCATCATGTCTTTGCTCATTTGCATAGACATTAGTGTGGGCCCCTGCATCCTAGCTGTTGACTCAGCAGCAATATGTTCTCCAAAAAGAGAAGCTTTAACTCTAAGCCCTTCCCGACTATACTGACAGATGACCTGGAGCAAGAAACCGGGATTTTACTTATTCCTTCCTAAAAAGAAATTAATAAAAAACTGCTTTCTACCTTGCCTGACAAAGATAATGGGAACCTGAATATAACATGTTTGTACATTTGTAGCTTTAAGGAAACAAAACCAGCTAAGGTAGAAATGCTATTTTAAAAATATTTGCTTATCCTGAAAACAGTTGTGACTAAAAAATAACAACAAACAAGCAAAAACCAAAGTAAGACAAATCTCGGGTCACTTGAGACTTTGGATCCTGCTCAACATGTAAGAAGATATTTCCCCGATTCTGCTAAAAGTGACCTCTTCCTTTTCTCACTTGATCTGCTGAATTCCATGACACATCACATATTGCCATAATAGTTCTGTGTACATATGTGTACTCCCTTACCGGATTGTAAGCTTCCGAGGGACAAGGACAAATCATCGTGTTGTTTTCTGCCATCATGGCATCTTGCCCAATTTGACAACTTCCTGTTAGTTCTCTAAATTTCACTCTTGCTCCTCTAATCCTTTATCTGCGTGGCAGGTAAAATGATCTTTTAAAAACAAATCTGATCATTATATCCCCTTCTTAAAAATCCTTCGCTGACTTCCATTTTTCTGAGGATAGATTTATACCCCTTTCAGATGGTCCAGGAACCCTTGTAGGATCTGTTTCCTGTCCACTTCTCACCATGTTTCACTCCTCTTTCCTGCTCCCTCCTTCTGCCCCAGCAACCTTGTCCTTCTTCCAGTTCCTGGAACACAGGATCCCCCCCCTCCCCCCAGTCCACACATACAACTTCTCTCCCTCCCTCTCCCAACCCCTTCCTCTGGTGACCTTCTATAAATCAGTCTGCTTCTTTAGGGAAGGCTTTCCTTATATCCTATTCAAGTCAAGTGGCCCGATGTTACATGCTATCGTCCTATCCTATCCATTTTCTCCAAGACCTTCTGAAGGCATATGTCCTGATATACTAATGAAATAGGATGTAATGGTATTAGAAAATATCATATCTTAAGTTCTCAGAAACCTTCTAAGGAGCTATACCATCAAAGGAGGAATTTTATCTCCCTCCTGAAAACACAATATCAGTGCGGACATATTTTGGGATGGGGGGAGGGAGTTAGAATCTACCATAATGTTTAATCAGCCACCCACATCATTTTTACTTAAAACAAAAAGCCCCCAGGCTATTAAATGTGTTTAATATTTTAAGAAGCTCCCAAAGGTCTAGAGAGAGAATCAAAGTGTTAGGTGTATTACTATGTTATAGTATATTTTCAAAGTTTCAATTGGCCATTTTTGATAAACTGCCTCTAGGGTTCATCAATCATCCCAGCAGGCATGTACCACACTTGGACTCCTCCCCTTTAAAATCAGGCTCAAAATTTCGGAAAAAGTTCAGGTCAAAAGAAAAGGACCCACTGTAGGATCACAAAGCCAACACTCATCCCAAATCCTTCAATATATCAAGTTCAAGTAGAAACACGGTGACTCTGAAAATCGGACACCCTAACTGTGGTGGCCCTGGAGCCCACAACACTAACTCACGTGTTTATATCAACACCAACGGAAACACACAAGAGCATAGGACTAAATCATCCTAGAGTGGGAACAGGGAAGGAAGGCGGAAAACTGTATTCACCGAGATCTATTCTAGCACTTCCTCGGCTAGGGGCTTGATATCCAGGTTGCCATTTAATTCTCCTTGTCACTTGGCTCTCTTTTTCCTTTGTTAGAATTCTCCAGGTAGGCTAATAACTTCCCTTCTGAATAATGAACCAATACTGCAATTAGCCCCTGTATGCCTTTTCGGCTTAAAAAATAATCTCCGCTACTTTTGACAAAGTCTAATACACCCGATCAAAGCAAAGGAGAGATTATTATAATGTTGATTTCATCTGAATGGCACTGTAGTAGGGATCAAGCCAGTTCCAGATGTCAAGTTCTACTGTATATATAGTATAAGAGATTTGGGGTACAAAACAGAGACGCTCATTCAAAAATATAGAAATCAAATGTGAATGCACAGTCTTTGGCTGATTTAACTGTACTTCTCCTCTTCTCATGCTGACCTGAGCAATGTGGGTCACAGGACTCAGCACAGGATTCCTGGAACCACTCAGGCCATAGAAGCACCCTCTTTCCCTTGAATTTTTACTTCCTTAAGTTCATCTTATTATGGGTACGCCAACATCTTTTCTCCCTAACCTCCTCGAGCGTCAGTCTTTTAGAGGCAGGACTTAGGTCTTATTTATCAATTTCCATTAGTTCTTAGTGCAATGCCTTCCACGGTGTTTGTCCTAAAGAACATAGTTTTCACTTTTGTCTATTTCTCTAGTGTTCCAGTAAAAATGATACTCAATTATTCCAATAGATATGTAATGAAATCAACATCATTATTTGGTTCCTTTTAAAAAATGAAGATATATAGACAAACATGTGAACTGTTCTTTTTTAAATGAAAATCCAGCAGCCTTTACAGACTGAAATTTCTTTACACATCAACACCTTGAATGTAGGTCAGTGAAACTTCGTGGAATTATAAAAGCTCTTCAACACATATCATAAAATAATTTAACCTCAGTGTGGGGTAGGGGGAATTTTATATACCCTTTTATGAGAGGAGAGAATTAAAGAAAAACAGGAGACAGACCAACGGGAATTATTTTTGTTAATGATGACAGACAATCGGAAGGAAAATGAACAACTAATTTTTCAGTAGGAAGTGGTACAGGGTGGCACATCTTCAAAAGCCCAGTGTGATAAGATGTGAAGATTATGAAAGGTAAAACTAGACTTTTATCCTAGAAATCTTTAAGTAAAAATGATCACGTAACTAAAGGTTTCTGACAACTGGAAAGTACCAAGAATTAGAGAAGCTTCACAAAGAATTGTGGAAAGGACTGAAAATATACAGAAAGGAGCTGAAATAAGAGCAGTGTCTTCCCTAAGATTATAAAAAGCAGAGAAAAGGACAGGAACATACACTCATTAAAAGAAATTTCAGAACTGAGGTTACCTGTTGTTTTGCTAATTCACGAAATAATTGAAAATCTAAGTCATAGGCTGCTGTTGACATTGAAGGCCAAATCAAGGGCAAGTAACCCAAAAGCCAATTCAGCTTTAGTCCCCTCAGATGAAAGGAAGGGTATTTTTCTTACCTCACAGGGAAGTCATCCCCAGGCTCCCATGATCAAATGACTCAGAAAAGGTCCAATAGATGTTACTAAAATTTGGCAAATATTCACATTTCAGCTGGGTATAAGCTTGAGGTATTACAGCCCAGAGGCATATCTTTAGGAAAGTTATAGGAGAACATAAATAGATTCTTAGAATAGAAATGGCTCTTTCAGCATAGGTTAATGGAAGATATGTTATCACTAAGTTGGGCAGGGAAAATGGAGAATTGATATATTAGGTTACCCAGGCTTGATAGAGAAATTGCCAATCTTTATGGAAGATTTGCAGAATATTTAAAAAAGACACAGAAGGAAGGGCTTTACGTTTTTAAATGTATCTTTCTTTCCATCTCTCCTGCCAGCCTCATATTCTGAGTCACTGGGACATCTCACCTGCCCCCTGCTAATGCTTCCTCTAGACAGTAGTTTGAGGGGTTGTGTTCTGACTTTTTGTTTTCCCTAGTTAGGTTTTGTTTTGATGCAGATCTGGGCATGAGACTACTGCCTCTTGCCCCTGCCAGACGTATCAAAGTCCTCGAGATACCCTCTTTTTTTCACAGCTCTTTCCACAACTTCGATGATTTCTGTATTTGTTACCCACAGTCTTGGTCAGCTTTGGCTGCCATAATACCATAAACTGGGTGGCTTCAATAACCAACATTTATTTCTCACAGTTCTGGAGGCTAGAAGGCGGAGGTCAGGGTGCCGGCATGCTTGTGTTCTAATGAAGGCCCCTTCCCTGCTTTGTAGACGAACACCTTCTCACCGTGTCGTCATGTGGTGGGGAGAGCGCGGAGGTCTGGTCTCAGTCACTAATCCCATCGTGGGGGATTCATTATCAACTCCTTACCTCATCCAAACCTAATGACCTCCCGAAGGCCTCACCTCCAAATACCATGACATGGGGGATAGGGGCTTCAACATGTGGATTGCAGGGGACAAAACCATTCAGCACAGGGCATTCATCTTGTCCTCAAGAGCGCGAGCTCTGGGAGGTCGGGGAACTCTCTCTTGCTCCATGAGGCTGCATGCCTTGTGCTCGGTACCTGGAACCTTGCAGGGGCTACCTCCAGATTTAGGAAATGTAGGTATGTATTTCTGGAGAAAACTAGATTACCGAGTTACTACCCAGGAAGCATGAAACATAAACTGCCTTACATGATGTTAACATTTTTATGTTTTCACAGAATATCTTCTCAGTGGCTCCTTAATTGTGTAGAGTCCGGCTTGCTACATGAGTAATTTAGTTCCGCAGTGTCTATGTAACTCAAAAAGGAAAGAGGCAAGTGCCATGTGAATTGTAAGTGGTCCAGGTATTAACACAGGTTTTTAAATAGTCAAAGCTCTCAGGCCATTCGTAGTCTGTGCTATGTAATTTAGACGTGTGTGTGTGTGTGTGTGTGTGTGTGTGTGTGTGTGTGTGTGTATGAGTCTTATCTTTCCATCGTACTACCCTCAGGGGACCATGGTTGTTTGCATCTTCACGGTGCCTACCCCAGTGCTAAGCATAAAGCAGATAACGAATACATTTGCACTGACCTATGTATCAATGAGAAAATTGGGTCGGAAGTGACCTCTGGGGCTGCTGTAATTTAGAAGAGAATATTTCTACACGAAAGAATCCTAGGGCAGATCAGCAAACCTCAAATCCATTTAAAGTGGCCACACCGGGGACTTTTGTTATGGCTGGTGGGGGGAGGGCAATGAGCTTGCTGTGGGAGCCCAACACAAACACCTGCTGTTCTGTTAGTGGGACTACCCAGGATAGTGCAAAGACCCTGGGCTTGAATTTTGGCCCCAGAAGCATTTATTCAAATGAGCTGTTTCTTTAAAAGCCTTGTTTTCCCAATTAAAATTCCAGTCTCACCAGTTGTCAAGTCTCAAAACAATGCGTTGAAAGGGATTTGCATAATTTGGGGGGCATGTTAGCACCTAATAGGTGGCAGCTAAGAACTTAGAAACATATGTCCAAGCAAAGAATTTATGGGAATGTTCCTAAGATCATAATAGCCCCAAACTGGAAAAAATCCAGACATCCCTCACTTGGTGGATAAAGTAAATGTGGCATACCCATGTCAGTGGAGCACTCTTCAGCAATACGAACGAACGATTGACTGACACATGTACAAGCTGGATGAACTTCACAAACACCATACTACTACTGTCAAATTCCACTGGTAAGAAATGCCCAGAAAAGGCACGCTTCTAGAGCTAAAAAGCACATCAATCAGTGGTCACTTACGGCTGAGAGTGGGGCAGAGGTTAAGAGCAAATGGGCAATAGGGCATTTCTGGATATGGAAATGTTCTAAACGTGGAGGATGGTGATGGATGTAGAACCCCATGGATTTGATAAGAAGTCACAACTGTAGACTTTTCATGGATGAATTCTATGGTATGTGAGTTATGTCTCAAGGAAGCAGTTTTTTTTTTTTTTAAGGTCTATTAGAATGCTGGGGGAAACTGAGGAATTAAGCAACCGCGAAGCACCCCCCCCAAACACACACACACACACACACACACACACACACACACACACACACACGATATTGAGAGAAGCAGCTCAGGCTTAAGATGGAACTCTGCACAGAAGTGGACACGGAGGCGGTGGCTTCACGGGCAGAATGAAGGCAGAGCCGCATTCTCTGAGACTGTGGGGAAATACCCAGATGCCTTCACAGCGCTGGCAACACGCCAGGATCATCGGGATGGCTTCTGCAGCCGATGCCCATGGAAGTGCTGGCCTGGGGACTGTTGTCTCCCTCAGTGGACCTGCTGCCAGGACTATTTTAAAATGGAAAATTGTGGCACTTCACATTGCTGCTTTCTAGCCTTGCTCTCCAATCTCATTTCACTGTAATTATTACCCAATGGCAGGCAGCTCATTTGAGAAATATTTGTAGGACTTGCTGTGGATCTTTACAGGGCTTGCTGGCTGCTTCCTGTCTAGAGAGGTTATTCAAAGAGAGACAGGTGATGTTGACTCCGGCGCACAGTGTCACACAGAGACAAAAAGGTACCTGGAAGACCATCAGTCAGCCACAAACACACTAGTTCCAATAACAGGGGAATAATTGACATATTAAAATCTATAGGTCCTAGGAGGATACTAAACCCATCACATTTTTCTAAAGAGAGAGATAGAGAAAGCACGGTGCCCACAATACATCAATTAAAACCTGCCATTTCCCCAAAGCTGTCAGCTGCAGAGCGGCTGCCACAAGTCCCCCTTCTCTGAGGGCGTCTTGAAAATGAGCACCTGGGGCAGCCAGAGCTATTAATAGGTGGAGGGAATGATAGAAAATGTCACAATGCACCTTTCCAAATAAAAAGGTGTCCAGACTTCTCGGGGAGGGAAGCAGGAGAGGAAAATGGCCCAAAGTACTTAAGAAATTATTGCATTTTCTTTTTCCGAACTCCTACTATATATTACGAGAGGAGCTTGTCACTTCCTAGGTGTCTGGCCTCTCTCGCCACCGCAGAGCTGGAGTGTCACAGCTCATGGCTAGCAGGGTCGTCCTGCTTCATTCTTCTCAGAAAATGGGCCAGGGAGGCATGGCTTCCAATCCGACCAGGAGAGCTTAGAGGTAGAAGGTGTTGACTATCGCTAAGGTACAGCAGGGAGGAAAGATGGGGCTCTCCTGACACCCCTTTTTCTCTACTGCCTGATAACTTGTCCAGATATGGAAGAGAACGTTGGGACTCTCGATTCTCAAGAACTTCACAGGTATACTCAGAAGCCCCAACTATTCTTCTGCGTTGATTTCAAAATAATCTCCATGAATTTCTTTTCAGCATGATGCCTTCCCAACAAGATCCACTAAACGCATTCTATGTTTGGGGAAAGTAAGTTTCAGTTCCTGCTGATTTCTAGAACGTAACCTTGACATTCAAAAGCTGGGTGAGCATGGGCAAGACACCGCACTGCTTTAGACATCACTTCTTCCCATTATAAGATATTCCAACATAATGATTATTCAAGCTCCCTTCAGTTTTAAAATTCCTAGGTTGAATCAGTGAGGTAAGAATTTTGCCCCTGGAACAGACTCAAGAATGCTCTCAATGAGGGGTAAGGTCAGTCGTCATTGCTCAGTAGAGGCTGATTAAAACATCCACTTTTTTTTTTTTAATAGCAAAGGTTGTTCTATTTTCCTCCAACCCAACTATCAAGCTTATAGTTGCTCTAATTTAACTTTATTACTCTTTTGTCTTGTCAATAAGAACATAATAGTGTCCTTAAAGAAAATGACAGCTTTTTTCTTTCTCTTTGAGGTTTATTTCAAACAATTTTCTTTCTCCCTAATGAGGCTGATCCGTGTTTGCAGGTGCATATTGTGTTCTCTTAATGGGAAGATTTCAAACACAGAGAAGAAAAAGAAAAGCCTGCTTTCTTTTATTTATTTTTTTGCTGGCCTTTTTGTCAGTTCAGATAGTTACCTTACACACCATTTATGAATCACGGTCTGTGCAACACAGTGCATTTCGAGGATGGTGCCTCTTCCTTGTCTTTTCATTAAACGAGGTCCTGCCCAGCCGGTCAATGTGGTCACATGCTGCCCTGCTTTCTGAGGCCCTGGCTCTCCAGGTTTTCTTCTGCAAGTGGATCGGGGCCCAGCAGCTTTAAAGCTTTTTGATCAGGTTTCATGTGAGGAGACCTGAAACATTAACTGGAATATTGGAACTACCACTGAGGCACCATTTAGTCAACAATGATTGGCCTTTCAAACTCCGGTCTCAGCTATCCCCCCAGTAAGCGTACACCCAGGCCCGGTACTGAAAGAGAAAAGCAGCCATACATGCACGTTTGTGTTTTTCCTTCAGTGTTGAGATGAGCTCAAGGATATGGATTGCTAACGATTTCGTGGCTCAGAATGCGTGTCCTATTCTGACGAGCCACATGGTGAATGTGGCTGAGCAGGAGATCAAAGGTACTCAGGTCTGCCAGCATGGCTCTCTTGAGCCTACTTCCTCTTTTCCCCTTTCTTACAAGCGTCCTCTTCCCCCAGGTCACTGGAGAAAACCTTCCTCTTCAGTCCTCACTTGTGTTGGGAATTTAACTTGGGCTCCGACAGTCGCTGCTAACACACTAGCCACGTGGACATGTACCTCGCAAGCCCAAGTGGAAATGTGCTGGATAGAGTGATTCCAAAGTCAGGGAGTCATTTTTATGACTAGTTTTCTGACTTTAAACCAGGGAACTCGTTTTCTCTTTAATACTATGAAATAGTTGGGTCTGATAATTTTTAAGGTTTCATCCAAATCTAAATTCTATGCCAGGTATTATAGGAATAAGAACCAAGTTTAGAGGGAAGTGAAGCAAATGGCTTGGCTGAGAAAGAATTCTTAGAGAAACAGAAATAAATTAGAGTGATAGATTACTAAAGAAGTTTCAAAAGCTCAGCATAAGAAAACTCTAGATCCCAAATGGAATTAGTTCAGTTGCCTGAAGAGGAGGGAGAAGAGTTGATTGCTGCCTTGGATGCTAAGCCTGGCAACAATATGCAAGATATGGCTAAGACATTGTCACTGAAGAAAGGGAGCGCCATGTGTAGAGGGCCTGGCCCCAGAGAGTGGCGCTCCTTCATTGTTTTCTCAACCAATTAAAACACAAAAGGGAGCCTAGGTTCCAGGGGGACCCGGGGAGGGGGGGGGCTCCTGTTTGTTTATAGGCTTAGCACAGTTGCTAGGAATAATTGCAGGAGCTGAATGAATACATGACTGTTTCGTTTAAAGTAACACGACACATTTCTGATCTACTGAGAATGAGGGACAAAAGATGGCGAAGTGTCAGTGAGATCTGGCTTTTTTTCTTCTGGGGAGATGAGAAGCTGGGCAGTGAGAGGCAATGACAAGGTAGTTGAGAAGCTAAGCGGAGCTGCTGGGCCAGAAGTAACGATAATGTTTTCAGTATGTTGAGTCTGAAGTGATAGAATCTAGAGAGGAGAGAAGACGCTGTGATCAGGGGGCAGGCATCACTGGGCACCCCGTGTGGATGGGCTGTCAGAAGCAGTTTGGCTGTGACAACGCCACCTCTCAGAAACGGATCAGGATCGGCCCCTTCTGAAGAACTACAAACTTCAGTGCTAAACCCTGAACCAACAAAGCCATTTCTTCAGATTCCTTTTTGTGGATCGTTAATGTATTTTCCTGTCCGGTCCATCCTTCCTTACACTCCTCTTCAAAATCTATTCATTCAACAAATACCTGTTGAGTATCTTATCTGCGACAGGTACAGGTAAAGAAGCTGGAAGGAAAAAAAAAAAAAGAGGCCATGACAGCAAATCCTAACATACGTGACTCTTATCTTTGATAGTAAGAAAGTTAAGGAGAAAGTAGAATGTCACAATGAAAGAGAGGGACAGGGTGGAGATGGTGACATCCTTGCACCTGGGGTGGTCGGGGAAGATTTCGTCAAGGAGGTAACATGTGAGCTCACGTGGAGCTTCTCAGATTGGTGAGGGGGATGCACCACAGCTATTGGGAAGGAATGTGCCAGAAAGAAGAAACAAGTGCCAAGGTTTTCAGATGGGAAAGAGCTTGGCAGGTCTGTAGGGTCTAAAGGAGGCCGTGTGGCTGGCGCCCAGCGGGTAGAGGAGGTGAAGGGGGTTGATGAGGTCAGAGTGTGGGGGTGGGAGGAGACATCATCAAGAGGGAATTAAGAAACAGGTTAGGGATGCTTTTTCTCACTAAGAGAAAAATCAAGATTTTGCTTTTTTCTCCAAGATTAAGGATAAGGACACAGAATCAACTTCTGTTTGAACTCTATCAGGTACCTTTTGTGAATCCCTAGGCCCAGTAATGGAGACTAAAGGGTGGTTCTTATCATGGCAGTATCCCAATTGTGTTTGCACAGGTAAGATAGGGATCAAGTAGGACATGGAATGGAAAAGAAATAAGAGAGATGCACGACATTGTTTCTCAAAGATTGGCTGAGCTGAGGTATAAAGCCACTGGGACTAGAACCGGGAAATCCTAGCAGAAGGAGAATGGAAGTTATATAGAAAGGGAGATTGAAGGGAAGTAGAGTCAACAAAATGTCAATTGACTGCACAATCCACGAGCAGACAGGAGCGGCGTTCTGTCGGGTGGGGGTGTGCAAGATTCTTCCAGCTTCACTCGGCCTATTTCAGAAGCTGCTGTCTCAGACTGAAATGCAAATGGCCCTGAATTTCTGAAATCACCATTATTTGCAAACGTTTCTGCATCCCTATTTCTGTAGCCCTATGCGACTGGCTAAATGAAGAGAAGGCACTAACTGGAAAGGCAAAGCTATGGATTTGGAAAGTCATTGTTGATTCCGAGAGGTGATTTCCTCGGGAAATGAAAACGTGAGAACATCCGCAAACCCAAACAAAGGCAGCTACGACCCTGCGTGTGGAGCAGTGAGCAAGACGACAGGCTTCTAGACCAGCACACCGCACTAATGAAAGGCTTTAGAAGCCCTTGTATCTGTTCATCGTCCCGGGACTGTACGCTCAGCAGCATCTTAGCAAGTTCTGACACAGGGGAACAACTGTTGCCAGGAGACAAGGTAGGTTAGGGTGACAAGGAATCACTTATGCATTTTGCTGGGGCTACAGTGCAGGCAGGGAGGCTATGCCACGTGTTTCTAGCTTGTCATTTCATTGGTCAAGGTAATGTCCCAATTAAGCACTCAAAAAACATAGGAACATCAGTAGAACAGGGCCGAAAGTAGAACAGATCCTTCATATTGTTGTACCAGTTACCGACTCTGAACTTCGGGGCAGGGTTGGAAGGGGGACTAAAGTTTACTACAGTTGCAGAACTAAAGCCTTTCCTGCTACCTCAACCACCATATTCCTCAAAGGCAAGCATCACCAACACAGGAAGAAACGGATGGAAGACAGCAAAGAGCTGTTCCCAGTCACAGAGGTAGACATCTGGAACATTGGCAGGCTTTTTCCTATTCAGGAAGTTGCTTAAAGTGGCTTCAAAGTTGCTATTTAGGACCCATCCCTCTGCTTCTCCAAGACTCTGACTTGCGGGTGAGTGGAATTCCCCTAGAAAAAGACAGGATGGACTTTGGGTTCCTGCTTTCTTTCCACAAGCCTCTGAGAAAGAGAATCACTGAAGGTTTTGCTCTTAGCCCAACAGAATAGCCAGAAGGAGTCTTTCCATTCTGCTCTGCTTTCCACAGAATCACAGAGGGACTCAATGATTCCAACCTCCTTGTTAAAGAACCGGGGCCCGGAACTAGAATGGCTTGTCCCAAGTTACAGAGATAATCTATGAGCTAGCCCCAGCTGGAACACCACCCCTGGCCTTCTGGCTGTAATGCCACGCTCTCTTTCTGTTCAAGGGAACATGCGAGGGAGAGTGAGATTATCGCAAGGAATAACCTTAAGGCATTTTAATGTAATATTTATGGACATTCTCCAATTTCTCCACTTCCACATGAACCGATTTTCTGTGATATACTTCATCCTGTTTATGGCATTCGTCCCTGCTGTCTGAACTGGGTCTTCCTCAAATTCCTCTGTTGAAGCTCTAACGTCCGGTACCATAGGATGTGACTGTAATTGGAAATAGGGCCCTTAAAGAGGTGATTGAGTTAAAATGAGGCCGTTAGGGTGGGCCCTAATCCATCTTACAGGTAGCCTTATGAGAACAGGAAAATTTGTGTGTGTGTGCGTGCACACCCCCCCCCCAGAGATGGGCACACAGAGGAAAAGGCCATGTGAGGACACAGTGACAAGCCAAGGACAGAGGCCTCAGGAGACGCCAAACCTGCCAACAGCTTGATCTTGGCCTTTCGGCCTCCAGAGTTGTGATAAAATACATTTCGGTGCTGAAGCCACCTAGCCGCGGCATTTTGTTATGGCCGCGTGAGCAAACTAATACGGCCCCTTTGATAGCTATTTATTGAGCACTTAATTCATGCAAGTCTGTTCACGCAAGACACAAGGAGAAAGAAGGCACATATTTCAGTGCCTTCTTGGGAATCACTGTTTTATAAGAGGAAGACATTCAGCAAGTTGTGTCACTAATGATTATTTAGAGCTGGGACACGTCTTCTAAAAGCCAGTCACCCAGCTCAGGAAGTCTCTTCTAGGAAGCGAGAGCGTGACGAAAGTGTGAAGAAGCCAGGCTGACACAACATAAACTCAAACCCAAAGTATCGCTGTGTTCTCCTAGCTCCCCATCCTTCTGTATTATAAGCACCATCAGGACTTCACAGAGCCAGAAGCTTCCGCCATGCTGTTGCACTGCCAGACAGGGAGCAGTCACGCACAGCAACCAGCCACCTCAGTTCGGTGTTCGCTGCCACCCAAGCCTGGACTGGAGAGCCAGACAACCAGGGGGTGCTCGCGAATGCTGAAAAGTATGCACGAAATCATGCAAGTACCCGAATCAGCAAGAAGCAAAGGGAAGCCAGGAATTCCGAATGGAGGGTTTATTAACAGCAGCCCGGGCTGCGGGGGGCCTCCCTTGGCTTCCCTTTGACCACAGAGGGATCCCGATCAGCGTAGTGCCCCCATGAGACTGACTGGAGAACAATCTCATGCATCAGAGGGGTCCCAGTCGTCTTAGGAGGTCTCCCTTCGGCCGAGGTCAGATGTTGTCTTACACTGGCTTGTGTCTTTAAGTGGCAGAGAGATCCCAGAGAGATAGGGACACTTTCTTCGGGTCTCTGCTAACTGCTGCCAGTGGTCTTTCTTGCAAGAGCCACACTACATCGAGAGGCCTAAACAATCCCTGATTCCTGCAGCCAAGACTGCCGAGCTCTTAATTACGTGGAGCCCGCATGTATCATCTGGCTGCCTCCTGCTTCCGTGTCTGGACTCCCTGTCATGATTGTGGACCCCCAGAGGGCTGCAGACTCCACAGGACCGGACCCCTCAGCAGGAACGCATTAAATATTTGTTGAGTTGAAATGAAGGAGAAGATTGCCTGCAACTGGCAGCTTCCCAGCTGGGTTCTCTCTTCCTGGGAGGTACCAGCATGGGCCTTCCGAAGCAGCAGCCAAATAGTTAAGCCCCTGCCAAAAGACAGATTTTTGGACTCCCAGGCTCGGGCAGCGGCCCTTTCGAGCAGGCACCGCTCAGTAGCCGCCGGCACTCTGTGACAGGCATGTTCTGATCAGAGGAGAGAGGCTTCCCGCCTCCCAGGGAAACTTGCTGATGAGCAGTCGGCCTCTGTATGAAACACAGAGGCTTTGCAGGGGCTCGGAGAGGAGCGGGCAACGGGAGGACGGTCGCTTTAGACTTGTCCATTTAAAATGCTTTGACGTACTGGCTGAGTACCCAGAGGTTAGCTAATGAACTTAGAAATAGGACATGATTGGGAGCGACAGTAGTTGTCTTTCTGGAAGGCAGAAAGATTTGAATCTTAATCCCAGGTGTGACACGGATGGATTCCGTGGCCTTAGGCAAATCTCATAAACTCGGCTTCGCTTTCCCGACCATTCGGCAGGGAGACTGGCGCTTCTCCGCGGCCAGGTCCAACGGAGCTTCACCGGGCCCTGGTTGTCTGCGGCTGGGGAAGGCAGGCCTCCCCACTGGATTTCGGTAGTGGGGCCACTCCGCCCCCCCCCCCCCCCACGGACCTCCTCCTTCCTTTCGGCAACTCTTTCAGCCTCGAGGCCTGCAGATTTCAACACTCCTCAGATCCCTCTGGGGTGGCCTCACTTGGCAGGGCGCATTTGGGGGCTCCTTCCTCTCCCCAGGCCCTCCTGTATCACACCTCCAGGGTCTCGGCCCCAGGCCCTGGTTCTACAGCGGTTCTAGGTGACTGGCTGTTAATCCAACAGACTCAGCAGAATTCTAAAGGTTTTGCTCTGTTCTCTGAGAAAACAGAATCTTTTCCTGAGACCTTCAGCATTTTAACTCAAAGAAATGAATGATGGAGGATTTGTAAACTGGTTACACACGTATTTTTTGCTATCTATAGATATGGTGCATTCTTGCTTCCTATAAAAATCACAGACTATAGGTAGATGGGTCCTCTGTGTTCAAATACCTTTTGGTTAGAAGCAGAAATGGTTATTTCTAAGTTCGTTTCCTAACATTCATCTAACTCATGTAACTATTTTTTCCTCTCCTTCTTCACTAGAATAGAAGCACCGTGAGTGCAGTCTATAGCTCCCCACTGTATCGCCCTTACTTAGGTGCCCGGGGAATAACTGATGAACAGTTACGGAAATTTCTTGGTCAAAAGTTCCCATGTGAAGCCCAACTCTCCTTTGAAAAAATCTCCAAAGCATTTCTACTTATAAACGGTTTTGTTTACCAAACTGCATTCCTTCAGTATCCGTTTTCTAACCAAGAGAAATTGGACATGTTAGCCTGTACCAAGAAGGGTCCTATTTCTCGTTGCCTTTTTGAAATACTGCAATGTCCTTGGGTGCCCCATCTAACTCGTTTAGCTGCACACTTTGAGAATCCAACACGGAATGAGTGCGTAAGAATTATTATAAATACAGCAAATTGGACCACAATTTTCAAACACCTCGGATATAGCGGCCTGACATTCCACAGAACGACTGTACTAGAACTAATTGTTTTCTGTCATTTTTTTCCTTACCTAAAGCCAATTGTCGTCTTTACAGGACTCCAAGAAGAGCTAGAGGCACAGTGGATATACTTGGTTAATTTGTCTACACCACACCAACCATCCAGATGCTTTATATACTTGGAGACACTATCTGACTAGCGTTTTCAATTTTCATTCAGACTGTCTAAATGCCATGTAGACTGAAACAAAGTTAACCAGTCTTCCACTGGTTTTGAAGGATAAAAATTGGGTGTGTGCAATGTGGAGAAAGAGCTGGAGAGAGGGAGGGAGAGGGGAAGAGAAAGGGAGAATGAACAGAATTGATTTTTGCAATCACCTCTGCTGTGTGGATCCTTCTTTGCCCTACAAAAGAGGGCAGTAGGTCAAGCTCAGTGTTTAATTGCCCCCGTATTCTTAAGGGTGCAGTACAGATTATGCTAATCATCCCACTTAAATAATTCATACCACATTATTGAGAGCTGCGGAGTCACTGCGAATAAGGCAGGCAGAGCACGCTGAAAAGCCACGGAAATCATGAGTGCTGTTTGATACGAGAAGGAGGAGATGATCAAACAGAACATTCTTTTCCTTAACCAGCCTCATTATCAACTATAATTATTGACATCTATAATAAGCAATCCTTTGGCTTTTTACATTTTAACTACCTACCGATGACTCCATTTCTAGAAGTGAGTGAATATTTCTCAGTCCATTTTATAGAAAGGCCTTCGAGATAAGACATGGGTCTTCTTTTGTGAGTCCCCCCAAGTTAGCTCTACCAGACCTCAAAGATGACATGATGGTTGCATGATAAGGAAATTAAGAACTATGACCAGAACCCCAGAGAGGCTGAGAAAGCTGTTCACGCCCTGTTCCAACACGTGCTTCCATCTATATTTTTGTTTGGTATTGTAATTTGTTCCCTACAAGTGTTTCCTAAGTTACGGAAAATCCCCAAAGCCCATGAGCATGTAGTGGAAACATGATCTCTCCAGAACAATACACCAAGTGTGTGGTAGTCTAAAGGAGTTTGAAGTCAGGTCAAGTTCCCACTCTGCCCCTTACTACTTAGGAGATATGATCTTGGAAAGTTTCTACCTCTCTGAACCTTAATTTCCTCGTATATAAAATGGAAAGAGGAATTCTTCCCTGACCGTTCTGTCGAGATCATGTAAACTGAGTGGTAGGCGCTTCCATTATGATACAATGGGTTTCTTCTTCATCCAATGGATAGCAAAGTCTGAAATATTCACTTTGTGTAAGTTTGGATAGTTTTCTGGTCTTAAGCAGACAACCAGGGGCCTTTCTGTTTAAAAGGAATAAATATGTCTGCATTAGCAGCCACATGTGTAAACGTAATCAAACCAGATCGTCAGCTTATTAAGAATGAGACTGCAGAAACCAGGGGACAGGCATTTTGACTCAGGTCTTTCTCCGTGTCATTTTAGGAAAGCCCCTGGACTCCTTTGGATCCTAGTTTTCTTATATGTACAATAGCGGCTTCTGGATAGAGGTAGCGGCAAGCTGTTACTATTGCAGGCTTGTGAGATCCAGGTGTTAGTACCGCTTCCAAATTCCACATTCGGCATCACATTTATAGCTTGACATTGGCCATGGTGAGAATGTTTACACCCTGAAAATCAAATCCTCAAATGCTACACACCGGCCCCCACTCACGCCCCCAGAGGCTGCTAACCGTTTACCAGCACAGTGTTGACCATGGACTCCATCAGAACCATCTTGTTCTTCCGTTGAACGGTCGGCAGTTTTATAGCAGCACCGAGTGATTTTTAGAAAAATGGCTGATTGTGTAGCTTTACCGGTTAGTATCTTTTGATTGCAATCAATGGGAGACTCAACCCAGTGATCCTGAATAATAAGAGCAAACTATTGGGTGATAATACTGGAAAGTCTGGAAATAAGGCAGGCTTCAGGGACGGTTTAATTCAAAGGCTTAGAACTTGGCTTACACTTCTTTGAGATTCTTTTAGCTCTACCCTTTTGGAGGGCTCACTTCGTTTTCAGGCTGGCTTCTCTCTTCGCAGCTAAAACTGGCAGCAACAGTTTCTGTCCTCACACTTTATACCCCACCGACTCCCACTCTGAGCTGCTACATCTCAGAGTTCGAGTTAGGAGTCCTAAGAGGCTTTCTGATTGGTCCAGCTTCGGTCACATGACCGAGTGGCTGGCAGGATAGAAGCCACTGACAGGCTTCGCCTAAATCTTCCCTTCCTGACTTTTATCTCCAGACAGAAACTGGGCACTGCTGGCAAGGGAGTGAGGAGATTGCCTGCTCCTCAGGGTTAGGGGGTTCACCAAGAGATGTGCCTAACTGCGTAGGAATATGCCGTTCTCAGACTCCTGCACACCAAACTGAGGAATCAAATTGAGAAGAGGACTGGTGTTAAAGAATACGGAGAAAATTATTTTGCCCTTTCCACTCCAGAAAAATACTTTTTGCTGGGAAAATAAGAATCCAGCATCAAAAAATGCAAAGGAATGAAGAGATTGCACTCAGGACCACGTATCCTACATGTTTCACTATGTAGCAAACAGTGAGAACATGGTATTGTTCATATGTTCAGGTACCTATAACCTTCAACATCCCAAAACGAACAAAGACACATCTCTGGTTTCGAGGCTCCATGCTTCAATATCAGTTCGTCAGACACGACACACCTACAGCCTGTGTGCAGACCAGAAAGATTGGTTCAGAACTTCTCCATTCCATGATGGAATAATATTTTCTTGGAAACTTGCACCATGTCATCTATCTCTGTCAGAAAATCGTCCGTGCACAATAAAGTGAAGTGTCACCACATGTCACTAATGAGAAATTTTCTTGTCCTCCCAACACGTCCAGCCAGGACACAATAAGTGGCAGAAGTGGATCTGACCGGCAAACTCTAAAAGCTCAACCGAAATTCAAAAAAGCAAACTGTCAACCCTTTGGCAGCAAGAAAAAAAAAATTATCTTTTTAAGTCTTAAAAATAATGCAGTCGGTTCTTTCTCCCCTCTCTAATTGATCTTAAATCTCATCACATCGGTCAAACAGGGCCGTAAGTGTAAATGTTACACTTTCCAAACCCTCAGATGCACTTGAGTTTTACATAATAGACATCACATTCACTGGGGACACATTTCTCCCCGGACAGCTTAAAAAAAAAAATCTAGAAGAAATCTAATTAAAATCAGCACAAACACCGTAATGGCCTAGTGATTTTTACAGATCATTCTCTGGCAGTCCTCCTAGGTGCAGTAATGACCGTCTGAAGGAAAGCTAAATACAAAATACCTCACCTATCTGGAATGCAACTGCCCCGCCATTCTGTGGATTCAGAGCTCAGTTCCACACCAGGAAGCATTTTCAAAGTGACCTCTCGGCAGTCAAAACAGACGCCACAAAGTGCAAGCCCTTGATGACTTTTTATTCCTCAGGTGAGTTAAATCCTCATTCATGCACTGCTAAGCCTTGACTTGAACACCAATTTGTCACATACACGGCTGTTAGATTTCCAAAACCCGAACAAATTACAAATGGACAAATATAAAAAATAAAACCATATGTATGTAACCAGATACACTACAATAGAAGTGAAAAGTGACAACCATTTATTCATTAAATATTTAATGGGCACCTACTATTCACTAGGCATTGTGACAAGGTAATACCATGAAAGCAACCAATGAGAAAGGAACATTATATAAAATTAAAAAAAAATAAAAGACTTAAGGGCTCAAAAGTAGTAGTTTGGGACCATTTAGGAGACAAGCAAATAGCCCTAACTATCTCCAAAAAGCTGAGATGGCTGCTTTACTGACCAGCAGAGTCCATGAAAAGAGATTTAATTATATCAAACATTCTAGAAAGGCAGAAGCAAAATAACCTATCTTCAAGTAATAAAATAGTTAAAATTTTTAAAAAATGTTTTTGTTATGAAGAAAATTAAGCTACCAATAGGATTATTTTCTGAAGGTCTAGAGGGCTGAGATTTACCCTAATCTGACCTGGTTCTACCACTGGGAAGTTCAGGGTAAGTTCAAGATCAAAGACTAACCTGCTTTAGATCTCAAAAATCTGGAAAAATGATCATGCACTAGGAAAAAAAAAATGTTAGAGCACAGACCAGAAAAATCTCACTCTGCAGGTGCCAGCACATTTCAGCTCCATGGAACGCACGAAACTAACAGAGGCAAACATCTTTCATTTCGTGCAAAATTCTATTGACACAGCTAAAAAATGAACTCTTCCCAATAGAACTGGCAAAAAAAAAAAAAAAAAAAAAGTCTTGAGCGAAAAACCCATTTTAGGCAACTGGTATGGGGTTTTCATCTGGTATTCTGCTATCGGAAGTAAAAGATTACACTACATCAAAAACTAATGATGTACTGTATGGTGACTAACATAATAATAAAAAGAAGTAAAAGATTATTTGCAACTTCTAGTAAGACAATTAGTTGCACATGGTCTTTGCACATTGGAGCGATGGGTATTTCTGTCAGAAGAATCCTTGAAAGTATGTAGAAATCAGAGTGAAACCAAATGGTCACTACACTGTGTTTCAACAGTGTATGGCATATCCCATAACCTAGCACACAATTCTCCTGTGAGCAGCTTTCTCTTGAAACAGTTAAGAATCCAAGCAAATTGGTGTACTTATTATTCTGCAGTTCCTAGTGCACACACTTAGTGGGGGATAAATGCAACTGCCAGTTTGGTAAATTCCTGAGGGGTTCAGTCTGTTAAGACAGAGTTTATTATGTTAATTTTTGGTTCCAGCAAATAAAAAAAAATCAGCTTTTGTTCATCAACAATTGGATTCATAAAATCAGTACTTTTAGTATCGGTCATAGAAGTTCATGGAACAAATCGGAAACATATCTGACGTGAACAAAGAAAACTTAAATAGATTAAATTCTTTGATGGTTTGGTCCCAGGTTGATGGTGGGGAGTGGGGTGGGAAGGGGAGTGGAGAGCCGTGTTGTGTCATGTCATGTAATAAAGAAACACTTTATCTTGTCATCACAAAAAGTCCTAGAAATGCACACATAATCCAACACCTACCACGATTACTTTAAATTTGTTGGATGACAGTAAGAACAGGTGTTTACAGAGAAACTGAAATGTGAGGCTCTCTTCCGGTTTTCATAGCCAATGGCTCACAAACAATGTGCAGTAAGAAATGAGCTTAGAGATTGAGAGTCTTACTCCTACCTTTGTCTTCACAGCCTCAGTCAGAACTATCCTAACATCCTCAGTTGACCTCAATTCTGTAAATTGCATAAGTGACCAAAAATTCCCTTCCCTACAACTATTTGGAAACCACAGGATATTTTCATAATTAGGCTCCTACAGTATGCTCCAATGAGAACATTGACCCTGCAAGAATAGAGCCACCAGCAGTTCCAGTTGAAGGCTACTGAGAAGACAATGGATTTTTAGGTTTCACAGAAGGAGATTTTTTGTTTCACAGAGGGAGTTATTTCCAATGGTAGAGAAGCTAAGAAATTAAGACCCATGATAAGAATACTTCCTATCTTCCTGATAGAATGCAATGCTTCAAGAGCAGAGAGAGGTCTTTATAATCTTGAAATCTTTTTCTAAAAGGAAAACTCTCCAAAAAAGGGGGGTATATCTTCAAATATTTCTACAGGTGCCCACAGCATGGTGGAAGAGGAGTCATGTGGCCATTCATTGCCAACCAGAAAATGACCTTCACAGAGGAGAAATATTCTGAGTGTAATTTCCTGTAAACTGCTAAATTGAAATTTCTATTACTAAACAGAACCTAGTTTTGACAAACTGAAAAGAAAATACAACAGATTCAATAACAGGGCAGAACGAAATACTCATAAACCTTCCCTTAGGCCTTAGACAGTCATTATTACTTTACCAGGACCATATTCCAATCTACAGGAGAAAATTGATTGTTTAAACAATATTATTTAACAATCTCCCATTAATTGACATTTCCCAGTTGTTGGGTTCACCCAATTACATTAGCCTTTAAACAGGCAGCACACTTCCATAATTTTTAATAAAAATGGCCATTTTGCAAGATTTAACTTGCTAAATAAGGGTATTAATTTCAATAAAGCAATTAGCACATTTACATAATTTGATATTGTTATTTTAATAGAACACAAGAGCTTTAAAAGGCAGTTTCTAATACAGGAAGGAGAATAGTAGCCTATTCACATGCAAAAACTAAACTTTAGCTCCCTGATAAAAAGTTAATAATAATAGGTCTTTTTATTTTAGAAATTAGTGAAATTAGAGAGTTAAGGGCTTGGAAGTCAGCATTCAATATGCTTCAGCATCAACACCTGGACAAGAAGCCCATGTGGGAGAGGAAGGGAGAGGAGGAGGTCCCTTTCAGGAATACCAAGAGGCTACTTAGAGGTGGAAAGTGGCGCCTCGTTTTCTTTCGATGATGCTTTTGCTATAGGAAAAAAAAAAAAAGTAAACAAAGTAAACACAAAAAGTAAACAAAACAAAGTGGGGTTGTCCCTGAAAAGATGCTGCCAAACTGAGATACCCGTTAAAATGGGACGCGTTTGCTTTCTTGATGATGTCTACACTCCACCATGACAAGTATCTCTTCCTGGGAACTGCCTGGCTCTCTCATATGGTCAGCCTGGCCTTGGCTGCATCGATTTTATTGAGATCTCCTCAAGTTGAAGGGGTTGGACATTCCCAGGAGCCTTTGTGGTTTCCACCTACACTGTCCCAGGAATGGAGCTGGGGCTCATTTTTGTTGGGGATGCTGGTGGTGCACAGGCCAACAGAGCTCCAGGCTTCTGGGCTGTAGATGAAACACAAAACGGAGCACACTCCCGCTCGGCCACTCCATCTAAAATTAAGAAGCCCCATCCAATGCTCCGAAACAAGCAGGGCTGACAATTCTTGATTAAATCAAGTGAGGCAGCTTAACTTCATCTTCCTCAGCCTTCTGGAGATAAACCTTGCCAAAAAGGAGGGGTGGGGGATGAAATCGAGTGGAGGAAAAGAATTATAGGAATAGAAACCGTGTGCGCAGAAGGCTTGCATCACAGCACTGGCCTAATCCCACGCGCCAACTCAGTCTTCTTTCCAAGTCATCTAGGTTTAAAACTGTTACCTGGCATGCTACCTGGAGCCAGAATGTTGACACAGCCCACGAGTCGAGGCCAGATAAGCTAAGTGCGTGCGCATAGCCTCAAAACAAGATCCTGGTAAAAAGTGAGTATGCAGCACCATTCAGGGGCACAAAATGTGTTCATGACAAGCTACAGTAATCTGAATTCAAATCTTGTCGAGTGACATTGAAAAGTCTCAGAATCAAGGAGGATACGAACAAACATGTATCTGTATTTCAAGCGTTGGGAACCTCTCCACTTCCCCGCCCCAGTCAATAAATTGCAGATCTATGACCTAGTCTTTGATTCAGGTGGGATTCAGGTGGCACTCAGGAGACGCCTGTGGGAGCTTCAGCAAGATACACAAAAAGCAATGTCAAGAAATCAATGGATTTATTACTGAGTCTACAAGCTTGACTTCGGGTAGAGTTCGAGGTTTCCTTTTGGGCGAACCACTTAAAATTTAAAACATACAAATTTTGCATTGGCACAGCTGGGATTTCTTCAATAAAACGTATTTATTAACCCATCATGAAGACATATTCTTTCAATTAATGACTAACAGCAGAAATTCAACGCAATCAATTCTACAGGATAAAATTGAAGCTAGGGGAGTTTGAGACCGTTAGAGGCGTCCGTGGTCATCAGCAAGCTCACAGAATGAAAGGCGCAGTATTGGCAGAGATTTTTAGAATTTGACTCTATTTTTTCAAAAAAGGAAGAAAAAGGGAAAGGAAGAGCAAAGAAAGGAAAGAAGTCGCTCTGCTATTACTTCTGAATACTGGGCTCATCAAAGCAACTTTTTGCTTGTAGATCATGAAACTAGACTTCAAGTAGTGAGGAGTTAATCTACCAGTTTTTCAGAGGTATGTGATATAAAGGCACCTTTTAAATAAAAAAAAGGCTTCCCGAGTATACTTGCTCTGTGCCATGCAGTGTGTCTGGCCTTGGGGATTTAGAGGAGGACATAGCCCTACCGCCTGCTCCCATGAGCTAGCAGTCGAGAATGGAGAATCATTCCGATACAGACAGAGGTTGTCGGGCACTCGGGGAGGCACATTCCCAGACACGGTGATGGGCTGACAGAGAACGCAGCCCGCAGCCCGTGGGAGAGGCCTTAGGCTGGGACTTAAGGATGAGTGAATGTGAGTCAGGAAGAAGCAGAGGGGGTGAAGTTGGGTGGAGGAAGGGCATTTCAGGCAAAAGCTACTGCATGAGAGAAAGAGAGCAAGGCTTCCCTGAGGAAAGGACTGCATTCAGGGTGCTGGTAAGCAGCGGTAAGAGAGGTACTCAGAAAGGTAAATAAGGCTCAGAAAGCAGGCCCTGGACCACTCAAAGTCCTGGGAGGCCAAGCAAAAATGTGCCAGCAGGGAGCAATGGGTCCGATTTGCATTTGCAAAGACCTCATTGTGCAGCTGCTGTGGGAACGCCAGGAGGAAGCATGGGAGTCTGGACAACAGTTTTTGCGCAGATGAAACCATGTACAGGTACCAGAGGTATTTAGCCTGCAAAATCCACAACAGCGGTGGTAATTAACAACCATCCAGCATGAGCCATAATACAATCACCAGTCAGTGTTCACTGGGGGAGCAAATCGACATGCCAGGTTGATGAAAACAGAATTATTTAAAGATTGCCAAAGAAGACCTTCAGAGCTTCTCATTCACATAGGTTTCAGGAAGTAGAGTAGTTAGTCCCACTTGACCTGTGGTTTTGCTTTCCCAGGTTCAGTTAGCTCCCTGTCCCCCCGTCCCCCTGAAACACACACCTTACAGTTACCCTTGGCTGGAACATTATTCCACGGGATCTTTGTATGCCTGATTCTTCTCAGCATTGAGGCCTCAGCACAAAGGGAAGTCTTCCCTGATAATTCCACCTGAAGTTCTTCCTCTCTCTCCTATGGGCACACCTCTTTCCTGTTCCATCATTCCGCGTTTTTTTCTTTGAAAACACTTCTCACTCACTGGAAATATCTTACCAAATTTCTTATCTCCTTCCTGCTTTACTGTCTGTCACCCCCCAAGAGACCAAAAGCTACATGAAGAAATGCATCTTATTTGCCTCAATCATCACTCTTCCTCTAGCACTTGGGTAATGCCTGGACCATAACAGGTGTTCCATAAAATACTTATTACATGAATTAATGAGAACCTTAGGGAGTAGAGGTTTCTTGTTTTTTTTTTTTTAAAGATTTTGAGAGAGAGAGAGACAGACAGACAACAGGCGAGTGGGGGGAGGGGCAGAGGGAGAGGGAGAGAATCTCAAGCACACTCCATGCTGAGCATGGAGCCCAATGCGGGCCAGGTTTCAGGGCCCTGAGATCATGACCTGAGCCGAAACCAACAGTCAGATGCTCAACCAACTGAATCACCCAGGTGCCCCAGATGTTTGTTTTCATTTTTGTTTTTAAAGAATCCTGATTCATAAGATGATGAGATTCAGAGAGGTTAAGAAACTTGCCCAAAGTCACACAGCAAGTGAATGGAAAAACTTTTACCCTCAAAGTCTTTTTCAATTGACTGCTAGAGAGGAAGGTAAGTCACACTGAAGATGAACAAGTATGCTGAGTGCAGAACTTGGTATTTGTACTCATATTTACTGATCTAAGATGCAGTGAGATCTATAAAGCAAGAATGGACAAGAAGAAAGGACTCTATCTCTGGTCTCACGGCAACGACTGTCTGGGGTAAATGACAAAGTACTCTGGAAACTCGTTCCTGATCAAGCAGGTACTGCCCACTGCACAGAGTCAAGAGGGCAGCGGAATTCACATATTTATCCCTTAGTGAGTATTAACGCTGAAATTTACAGCCTCCTCGGACACCGCCTTTTACATCATATTCAAGTTCCTGCCTGGTGGGGTATGGATCCAATTTTGGTAAATAAAGGCTTGTTTTCTTTCAGACTTTTTCAAAAAAGGATCAAATCCCAATTATGTGGCATTATTGTATGAAGTGCTAAAGACACAACAGAGGAGTCCGTGGCGGTCCCTGCTCCTATGGGCTTTTTTTTTTTTTTTCCCTTGATGAGGTAACTTTTTAAAGGGAGACACAAAACTCACAAATATGCAGGATGCACGCTATCAAGAAAATAAACAGGGTGATGAGTTGCAGAATGAAGGTAGTTCTAAAAATAGGGCTGTCAATAAAGGGCTCCGTGAACAAGTCATGTTTGCTCTTGTGCACTCCTTCATTCAGCACATACTGAGCACCTACTAAATGCTTGTTTCAGAGCCTGAAAGTACAGCAGTAATGAGGGAAGTGAGTGAGGGAGCCTTGCAAGTACCTAGGGGAAGACCATTAAGATAAGGCACAGCAAAGGCAGAGGTCTAGAGATGGGAGAATATTCAGCCTATTTGAGGGATGTGGGAAAATCTAAGTGTGATCAAGAGAGAGTGGGAAGAAGAGGATGTCATAGAAGCAACTGAGGCCAGATTGTGGAGGGTCTTTGAGGTCAATGTCAAGACCTTGAGTTGTATTCCCAGTGAGATGGGAGGCCTTTGGAAGGCAAGGAGGAAGCTGGGGCCATCCAGACTGTAACAAGCGCCCTCTGGCGGCTGTGTGTAGAACATTTATGAATGAAGCAGAAGAGGAGGAAGAGTTTTGCAAGCAGCAGTGGCAAGGACAAAGATCCAGAGATAGGAGAACTCTTGCACTTTCCAGAAACAGAAAGAAGCCCAGTGTGACCACAGAACTAGGAATCAAGGCAGAGAGTGGCAGGAGATGAGCATGCGGGAGCCCAATCAGGCAGGGCATCTGGATTTCACGCTGAATATAAGGAAAGCCACAGATACAAGGATCTTTTTATAAAACCAGCATATGCCTCAGGCCAAGGCTCACTTTCAAATGCTTTTCTTTGCTCAGTTGGCCTGAGCCAAGAGTAGGACAGCAAAATGTGGTTTATAAGCACTGACTACAAAAATGCCTTAATTTTTAAAAAGTATGCCAATAGAGTCATAATTACTCAACACACAACCTCATGTGTATTTAATGACAGACGCAGTGATTACACTGCTAAAGTCCTTCCGGGATAAAGAAATCAAACACTACCGTTCTAGTTCCAAAGAGGGTTTTTGTAGTTGGCTACCTTATCGCACTCTCATTACCAATAAATTGCCTCATTTCTCCACGACTAGTCGTCATGGAAACGTGTATTTTCTGAAATTTCGTAGAAAGAGATCTAAGGCCCAAGTAGAAACATTTTCAAGAAATTAGATAAAAAGTTGAGGATTTTTGAGCTCTTCCGGACATGCCCCTCCTCCTCCTTTTAAATCTGTAACAAGTACCCATGAATGAACAAGGGTCCAGTTCCACAGCTTTCATGGAAAATGAGCAATACTCTATTCTGGCTACAGCATCTTTCACATTAGAAAGCCTAGCTTGATAGGCTCACAGGGAGTTTGTATCCAATGGGTACACTGATGGGGTTCAAATGATTCCTTTTACCAAATATTAACAGCTAATCACGCAGCCCGCCGTGGCCACATGCTTGCTGACACCAGTAATTGTCTGCTTGTAGGATTCAGTGCCCAAGGGAAGGCAGAAGTGACACAGCGAGCTTCACTGAGCTAGACACACAGGCTATGGGGTGACACATGGGTATTCACAGCTGGAAGTTGACACGGGAGATGTTCTACCAACTTCTACTTAGCTCTAGTCCTGGGACAAATCCTACTCAGCATCTTTGGGAATTTTATTTCTACAGCATGAGTAGGAAAAAAAAAAATGGAGCTGAGGATTTCATGTCTGGGTTAATTTAATTTTAAAGCTGAGGAAGTAATGACTCATGTTTTAAATACACTTTGAAATATGCTTTTCCGATTTTTGCGAATCATTTGGAATTTCTCTCAAATCCTATTGGAGATGAGGAAATAAGTCATGGTAGACATAATTCTGAACTCCCAAAGATGTCCATGTCTTACTCCCTAGAATTTCTGAGTCTGTTACCTTCCATGGCAAAAAGGGGCTTTGCAGATGTGATTAAGAGTGAGGTCTTGGAGATGGGGAGATTAGGCTGCATTATCTAGCTGGGCTCAATCGAATCCATGAATCCCTAATAAATGGAGAAACTTTCCTGGCTGTGGTCAGAGGGAAACAGGACAATGGAGGCAAGGGTCAGAGACACACGGCATTGCTATCTTTGAAGGTGGAGGAGAGGGCTATGAACCCAGCAGGGCAGGCAGCCTCTAGAACCTGGAACGGACAAGGGGCAGTCTCCACTAGAACCTCCAGAAAGGACCACAACCCCGTTGACACTGATTTAGCCCAGCCTCACTCGCGCCAGACTTCCAGCCTATAGAACTGTAAGATAACAAATTGCTGTTAAGTCCCTAACTGCGATCGTCTGTTTCGCCAGCAACAGAAAAACTAATACAGAAGGTCGCTCGTTGTGTTTGATACAAAAGTAAGCCACTCATTTTTTTCATCCTTCTTTTCAAGTGATGTATTACCTCTTTTAAAACCTGCTAAATAATGATAGCTGATTATACTAACTGACTTTTCTGCAAATGGAAACGGGGATTAGGTATAACATCAAGCTAATGAATGACTAAAGGACAAAAGGTCCTAAGGCTTTTAATCCCTTAATACTATGTTAAGTAGGAGAAAAGAAGAGGAGATAGAAGTTTTCTCCTAGAAAATTAAGCAATTGGGCTACTAGAATTCAGGGATTTATTATGCTAAATACACAGGCCTATTTCCTAATAAACTGCCATTTGTAATAGATGACTGCAGACTCCATCCCAGCCCAGCACACGCCCTACTTGCTCTTCTGCATCGAGCTCATTCCAGACAGTCTTTTGAGTAACACACATTACGTTCGAGTAACTAGGGGAACTTAGAGCTTCAATATAGTCTGTGAACAATAATGAGTTGTCCCTTTCTTTCTTCTGGGTTTCTACTTTCATTCAAAAGCTCCACTCTCAGCCCAACACCTCTATTTAAATTATGGCCCCACATTCAACCAGGGAGCACACATTAATCTCGTCCTCTTTTGAATACATCTTCTAAAGAGATGCGCTAAAATAAATACGCGCAGTATTTCAGAGGAAAAAATGCAAGGGAATAGAATCCCTTCACAAAGTAATCAGATGTGAGCATCTGCTCTAACTACTCACTTGTAAACATGAGTGCGGAGAATCACTTAAGTATCAACAATAAATTCAGTTCAACAAATGTATTGAATGCCTACTAGGGAAAGGCTGTATTAGCATCCTGGCATATTGATGCGACGCTAGACTTTTGTCCTTCTTACTACTAGAGATGGTATGAAGGATCTATGGACTAGAGCATTCTTTTGCTTCGTCACTGCCCCTGGCCATCAAAACAAAGTACACTCTGTCAGGATGCAATCTTTTGTGCCCTCGTATTTTTTTTTTCTATATGCATGGCTAGGTTTTATGTTTGTGTTGTGTTGTGTGTGTGTGTGTATGTGTGTGTGTGTGTGTGTGTTAATTTAAGGTCAACCAAGTCTACCTTTTTTTTTTTCCCAAATAAATACCATGGTGTAAGTCACAAATAAGTCATTAATGTGAAAAAGTGATTAGTGTTTCACATACTATGTTTTGCGGAATATTTGTAATTTGAAGTTTTTTTGTTTTTTTTTTTTAACTGGCTTTGACAATGCTTTCCTTTTATTAAATACTCAGAAGCACTCTGTAGCAAAGAAACCAATTTGCATTTGTGGGTCACAGAGCTTCCTGAATTCACTGGGACACACAACCTCCCTTCCTCAAGCACCTTTCTTTCTCCCCCTCTCAAATGTGTTTTTAACCCGTGGCATGCCATTGGAATGCAGTCTGGAGAATGCTGTTCCGGAACGAGGTTTCTTACTCTGGGCACCCTTGACATCTTGGAGCGGGTAGTGCTTTGTCGGGGGCAGGGCTGGCCTGGGCACTGCAGGATCTTACCAGCGTCCCCGGATTTGATCCACTAGGTGCCAGTAGTGTGAAACAAAAATGTCTGCAGATACCACCAAAGTCCTTCGGGAGCAAAATGACCCCCTGGTTGAGAACTGCTCTTCTAGAGGATGGGCTAAGTTACTGGAAAGACGATCTTTGGTGTACTTAATCGCAAATATTCTGGTTATGTATTTTTTACTTCCTCCTTGCCATTCACCCGAAGCACAGACATCATCCACGGCTTAGGCTACTTCTTGTCTGTCATTCTGCACTCACTTTCAGTTCTTTAAACATTCATTTCGCCTTTCACCTCCTGAGAAACACATTCTCTCCCCGAGGAAATTCGAGATGTTTAAGGCATCTCTCTGTGCTTCAGGAATCTCTGAGCTACAACCTTTAGCAACTTTTCTTACATCTTAGTGTTGTCTAAAAATCTCCATACTTGTCACCAAAGAGCTGTCTAGTCCTTTGTGATAAGTCATTGAGACCAAGGGTACGGACTCGAGAACAGAACTTGGTCCGGTGGGAACGTCACAAGCGTGTAGGCCAATTCATCTCAAAAAGTGTTTCCATCCCCAAATTCACCTTGAAGGATGGTGCATGTGTGATTAGGAACGGGATCTCCTACCCGACAAATAATTTCTTTCATCTCTTCTAGTCGTACATTTTCAACCTGTCCTTGCCTTTTTGGGTAGAATTCTTTTCATCCTTCCTTTATTTACATACCTGTGAGTACCTAAAAAACAATTTGTCACACCAGAATGGAGTGCGACGTCTAGTTGAGTTTAAGAACATAAAAACTAGAAACAAGAGTCAACACTTCTTTGGGGCCTGGGTGTCTCCAGGATTTTGCTTGTTGTTTTACCTATTTGGTCTCTAATTCACACACAAGAACTGAAAAGCTGGTAAATTACTATCACTGCTGTGCCCACGGGGAAGCTGAAGCTCATGGACGGTGAGTGAGATGCCAAAGGTCACAAAACTGATAAATTTTGAAAAAAAAAAAAAAAAATCAAACCAAACTGTTGATTCACACTAGACTTTCAGTGGAGCTTGCTTTGTTGTGCTTGGAAATTGGTTTCTCTCTAATTTGTATGAATTCTATGATATGACCTGAAAACCCATATTCTTTTTACCATACAATGGATGAAATAATTCAGATATCAAATCTCACTCAACCTTTGAATTACCTATTGGACTTTAGCCCCTTTTAGTCCCCAAGGGTTAGGTAGGCTCTGGGCTTTTCGTTAGTACCAATGGCTCAGCTGGGATTTGTGCATCCCAGGAGATTTTTCAAAGCACTTTAACAGACATTATTTCTGGTAGGCAGAGAGGACAGGGGTGATTGCCCTGTTGTAGAGATGCACACACTGAGCCCTGGTCAACAGCTCTTCTCTGAGTGGTGCAGCCACAGGACCCAATTTGTCAGACAGTAAGCCCCAAAATGTTCTCTTTACACCGCATGGCTTCAGGTGAGGTCTTTGGAGCTGGGCCAGTTCTACCATGACAGGGAGAAGGATGGATTACGAGGACATGCAGAAAAATAAACTATACAAGACAAGCTGGACGACGGCTTTCTGGATCTTCACTCTGCAAAGAGAGTTGAAGTTCTCCAAGTTATGTGAAAGAAACTGTGTCCCTTTGGTTCAGGAAGTCACTTCTACAGTATGTCTAAAGTCACATTCATATGTGGATCATGGATATCCAGAATTTCCGAACAGCAAAAGCTTCAGAAGTCACCTACTTGAAATTAAAACTCCTTTGCAAATTAGCAGGACTAAAATCCTAGAAGAGGAAGAGTAAGGGTATTTGACAAACGTAGAACAAGTCCAGTGGAATTCCAAGTTGAAAGACACTGGTTTGTCAGAGCAAAGTTCTTTACCTGAAAGCCCCCTTGGGGGTGGTACCTGTGAGAGTTTTTGCCTCCAGAGATTATAATCTTTATTTTAATCCCCATTTTGCAGATTCAAACACTGAGGCTCAGAGTGGTGAACTCAAGGGCACAAGTCTGTCAACGATGCAGCTTTGATCTGAGAGAGGAGTCCAGAGATCATACGCTCTCCTTTGCTTGAAATCCTCTCAACCAGAAAGAGAAAATATGGTTTCCTCAAAGAGAAGAAAAATATCTTCATATTTTAAACATTAATGAAATCTCTAAAAAGATAGACGGTATAAAAACTGTATCATGCTAGTGAAAATTAGGCATTCAAAGAGGCCACAAATTCAGAGTATGAAGTGTGTGCCAAAGGAATCATTCAATTACATACAACTCTTAGGTTATTTTAGGATATCCAAGATTATCTTCAACCTGTTTCTAAGTTATCTCACTTTGAGACTTTAAAACCGAGGACGTAGGAGGCGTCAGTTTATAGTTAAGGACGAAGCTCTCAAAATAGTGAGTTGATGGTCAAACTGAAGGAAGCAGGTTAGTGTGGTCCTGGTAGTGCTGGAGAACGTACAAAATCTGAATGAAGACGGCTTTACGTAAATTTGAAAATAATGGAAATGAAAAAGACTGAAAATCGATTTCTTTCCCTTCAGACTTTTGTATTATAGATACAGTAATGGCTTGCCTCAGAAAGTTGATCTCACCCGGCTTTCAGATACTAGGACTTAGTACCCCTTTGGATGGCTAAGACTTACATAAAACAAAACCTTCTAGCTCACTTTGGTCACTTCAACTAGAAGCCATTCAACTCATTTAATTAATTAAAAACATAAATTAAAAAAAATTTTTTTTTAATTAAAAAAGAGGAAAGAAGCAACTTTCTGAGCTTCTTGACCTTGGCTCATTCTGCATTCCATTGATCGCCCTACCCAAAGGCCACAATCTGGAAGTTATGTAAATATTAACAATAGAAGCCAATGAGTGAAACTGCTGTTAATTTCAACTGACGTTAACCCATTGCTGATGAACACTTGCATCTTGGTAATAAACTCTCAGATGAAAGGCAGGGGAGTGATGTACATTTCACAGACATGGCACAACAATGAGAACCGGGTGGTATTCAAGGAGATGAAAGCTGAAGTCGACAGAGTAGCAGATTGCTGGAAAGAGCATGAATGTTAAAGAGATATCTTGGGATCCTTCAAAATACAGTTTCCCAGTCATCATCAACCCTCAGGTGACTTGTTCTCAAGCCTTCATGACAGGAGTCACTGTTTTGACTACAAAGGGCCTCTCCATGTCCCTGTGCGCCTGCGCTGGGATTTGGGATGAATGGGAGATCATGTTCCTCAGTGGCCTTAAAGGGCTCCTAGCGCACACTGGCAGCTGGCCGCGGGTGTGTGCAGTGGCTGGAAGGATCAGACCTTCCCTCCAAGCTCCACTTCTTTTGGTGTTATGACAGCAAGCACAGTGTGCCTAATCATTAGACTTCCAATGTCCCTCTTACAAGTCCCATTTGAAACATGTTCAGTAACTTCAGAGGGAATTAGAAAATTAAAAATTTCTCCAGTAATGGAAGCATTCTAAAATAACTGAATCCCTAAACTAAAGTGGATCCCTTATGTGTCACAAACAAATACTAGAATGTGGCAGGAATATATTCTATATTTAGCAGCTTACATGACCTATATAAAAACAGAAACCAAAAAGGGAAGTTTTGACCTCACCACTGTTCTTTTTACTACTTTGAATTGTTCTTCTCTGTAGTTTTGACACCGAAGAAGATCTGACCCCATCATTTACTCTGGTTAAATGGGTTCTATATGGAAAGGTATAGGAAATAGAGAAATTAAATTGGCTTAATCGTACTGTCCCTAGGAAGTATTCTCAGTAAGTATTCATCAATCTTGGTACAATTTTGTTGAAAATTTCTATGCTCATAACTATAATGTCAAAACATCCTAGGGGTCAAAACACTG
Organism: Ursus maritimus; assembly: GCF_017311325.1. Taxonomy (NCBI): domain Eukaryota; kingdom Metazoa; phylum Chordata; class Mammalia; order Carnivora; family Ursidae; genus Ursus; species Ursus maritimus. The sequence goes on from NW_024423897.1 coordinate 8,095,836, forward strand.
AAAATGATGTTTTAATTCTACTGCTTTAAATCCTTCAGTGGCTCATTTTGGATTTAAATGGGTTGTCATGGCTCTCTAGCCCCTTCTCCATCTGGGTCTCTGCAAGTAGCATGTGTTACCCACCTCCAGATGCAGACTTCTTGAAAAATCCTCAAAGAAGCAGGTGGTCAACATACATATACATATATATGTACTATATATATGTAATATATATATACACACACACACACACACACACGATTTTTTCCCCTTTGCTTGGACCTATCAACCCAACTACATTAATGAACCCTTTTCTTTCTCCTAAGATAGTTTATCTCCTTGGGCCCATACTGCCAACCCAGCTACCTTCCTGGTATCATTTCCCTAGCCTCCCCCATCACTATCCATCCATCACTATCCATCTATTTCTATACAAATTCTCTGTAATATTAATTTTCTGGTCTTTTTCTTCTAAGATCATGAGATCTTTGAGGTCAGGGGCTATGTTGGCATCCTTAGAGCCTGTCACCACATCATGACCATGAGTATGAAATAAGTACTCAAAGGCCTATTAACAATAAACGGTGAGTATGTCATTTAGAGATCACGAACAAGAGTACAAAGTTTATAATTACATCCATCACTACTTCAGGCCTTGTTGAGCCACCGTTTGGAAGCTGGTATTCCCAGGCCCACCCATGTGGGGGGCAAACAGTAGTAGGGTGTGGAGTGTAGGGCTCCAGTGTAGGTCTATAGAGGTAACCCCAGTGGCATGAACTCTGGGACAGCGTCTGAGGATGGAGGGTGGTAGGCAGAAGACTGGGAAAATATCCCAAGAATCTTAAAGGATTTGAACTGGCAGAAGTTTCGTGTCCAGCTAGGAAATCCTAATAAGCTTATTCCCTTTGGGTAATTTTGTTACAAAAGCCAGCTCTTCTTACTTGTCTATTGTTCAGGGGCCTGTACTGCAGTGGCTTGTTGGGCTGCATAGGGACAGATCTCAGAACTCTGAGCTCACAGGCCCAGGAGGCCCAACTCTGCCCAAAAGAAGAAAGGTAGGATTTAAAGGACTTGGGCAACTCAGCTAAGAGACAATCCTCCTCTTGTTCACGTTTCCTCATCTTTTCCACATACTTAGCAGAGATCAGACCCGGAGATGCCCTTTCTCAATTCATGAAACAAAAGTAGAATAGGGCAGAGATAAGATCTGCGAAGAGTAATGAAGCCACTCCCCGATCCATGACACTTGGTGCCTAACAGAAAAAACAACGTTAATAATCTCTCTCCTCCGTCTAATGCAAAGCACACTGGAGCACTGGGGAAGTGCTGGAACACGAAAACCAAGATCCTGCACCAGGAAGTTACGGCACAAAAGTGTGAGAAAACACATGGAAATCCCTCCATGTGATTACATCCCAGGAATAGGGGAGAAGACTGTGTGAAGCTCTCAAGTCCATGTCCTCACTTATCACAACACGGACAGCCCCAGGCGGGAGCCAAGGCCAAGGTGACCCTCGTTTCTTTAGGGTTAAGCTTCAATAATTTGATGTTTCTTCCACTCAGGCAGGTTATGAAAACTTCCATACCTGGTACACAGGACTGTTCAATGATCCTGAAAAAGACAAATCCAGGCCTTGCCAGAAGAAATTTCATATTCTTAGCAGTGGTGAGCTAGATCATAACCTGAAGCGTCTCGAGATTTTGGAAAATGGGGATTGAAAAGTGGGAGCAAAGGAAAAATTACAGGTGGGAAAGGTATGGAAAGGATGTCCCGTCTATGAGTACATATGTGTGTGTTACACATACGCATGCATTTGCCTGCATGTGTGCACACAGGTGTGCCTGTAGGTTCAAGTGTATGTTTATACGGAGTGCAAATGCCCACATATGTACTCAAGGGTGCACAGGCATATATGTGCATACACGCACGCGCATGTGTGCACATGGGTGCACGGATATGCTTGCATATTTGCACGTGGGGGGTGCATGTGTGCCTGTGCTGCTGCGTATACACCTACGTGTGTGTCTGTGTGTTTGGTACATGAGATCAGAACCCTATGCCCAAACTAATAAAATAATTCACCAGGAAGATAATAACAATCCAAGTTAAACAGGAAGCTGTAACTAGAGTGATCTCAGCCAGCCTTGGCATAGAAACCCAAAGGGAGGACCAGGGAACAGGAGTAAAACACAGGAATGGGCATATTAGCTGAAAAATACAAAAACGTTTGCATTCTTTTCAAATGCCATTAAAATGTATTCGTATATACATACACAAGTACATACATACACATAGCAGCACCGACTGTGAGCCTGCGAGCCAGGAATATACTTTGTCCAGACTGGGTCTTAGGCTTGATTTGTGCAATCGGATGCTTCCAGCAAGAAAACACTAAAATCCAGAGCTACAGTGATTTTATCATTTAATAAGAGAAACGTGCACACACTAACACATATGGGTATTTGCTGAAAGAAATATTCTGTCATTTTAGAGCAAGTAAATTGTTTTTTCCACTAAACTCCTACTGGGGTAGAACACTGAAAAACGTGTTCTCATTTGCTCATGTCTAGATTCATGTTTTATTCCATATTCAAAAAAGCCTCCTCAGTTATGGGCTTTTCTTTCCTTGTGGTATTTCCATCTTTACTGAAACTCTGTTTGTGTAACTGATTAAGACCACGGAGCTAAAACAGCACAAAACCAATTCCTGACCTACGACAGAAAGAGGCATCCTGGGTCTCAAATACTTCTTCCCCCTAAAACAAAGAATAAAGCAAAACTTTTGAAAGAGGACGCAGTATCCTGAGGAGGAATTTTATCAACTGTCCAAGTTAGGCTTAATTACAAGAGCTAGGTAAGGAGAAGCATAATTCTAGGGTGAAAACTTACTATTTTGTCCTCTTTAGAGGATACAACTTGTTCCCACATTTTCATTCACATTTTGGAAACCAGGATTCAATTTGCATTCATGCATTTCATTCCCCCCCTCCTCATCCCCTTAAAGAAATCTTAACAATTGGGGGCATCTTAAAACTTGTTTAGTATCCAGTAAAAAAAAAAAAAAAAAAAACCTAGTTTGAAATTTCAATGATGCTTGGTTTTTGTTTTTGTTTTTTTTGTTTTTTTTTTTTACTTAACTTTTTTTTCTTTCCAGTAACTCACTAAGACATAGAAATGGGGAGATAAAGTATCATTTAAAAGCTAAAATCTAGTTGACTGGAGTTTCACCCACTTCCTCCTGACCTGATACATGGGTGAGGAAATGTGGCCCTTCTCGTGGCTTACTGCAGGATGGTGAAAGCTGTGCTCATCAAAAAAAATCTACTTTTTTGTAGAGATAAGAATTTTAAAGTACTAGCTGAATTTGAACCACACACAAATTTTAAACAATGCATGGAAAATAATTTGCACACAACTGATAAAGCTCAGTGGTGACAGGAAAAGAAACCACTTCTTTTTCTGAACTCTCAGTGGAGAGAGGAGAATGGGAAAGAATGGAGAGGCAGGTAAAGGTGGGCAATTGACTTGAGAGACCTCAACCTGCATGACCTTGATACCCAAAGTCAGTGTCAAAGTCATCCTGCAGAGAGCAAGTGGCTGCTTAGGGAATAAGGAGATGGGCTAAGTTCCAAAACAGGAGGAGAGGGGAATGGGAGAAAGGGAACAGGATAAGGGGGAGTGAGAGCACCAGACACAGCTGATATTTACAGGCACCACTGAGTGGCTTTCCAGGAGCTGGCATATGGTCAACAGGCAGCTGCTTTGATTCCCCAGAAAGTGGCTGACAAGGTAGGTATGGTGAAAGGTCAGGGGACAAAGTGAATGAAGGAACTTTAAAGGACAGCACTGGAAATACTGGCCAAGGGGCCCAAGCCAAGAAGGATGGAGAGTGACTAACCACAGAGGGTGGAAGTGACTGGTTCTTAGGTAATCCATCAAATGGAATGAATGTGAAAAACCCCTTTTTTCACATATGGATAAAACTCAGTCCTTCAGCATCCACTATCCCAGACACAACCCTAGGCTCAAAATGTGGTGGTTAGCTTTGTGCATTCTTCTCAGTCTCAGAACCTGGTCCACGGTCTAGTCTGGATAATTACACATCTTCAGTTTTCCTGAATGTATCCCCTCTCCATGGCTATTGCCATTGGGATAGTGGTTAAAATTACTGAAGTCTGTTGGAGGGACTTGCGTTTTAATGTGTTTTTTGTGTGTGTGTTTTGTTTTTGTTTTGTTTGGCCATTTATTGGCTAAGAGAATCTTGGGGGCAGGTACTTCATCTTTAAGCCTCAGCTTTTCCATCTGTAATACCAGCACCTGACATCACAGGCCCTTTATAACAACTGAATAACATGATCCTTGTGAAATACCCGAGCATAGCACCTAGCACCTAGGAAAGGTTAATAGCTATTTGTTGAATTCATAAATCCTTGGTAGCTATATTGTTTGTACTTCTGTTTTAGTTTACATCGAGACATCATCTCCCCCCTAGTATACTGCAAAAGTTGGTTCACCAGTCTCCCTCTCTCCTAGATGGTCTTCCTCTCAAGTCCATTTTCCACATGTCTGCCAGGTGATTTATATAAAACCCAAGTTTGACTGTGTCACTCTTCTGTTTAAAAATCGTCTGATGGTTTCCAAATGTCTTTAGGTTAGTATCTGGATTTATTAACCTTGACAAGTTTCTTTAAAATCTGCCCCTTCTTTTCTCCCTCTCTTGCTCACTTGTTCTATTACCTTCAACTATTTCTAAAAGTCAGAGCCAGTTTCTCAAAGACGATGTAAAACTTCGGGGTGTCAGTAGAGATATTCTGCCATGTGAACTGTGAATCAAGGAAAATGGGTCTGCACAGAGTAGAGAATGATGGAGATATGCAGAGACAGAGAAAGAACGTGCCCTACGTGTCATTTCCCAATTTGTTCTAGTTGCCCTGTTGCAGAAACAAGCAAGTACCAATTGGACTACCTTCACGAGCAGCTCCCATCTGACTTCCACCCCACTTTGACTGTTCTATTTATAAGCGTGTGGACATCGGAGCTAAGCAAGCATTTGCACTCTACAATGAATGCCCAGCTGCCAGGGCAGACACAACCCATTTAGAATCCAAACTGGCCTGCATGCATTGGAGGGACTACATGAAATGAAATTCAAATTTGATACCAAAAATTATTTAGAAAAGGAAAAATAATTTTTATAAAACCTAAGTAGAGAAGGGCTGGTGAGAAAGTGAGAGAAGAATAAATCACCTGGGATTCAGGAGGCCCCACCACGAACCCACATTGGAAAAGACAGAAAGAACAAACAGGAGACCAGCTTGGTCAAGGGTAGATAGGCAGGCAAGAGGGGACAACTGTCCACTTTTGCTCACCCCAAGTTCAAGTTCAATGTGGGAGAGCTGCACTTGGATTCAAATGCTGACACTCTCACCCTCAGGGAGGACTGTGCCGGAGAGACCCTTTGAAGCACAAGCCTGACTCATGAAGGGAGGGAAGTGCTCAACTTGCCCATTTAATCTAAGGCGAAGAATGCCGTGGGGAGGCTTCCCAGCAGATATAAATATATGGAATATGTAAGGGAAGGGAACAGTCTTTTGCTTTCTTGTATTTTCATCTCTATTTCCATTGTGCTTTACATTTTATAAAAAGCTTTGACATCAACAGTATTAGTCAGTGTTGGCAAATGACCCCAGTCACGTGGCACTGCACAAGGTATCGTTCCTGTTCATTGCAGGACAGAATAGGTTGCAGGCAAAAGGCAGGTGGGTTGGGGGGAGGCCTCATATCCACACAGCCATGCACGGACTCGGGCCCCTTCTCGTGGCGCAAGCTCTTCTAAGTCCTCTCCCTTCCTTCTGCCCGTGCGTGGAGAAATAGAAAGGGGCATCATTTGTACAGAGATCTTCCAGGTCTGGGAATCGTCCGTGCGATTTCCTCTCACACGTTCTGTTGTCCAAAACTCAGCCACGTGACTACACCTAGCTTCAAGAGAGGCTCAAATTGTAGTTCAGTTGTCTGCCCAAGGGGAAAAGGGACAGTGGGCTGATGAACAATTAGCAAATATCTGCCACTTGCATTGTGCAGTTTCACTCTTGCAATGGAAAGTGCATATGCTATTGTTTTGAAAACCTAGTATATACATATATATTAAGCGGGTCTGTAAAATACATTACATCTGCCTCCCCCCCACCATGGCAGCAAGTACTCTACATTTTATCTTTTTGTTTCACTCAATCCATGTATAATGACATCCTGGTCTTCTGACGATACCTATACCTTAGGCAGCCACTAACCATCAATAGGAATCAGAACTTGAAATAAAATCTGTTTGTCTTTCCAACCTTAGACTGTAGCTCGACAAGGAGTTAAAGTTTAGTAAGACAGCAAGAAAGTCCTGATCATATTCACTGAGCAGAGAAATGGCTGGACCAGAAAACTGGTCAGCATCACCCATTCCTTTTTATTTTGTTAAATTGTAGCTTTTATTGTGCCCTTTGGTAGGTCTCTGAACACCATTCCCCTGCATAATGGGGAATATCTACAAATCAGAGCTACTTGAAGACTTTTATCAAGGCTGTGGTGTGTCCTCTGAGGAAACAAACTTTTGTGGTTCGTATGCCTCTTCAGTCTGGTTCAGATCTCCACGCTGAAAGGCTTGAGATGAAATGGAATACAGCAGTTAAAGTGCCCAATACTCTAGGCAGGGATCGAGTGTTGGGTTCTAGATTTTCTCAAAGTTTATCACGTACAATCCATGCTATTAATGTTGGTGTATTTTTGATAACACCCCTATGCATTACCGTCTAAGTCACGCAAAGCATGGAGCCGAGGACGCAAGTGGTGTACTACCCTGGACAGGATGAATTAATTCTAACCTCGTGTTAGAAAAAGCCATCCTCCCCCTCCCCACCACAACCAACCAACATGAAGCTTTGCTGTTTATACCCTTTTAGCTTCAAATTCAGAAGTTACAGAGGTAGAGGAATGGTAGGAAGGATGCCAGTAGGAGAGTCAAAGGTAATCGAATAATATATTCTGAAGTTCCACCCAGAAAAACCAGCAGGAGGAAAACAAAATACAAATACACAGATTCCTATCAATTATTCTACATTTGAAAGTTAGAAGCAGATGAGGTATTATTCTGTTCAAATGTGTTTACCCGTTAGCTGGTTCTAGAGACCACCTAGTTTGAGCTCAGCAGAGCTCTACTCACAGGCAACAGGAACATGATAACCACAACTGCTAAAAGAGTTATTACAAAGTTTTCCCTTTAAATATTTGTTAAGAAATTCAGTTCAAGTCTTCTATCACTTTTCACATCCCGATACACGAAAAGCACAGGGGTAGTCAGCACAGGAAGGCGTTTTCTTCCTCCGGTGTTTCTGCCGACTCAAAGTAACATATGGTTTCTTGACAGTGACTTTTACCAACTGCAAGCTTTTCAAACTCCACCGTCAATACCACATGCCACAGAAGGGACTTGCAATAAGCCAACAATGCACCCAAGCTCCATCTACCTCCAGTACATTCTACGGAACCCGAGCCCTCTTCTTCCTGAGGTGCCACTTGTTGGCATCCTAGGAAGAAAGCTTGGAAGACATCACATTTCTCCCACGTTAGGAATTCTAGCCCAGAGATACTGTACAAAAGATTTCAAACTACACAAGTAAGAAAGGCTGATTCTTTCAACTCTAACACGTGGCAAGAAGCAAGACCAGTTAACTCATACAGAGTTACTGTGACTCAGTTACTCTCTGCCATTTTTATTCAAAGCCTCCTTTTCCCTCGATTTTTCTGGCCTGCACCACCCTCTTCCTCTATGTCCCCTCTGTGTCCTTGGTGTTTCCATATCCAGTATTGGTATTAACGCTTCTGTTTGAATATATTTTATCTTCCTAATTGTAGTGAGAGGGGAGGGTGGAACATTCCTTCATGAGAGACATTTACTCTTCCCCACAAGGGCTTCACTGAAAGTACTAATTTTTGTATTATGGGCTTTGTATTAAATGAATTCATTAGTAGGGATCGCTCCTACTGGGTAGGATGCCCTCAGATTATAGCTCTCTAAAAAATAAAATTTTTAAAGTAAGATCAAAGTTGGGTAAGATTGTACCCAGAGAAATTATCCGTAATGAATAGGTGTCCTTTGTCAAGACAGGGGCCCAGAACACAGATGAGACCAAGAGGATGACCACCTTGCCCACTGCAAGGCAACTAGGGCACGTACACCCTCCCTCCAGCTAGCTCTCCACACGCTACATCATGGGCGCCCTCCACTGAGGAAATAAAAGCTTCAAGTAGAGTCAGCCCAGAAAGGTGAGCTCCGCAGCCAGTTTCTACCACGAAGTTCTCTAAGGGAACCAAGTTCAGAACTGTCTGGAAATAATTTTTCACCTTCAAGCAATCTCTTCTCTTACTCTGTCACACAGTTCCTTCTGTCTCCTGCTCTATTCCATCCGTTCTGGCCAAGAGAAGGGGCTGGAGAGGGGGAATGAAGAGCAACAGCAGCAACAAAAAGCAAAACCTAAATTTTGGAGGGAGAAGGGCAAATTCTTGCCTCTTTGTACCCTCCCCTACTAGCCTAAAAGAATGCTGTTTGCTACAACACAAAGACCTAAGTTGTTGAAAACATCCCTAAAATGAGGAAGTCAATGAGACTAGGAAACAATCCATTGCACTACTTGTTGGGTTCTATTAAGTGTCTGGGGCGGGGGGGGGGGGTAGTGAAAACTTTTCCAAATGATCTAAAGTAATCCTAGGATAACTCTTCGTTGAATTAAAAACACCACCACCACCAAAACAACCCATACCTAATTTACTTGTTGCTTCAATCAGGCATTAATGGATTCTTAACGCCATATACTATTCACGGTGTCACCTGGCATATGTTATACATGGCTTTCGATTGGACGTTTCTGCATAATTGGAGCCAAGGCAATTCTGGGACATGGTCTGACAGTACAAGAAAGCAGGCTGAAAGGGCTCTATGCATGTGGGCCTATGTGTGTTTGTGCGTGAGTGCAAGAGAAAGAACAAGACAGAGCTGAAGCTGGAGTGAGAGAGGAAGCACAAGGGAAGGCCTTTGAAGGAAATAACAGTTTTTGGAAAACCATTTACGCTTTAAAGGATTCACATTGTGGCAAAACCAGCCCTTTCTTCATTAGAAGAGAGTGAAATTCAATGAGGGACATGGCTCCATAGAGAGAAGCAAGACCCAAACCAGAACATCAACGCATAAACAAGTATGTTGGCAAGGTGGAGATGGACTCTGTCAAGAGGGGACATGGAAGGAGTGAGAAGGCGGAACTTTCCCAAACGAAGACACATACTGAAACCCAAGCCCTTCTATCCTTCCTTATCTTACGTATGGGATTAGTCGCCCACACGTGACGTTCAGATTCAGATGCTGTTTATTTCATTTGTGTGACTGAATGAATGGGTGTGCAGAGTTAATAGGATTTGCTCATGAAATAGTTAAATCAGCACGCCGTATCAGTGATCGGTGTATTAAGCCTTCCTTTGCTATTTCAGGGTGATTCCTCTTCTACATGAAACCTTCCCAAATCTCTCCAAAGGCAGGGAACATACTTTATAGTTTTCTTTAACTGTTGCAGTGTACAAAATGGTGTGAAAATTCCTCAAATTGAATAAGCTGGTCGTTTGATGAAAGCAGGATATACCTCTATTTGCCAAAGCAAGTATGCTCTAAAAAAGGGACTTGTAGGTAATAACATTTAAAGAAGTATTTATTTTTAGTATAGTTCAAGTTTATTACGTGATTCGTTAAAATAAGAAAATATTGATACAGTGACGCAGGCAGATCCTTTCTCAGGGCAAAGCAGAGAATACTGCACTACAGTAATAATGAAAGCTACAATTAAGTGTCCTACTAACTAGGACTCAGGCACTTTGCCAAACATTTTGTTACACGTTGATTCAGTGAACCCTTCTAACAATGAACGAGGTGAGGACTCTGATCATCTCACTTTTCCAAAGGACACAGAACCAGAGCATAAGTGACTCGCCCAAGACCTCACAAGAGCTTCGTGAAGAGCAGCGATGAAGTAGACCCGATTCCAAAGCCCACGGTCTCAAACGTTATTTGTCAGGGATCTAGGTTATTTTTCCTTCTCACTGAAGCTTCAGAAGCTACACAGAGTTAAAGAGTAATTGCTACCATATGCTAATTTCATGCACAGTAATTTGAAACGGATATAAAAAAATCATGAGAATGCTATTTTACGGTTCTACCTTTCGAACCAGTTCAGAGTATTCATAACTTCGTGTTTATACAGCCTCAGCCAAGTCAAAAAGGGGCCTCATTTAACCACGAATTTGCAACTTATGCAAAAATCCCACATCCTCCAAGAGTGGGGGTGGGGGAGGGGATGTAATGGTTGAGGGGAGAAAAGTAATACCTAGAATACAAATATAACATTTTCCAGAGAACTGCCCCATTTTTCCAGCAGCTGTCGTTTAGGAAGTGCTCCTGGTCACACGGATCCTGTGGCAGTTCTGTCCTCGTAACATAAATATTTTTACCTGCCTCATTCCTGTTCTTTTGAAATAAATTAAATCATATTGTTTTCCTTTGAGTTCCCCCTTACACTTACCAGGTTTTTGTTTCGTTTTGTTTAAAGGCGGGGAACAAGCGGTGTGTGCTGGTGCTGAACCAAGTACATTTCTGAAGAGCGATTTTATTTTTCCAGGGCAAGCTCTAATAGGAAGCAGGATAATGGTACTGAATATAGAATCAATACATATTCAAATGGAATCTGTTTATTCTGCTTTTAAAACCTATCCCCTCAAAATGGGCTGAACTGCGATAGTCACAATCTAAGGCTAATAGTATCAAATCATTAATAGCTGGGTTTGTGCTTCCTCTGACGACGGACGGGTGTCCTAGGAGCCAGGCAAGCATGGCCACGCCGATTTTATCAGCCTGTCCTCCGCCCTGAGGCCAGACGCTTGCTTACATGCACGTTGGTGCACAAGAGCAGGAAGGAGCAAGAGCTCTGAAGTAGGAGGCTCTGTGTTCAGATCCCAGCTCAGTCCTTTTCTAGCTACGTGAAGCCTAAACTAACCACTCAGCTTCTGCATTCTCAGCTTAAGTGGGAGCATAGTCACCGCCCCAGAGGCAGAGCCACCATACTGCCCTACACCCAAGCTACCAGGAAGGTCATAAGTTTATATGACTGGGGAGATTTCAGGGTTGAGCCCTGAGCACTCAGACCATACAGAGCCAGCTCAGGGGTTGTGGGGACTCGAGCCGTTGTTTCTAAAACACTTCACCCAGCCCCTAGCATGTAGTAAGTCCCCAGGGAAGGCTAGCGCTTTTTTTTTTTTTTAATCTTACCATATGTCATCTATAGCTTCTAGTTCCCCATTCCAATATTTAAAAGGCTTAAGAACTGTGGTCCACGTTTCATCTGATTTCGCTATCAAGGGAACAAGGGGATTTTATAAATTTTCTGAGTCAAGTACTCTTTATATCTTTTTAGATACACTGTCTTTGCAAATTTCATTCTGTTTCTATGATTTATCGTGCCTGTGAAGAGGTCTGAAGAACTCAAGATGTCCTCAAATGTGCTATATAAAAATTCCCCCCAAACCCCGATGTATTAATGCATTTAGAGAAGCGCATTCGGAGTGAGACTGGGTCAAATCCCTCACTCTCCATTTTTTGCTGATTCATTTCCCCAAGATCATCTGGTAAGCCTCAGTTTTCCCATTTGTACATCGGGGATAGTTGTCCCTACCCCCTAGCATTTTGGCGGCTGGGGAGGAAGACACTGCATAGCAAAGTGTTTAGCAAAAGCCTGGCTCACAGTTGATACTAAACAAATCACTGCTACATTATTACTAGCTGCTACTCTGCAGCTCTCAGCCCCCGGCAGAGGGATATTAGATCCAGAAGCCTCTTAAACTGCAAGTCATGCCACGGGAATGTTGCCCCATGAACTCAGCAGGGTTCAGAATTCTTCGAAAGATAATCAGCAGGGCATTGTTCTAGTTCTATCGTCGCTATTGTGGAAACCTGCTCAGCATACTGATTCTATAAACCTAAGCAGCTTCATCTGTAAAATACAATGATTAGATTCGGGGATGTCGTAAAAGGTCTCTTGAAGTACATACAGGCTTCTCTCATTTAAACAAGGTAAAATAGGCAGAACTTTTGTTAGGATTTTTCTCTTTTTAGTTACCTCTTTAGACTTTGGAGGTTACACCTGTGGCCATCCCTGCTCAATGTACATAGTACATTTTGCTGAGGGTCCAACTGTTCTTCTTCCTGAGCTTGGTGAGACCTCAGAATCCTACTCAACACAGTATGCCAGTGTGTTGAACCTTTCTCAACCCTTTGAGTTTTGATTTGAAGAACCTCACAAAGGTGCCATCCCTGTGTTGAAACATCTCGAATTCTTAGGACTGTCATCTGTAGGGGCCATGTTGGTTTTTCACCACATTGCATCTTTTGTAACTAGCTAACAATAGAATGGATTCTCAGTCTCAAGGACTTTACATTTTTAAGGTACTCCATTCCTTTAAAAAATATTTATGGAAGTCCTTCTCGATTCCTCCCACTATGCATTTTGAATCAATGTGGGGCGGGGGTAGGCCAAGCCTACAACAGCAGCTGTAGTGTTTGAAGCACAGAGACCTTTAGAAGATCAGGGGCTGGGCAGATGGGTAGAAAAGACATGCAATTAATCCTGGATATCAAAGAATTGTTTTTAGAGAAGGCTATAGACGACAATGTTCTAACACAGGGAGGAGTGCCACCAAAGCCTGACGGAAAGAGAGATCATGGTCTGGGTGGGAAATGTTTATATCCTTCAGAACAGCAAAGCACCCTGTAGGGTGGGCTGGGCTTGTGGCAATATGGGAGACACAAAAGTGACAAGGTCATCAGAAGCCACGGTCTTGGAAATGCAATACTTGAGAGACAATTTTAAAGGTAAAACAAAACAACGAAACACCCCAAACAGCAACACCTGGAGGCAGAGTACAGGGTGATGATAAAAGGAATATTAAGAAGAATAGCTTTTTATGTCAAATTACTGCGTATAAAGGCTGTTTGTCCAGGCTATTCAGCTCTGGACAGAAGAGCAGCTCATATAATGAGAAGGGAGGAGGAGAAATACCCCTCTATGGCATTTGGAGTTAGGTATATTTTCGTGTCACCAATAAGGCAAAGACTAGAGCATTTGTTTGTACCTGAAATAGGACAGCAACTTAATCACTTAGATAATTTGTTGGGCTACTGTATTTAAAGCTTCAAGATTTTTCTGTGTGAAGTAACCCAAATGCTCACATCTGGGGACGGTGGTTATGCTAACAAGTACTAGGTACATAGGATTATAGAAGGAAATTTTCACTTTGTGGATTCGAATGCTATTTACGGACATAGTGCAATGCGCCCGGCAGCGTGGAAAGCGCTGCAATTAAGGCCATGAGTGAATGAACATGGCTTCAAGGAGCTTCTCTTCTAATGTAGAGAGAGACCTTAAGCTCATCAACCACGGAGACAAGCACTTGTAAGGCCAAGCGTCGACTCAAAGGATCACATGGGAGGACTTTTACAAGTAGGAGTCAGGGCAGCTGTCCAAGTACAATGCGTGCTGAGCTCTCAGAGGTGAAAAGGAAAAAGAAGGGGACAGGGCCGCAGTGGAGCCAGGTTTCCCAAGTGGGGAGACATCTGGCACGATCTAGGATCTAGGGCCACTGTTTGCTCTAGGGGGTGGGGATGCAGCGCTCCCAGCATCTAAGGGAGTTGAGCCCAGAATGCTAAACATCCTGTGATGCCTCTGGCAGAGAATTATCTGGCCCAAATGTCAGTAGTATCAAGGGTGAGAAACTGAGCTAGTGGGAACAGCATCTCTGCCTTAGGCCTCACGGCTGGCAAGAACCAGGCTAAGGGGAGAAACTGAAGGAAGGTCAGGGGCTGGACGAAGGCGGGAGCTTGAGCTGAGGCCCCAGAGCGGCAGGGACCACATCGAAGGGTCTGGTTGGCTCACAGGCTTACCGTGTGGGTGCTTGTTTCCCCCACCCTCCGATGCAGTGACAAGCCTCCCAAGGTACTGAAGGAGGACAGGCACAGGCTGCCTCACTTAAGATCTTACCAGCCCCTGAGTGAGAATGGAAGGCAAGGAGGTGAAAAGGGAAGAGCCCAGGGAGGCATCAGGATGAGACCGGGGTGCTAAATGTAAGCAAGGCCTTTGCATTGATGGAAACCTTTGTCATCACAGAGCAATCCATCATTTTAGCTTAGAAAGTTTAATCCACTTTCTTTCAAAACAATACCTCACAGTCTTTGCCCCAGCTGCTTTCCCATCTCTGTTGACCTGTTTAAACATTTATGGAACACTTTCATGTAAAGCAAAGGGAGGGTCACCATTTTGGATACAGATGAGTAAGTCAGCTCCTGATGGTACAGTAGGACCATGTTAAGCATTAAAAGGTTAAGATAAAAGATGTGGTAAGAAAGGACATGAGATTATATTGTATTCTTCCATAGATGATTGAGGGAAGCAATTAAACTACTCTTGCTCTGTGTATTTCAAGAGTCATCTCAAGTTTTAACCTTATTTTACTTTGGTTTTCATATCTCAGCGGGCTCCGATGTGAGTAGGTAGATGGGGAATTTGTGTGTTTAATTGGTTTTTCTCCCCCTCCAGAAACACAGGTATTCCTCAAAAAAGGAAAAAAAACCAGTCAGAATATCAAATCTAGATAGCAACTTCCCAAATACCAACCCTTCGATACACATCTCACAATCATTGCCAATTCACGTAACAACCCAGATTCTTAGTAGCTTTCTGTAAATCATTTATTAATCACTGTTCTAAACACACCATCCATTTAACTAGACATAAGTAGAAGGTAGTTTAAAATAAAATTTAAGGGATTCAACGCCATGGGGTTAAATTCTCGCTAAATATCCTTGTCGGATAAGGAGACCAACATGAAGCCTCTGGGTTAAAGAGTGAAATTCACAGGTTTTAGAGAGAAGTCCATCATCACACAGAGGCTTCCCCTATGGCAGGAGTCAGCCTGGCAACTGTTTCTGGACAAACGGTGAGCTGAGAATTATTTTTCTCTTTTTAAATAGCTGGGGGGAAAATCAGTAAGAATACTATTTAATGACATGTAAAAATTAAGTGAAACTCCAATCTCAGCGCCCAGGCAGACAGGCTTAGTTGGTGGCATAGCTATTACTTCTTGTGCTGTATCGTTATTGTCGACATCTGGTTTCTTGTTAAAATGGCTGAACTGAGTAATTCCAGAGACTGCATAACCTGCAAAGCTTAAAATACTTACCATCTCTCTCTCTCTTTTTAATTTGGCTTTTTAAAATAAATGTTTGTCCCCTCCTATGTGATCCACCTCAGGGGCCGTCCCTAAAATCACCGTGTACCACCTGTGGTATATATAGCACTCACGCTGGAAAATCCTGCTGAGTCAACAACGCTGAAGACTGGGGTTTTGAGGGCACCTGCGTGGCTCAGTTCGTTAAGCGTCCGCCCTCGGCTCATTATCCCAGAGTCCTGGGATTGAGCCCTCCGTTGGGCTCCCTACTCAGCAGGGAGTCTGCTTCTTTCTCTGCCCCTCCCCCCGCTCGTTCTCTCTCGCTCTCTCTCACGCACCAAAATAAATAAAATCTTAAAAAAAAAAAAAAAAAAGACCGGAGTTTTGCGTCCCACAAAAAAGTAATAAAGTTCCAGAGATGTGTGTATCCCTTTGGGAAACGACAACATCAAAAGCAAGAGTACATGAGTATTGTATAATAATATACAGGATATATCCAAATTTCTGGCTCTTTGATGCAGCCTAACTAGAAAAATCAATAGGAGTTTGGTGGCTGTTTGCTGTTCTTTTGTGTAAGAACGGGCTAATCATCTACTTGTGATGCCCCTGATGTTTTTTTTTTTCTCCATGTAAACATTAAAATCCATTCTGACGAACACAGTGATCACCTGGTCCCTTCTCCGTGAACTTCCAAGCTTAGTTCACTTGGTGCACTTACCAAAACTCATGAGAGCTATTCATGTACCCCTAGAAATTTTAAAAAACGACCGATTCTCCAAAGTATGGGCAACAAACAAAATGGCAAGCCAGCTCCATCTGCACCAACAAGACCACCACCGCTAGGCTCACTTACAGCACAACGGACGAAGGCAGCAAAGCAACGACAGAGCAAATAACGCATCACGACAGCTTCTCCCATGAAAACAAGACTGTGTTAATAGTTATGTAAAAGCAGTCAGGAGCATGACCCTCAAAGTTAGGCAGAGAAAATAAAACTGAGTCACCTTTAGACTTGTGTAAAGGGATACTCCTCTCTCGAACAGAGGTTCTGGATCCAGAGGGCGTCATGCAAGAGAAGCACCCCCTTTTACAGCTTTTAAAAGCCTGAGTCCCAGGCCACGCCCTCAACCAATTAACCAGCACCAGGGTTTTGTAAAGATGTTCAGGTGATGCCAATGGCAGCCACAGCTGAGAACCGTTGCTCACTAACTATCCTACTGTGGGCCCCGCGGCCTGCATGATGTCAACTGGGCTCATCTGGGATGAGAAATCGAATTGATCAAGTGCAGAGGGGGTGGAAGGAACAAAGGGAACTTTAGGAAGATAATCGATTTAGAAGGCTGATGGTTTGGTAGATCTCTGATAATACTAAAATTTTAACTTGAGGTTTACAGTGCCTGTCTAAAAATCTTCAGTTAATGGGATGTAAAAAGTTCATTCAGCTAATTAGTCTGTTCTGTTTCCATGACTTAAGTTATTTTTAAAAGTTAAAAGGAATGATTATGCCGGGTTCCTTGAATTCCTCCCGAAGCTAAATCTTCGGGGAACAGGAACCCGGAGTAAAGGATATTCCCTTAAGTGACTAGCTGTCACAAATGGTGATGATAACACTGCTACCACATTCTGTAATGCTAGTCAGTACACTCCGAGATATAAATCAAACTAAAGGCATTGGAGTCTATCTGCATATTGGTTTTGCTGCTGAGTACGGAATCATTTGAGCTATATTTCTTCCACCATCAACCTCAGATCCCTTCACCCTGACTTGTGCTTAATAACCCTTGCATTAATCAACATTAGTTTTGCCTAGAAGTTTCTTAGGAGGCAGATGACAGTTAGGGGGAGGAGCATCAGTTTTTGGCATGTGACAGTTACCCAGTCCTCCAGCAACAATCCCTCAGTTTACCCATTGAGACTATTCCTTAGGAGATTAATTTTTGAAGTCATCTGAATCAAGCTCAACTTTTGCTTCTGGGAACCCAATCTGTATTTCAGGAAAATTATGTATTTAAAAATTCATTTATTAAAATCCTAACTAAATAGTGCAAATGTCAAATGAAACTTGGCATAGGGATTTTTTTTAACATTAAAGTCTCATTATTCTCACTTTTTCCACACCCAATCAAAGACCTTTGGCTGATCCCCCTCTTGACCTGTGGGGACAAGATTTCTCAGACTTTGGAGACTTGGTAGGGCAATTTCTGGCAATGGAATGATATGAATTAATCTTCCCAGAGGTTACGATATTTGCAGTTATTGAGCACCATATACACAAAATGTGTCCTGTCCTGACAGCTCATTACAGACCCATGAGTTAGACAATATTATCCCTAATTACAGCTGAAAGAGCTGAGCCTCACAAAGGCTACGGAAAATGTCCTACATCCTAGTTTAATCAGTAGTCGTTTTGTGATTCAGACCACGGCTGTCTCCCTCTCAAGCCTGGGCTCTCAGTCTCTATACTGCCAACTGCATACATTCAGGGCAACCAAGGAGCCCTTCAGGGGACTGATGGAAGATCTCGCAATGGCCTCATTCCCAGCACACGTGGGTATGCCACACTACAGTCTATCTGCCACAATACAGAGGTGTATCGGTGCCATTTTAGAAGAAAGCCCAAGGCCATTTGGGCAAACTCTCAGCAATTCACCATTTTTTTCTGTTAACCTAACTGATCTTTTTCTTGAGGAGGAGGCACCTGACTGGATAGCTGGTCTTCCTACCTTATTGCAAACCGGTTATGAATTAATACAATTGTTTCTCCTGGAAATACATACACCAACTGGATCAGGCTTTGAGGTATATATTTTAAAAATCACGGATACATAATCAATTGCTTGCAACTCAGGAAATGTGGCTTAGGTGATGCTGACAATGAAGTTCTGCCTTCGGTAATAGTCCCTATGGGAGTAACTCTCATGTATTGGTCCAGGCACTGGCTGTGTCCAGTCACCGAGATGCTAGTTAAAAATACAGATTCCTAAGCTTCACCTGAGACAAACTGAATCAGACTATCCAGGGGTGATGATCTGGAAACCGTGTTTCCCACAAAGCCCCAGGTGATGGTAGTGTGTAGCCAAAATTAGGAACTAATTCACTAAGTAAGAGCGAATGGGGACAATTGCCTCGAACCAATCCATTTGACTTTTCAATAAATACTTATTGACCTAATACTATGTGCCAAGCACCGTGTAGACTCTGAGAACAAGCTGTGAACAGGGCAGATAAGGTTCGTCATAAGGAGTCTGCAAACTAGTGAGGCAGGAACAGCAGTAAGCAAGTAGATACATGTATAAATGAGATAATTTCATGTTGTGGCATTACGGGCTGGTAGAGTAGCAAAGAAGAGAGAGTTACTAAGTGGTGAATCAGGGAGGCAGATACTTGGATGGAAAAGAAAGGCAGAGGGTGAAGAAAGAGGTATCTCTCTCTCCCTAATGGTGTTAGGAAAATAGCCCAGACATTAACCACGAAGGCAGTTTCAGATTTCAGATCTCCAGGAGTTACAAGTTAGGACAGATCAGTCATTGCATAGCACATACCTACGGCAAGGACAATGTCCTGGGGACAACTGGTTGGACACCAGGGCTGGGGTGTCTCAGCCTCTAATCTTTCCTCTGCCTTAGGGCTCTGCCCCTGTCATCTCCCCAGAGACACCCCCCCCCCCGGAGACCCCTAGTTCTCCCATTCACCAGGAACCACTGCATCTCTGTCTAGATGTGGGGGACTTGGGGTTTGAACCAAGTTCTCTTTGATTGCAATGCCCACGCTCTTTCTAAAAACTGTAAGATGAAATAGAGTAAAGGGTTAATAACTGGTGGGTGTTACTAGGGGTTGGGGCAGCACAATAGGATTAGAGAAATGGGATACAACAGAAAACCCTTGGTCCCTGTTCTCAGCTTCACGGTGACTCACACTATTCAGTTTAAACTGATGTTCACTAGTAAAATCGCTCTGGTAGAAGACACAGCAGGCTTGCCTCGGGCCTTGCCTGTCTGGCTCTGTCTACTTCCTTCTCTTGAACACTTCCAGAAGAAAAAGAAGGAAATGTTCTTATTTGTTCTAGGTCTTAGTTATTACGTGTGAGTCAAGATGCAGTGAGAGCGTATCTGCAGTCAGAGGACCAAGAGTTCTTATAAATTTTGCAATCGAGAAGATGAGGAGAAATGACCCCCCACAGGTAGGTGAAGGGGGGAGAAGAGAAATCACAGGTGCATGAGATTGAATGGCTATGGAATAGTAAGTTTTTCCAGTGGATCCCAAAGTGTAGGACCCTGGCAACCCAGGAAATGATATCAGGTGTGAAAACGTATCAAATGGCATTCGCACTAGAAAGAACTTGTTTTCTATTTTCCATCAACGTTTCTGATGACATTAAGGAGAAAGCGTCAGTTTTCATTTATTTATTCATTTATTTATTACCTTTTGTTCCTTATGTTATATTCATGTGTATATTCATATATATGCCACACACACACACACACATAATTGAAAAATTATATTTCTACCTAAAATTTTACTTGCTATTCTGGTGTTCCATTCTAAATAGTGATGTAATGTTTTCCTTTTAATTACATTTAAGTTAAAAGGAAGGAACTGATATAAATAAAAATCAAGCAAATAAATGAGAGGTGGTGTCATAGATGTGGCAAAAATCACGGTTATGGCAAGTGGCTGACGTTTGGTAAGCACCATCTAGCACAACCTCCTTTCTTCGCAGGCAAAAAAACCCCTGAAGCCCAGAGAACTGAACAAAGCACAGCCACACACCTAAGATAGCAACTGATAATTTAGTAGGCATATCAGAGGGCAGTTATCCGTAGAAGTCTTTCCCAAACAAGTACGGTAAATGAACTGTCGGGATCCAGAAACGTTTTAGCAAATCTATTCTGTACACCAACTCAGGAAAAGCAGAGAAAGAACACGTTTAAACCCTCAATCTGTCCTTTCTAGTTGTGTGCCAATAAAAGGTCACCAGACCGCTCTAAACTTCACTTTCCTCATCTGTTGAAAACATAGAAACCAACCCAACAATGCGACCAAAAACATAACCCCACTCAGAAGGCTGTAAAGATTGAGGAACATGACAATATGAAGGCCTGGTGCACAGAAAGTGAGCACGTAACGCAGCATGTCTTTTTAACTCCTGCCCCCCAGAATACGTTTTGAGATTTGAACAACTGGAAAGCACGTATTCTTTCCTAAATTCCAGGTCTCCTGTGCCCAGATGAGTTTCCCATTAAATAGGAGGGGGGGTTCCCAGGTACATGGGCCAAGAATTATGTCATACCTCAGGAACTTTGTACAGAGAGAAAATTAGTAGTAGCAGCAGTAAAACCCTTGAGAGTCTGTAAAAGAGCAGATGAATGAATAGGTAAGAACGAGTTCGGCATTCTTCTCTTTCCGGAGGTCGACAGAATTTAGTCAAAACAGGACCCACTTCTCCAACTATGCTAACCTTCTGCTGGAGACCAGTGGAGACACTGGGGGTGGGGAGAGATCAGGTAGAATATTCTCGTTTCTTCTTTAAAAGATCTACAGAGATAAAGAAAGGCAGTGGTCATCTCAACTCTCTTTCTTACCGCCTGGGTAGATATTTGTGGTGACCGTGAAAACGTGCCCCTCAGATCTCCTGCTGTGGGAACCGAGAGGACCAAGAGCTACAGCTGCTGTCCTCTTCAGAACCAGCGCTGTGTCTGTGCGGAGGCCAGGCTTCCCTTGGGCTGCTCTGA
Source organism: Ursus maritimus (assembly GCF_017311325.1). NCBI lineage: Eukaryota > Metazoa > Chordata > Mammalia > Carnivora > Ursidae > Ursus > Ursus maritimus. The sequence goes on from NW_024423897.1 coordinate 8,116,851, forward strand.
GCCAATGACGGAGCACAGTGGAGAAACTAATTCAAGTCCATTTCTGCAGGATGTAGGAAAGGTCTGATGGGCAAGTTTGGCCCGTGGACTCTTCATTGTCCTGCCTGTCACTTTTATGGAACATGCTGCAGTCTGGGGCTCTCCTTCCCGATCCTCTTCCCTTCCCACCCTCTGCCACCGGTGTCAGACTCACATTGCCGTCGGAAGGCTCTTCCCCACTTCTGTGCCTGTGCTTAGCTTCACAGGTGTTTCCCCCCCAAACCTTTGGCACATCTAATCCTGTCTTAGTGTCTGCTTCTCAAAAGACCCAAATAACACAACATTGTTCCAAAAGTTTAACTACTGCCAACTAGATAATTCTGCACACGCTTTAAAATGAGTAAGTAGCTGGGGACTCAGACATGTCCCATTGGTTATAACAGAAAGGGAAAAAATGTTCTGTTAGCATTTTGTGTAAACTTATGACCACATTTAATCACCCAAAGTGTACCTTCACTGACTACCAGATGTGTCATTAACCATTTCTGAAAAAAGTGAAATAAAATCACCCAGCATGAGAATGCTGTGGAATAAGTCAATACTAACAGATGGTGTTTATTTTGTCACTGCTTGTGTTAAAAAATTGCCACCTAGTCCCATCAAATCCGTTTCTTTAAGGTGGAAGCTTTATGTAAAAACTGCTACAGAAAATGCAATATTTTATCAGCTGTCATTGAGTCCCTTAAAATATGAGCACTTGTTTTCATGGTTTTCAGTTTTCTAGGACATGGTGCAATACACAGGAGATGGGTTTGTATAAATCTGACACGATGGAGTATTTTGCCAGCAGCTCTGTCTTGCAACATACAATCTGTTTTGTTTTTCAAACAAAGTTGGTACATGAGTTAGTTGAAACACTAGTGTTTCCAGGATCAAGACAAAAATTCCTCAATTAAACAAACTTCTGTGATGTGATACCGTCTCCGTGCCCAGCAACGGGGGATCATTTCAATACACGATCACGGGCCCTCTTAGATGGAGTCACAAGGAGAATCCAAAAAACGATGCATTAGAAGACTACATAAGGAGAGTTCACAGTACATTAAGTGAAAAAATCCTAACACAATAAGCAAAAGATGATGTCATTTTTCTTTTTTTTCAAAATGCCCACACTGAGAAGCAGTCTAACAGGGTGGTTAGGAGAGGTAATGTCGAGCCAGGCTGTCTGAGAGTAAATCCTGGCTCTGCCACTCTCTCTCACTACCTTTATAACCTTGAGAAAGTCACGTGACCTGTCTCGATCCCAGTTTCTCTATAGTCAGGGGTGATAGTAGTAGTGTACCTATTTCATGGGGCTCTTTGGAAGATTAAATATAAAACATTTTTTACAGTGCCCAGCACAGCGTGTTATATACATATTATTATTATTGTTTTAATTTTTTATTACATGTAATTGTGGAGAAAGCCTAGGAAGCATATCTCACAATGTCGATAGTGATTTTTGCTGAACAGTAAGATGGCAGAGGATTTTCAAGTGATTTTTTTTTTCTTGGCTTACTTGTTTAGTCTAATGTTTTCTCACACATCCCAAAATGCACCGTTTGAAAAGAAAAAAGGAAAGGAGAGAGGGAGAAGCACGAGGAAAATTCTCACAGGTTTTTGCCTCACCAAATTCTGCTATTGTAAAAAGTGTGTAATTGGCTAAAGCGATTTAGTGTTTTTAAGTCTTAAACTAAAAGTACCTTGATCATTTAGAATTTCTTTTTAAATACCTTAACGGAAACGTCTGTGAACTCTCAACCTCGGTGCTAGCATGGTTAGTGAACAAAATCACATGTCAGTCAATGCGATGACGGAAGAAAATGAAAATACTAGGTAAGTAAAGAGTTTTCCCTGATAAATAAGTTGGAGAATAAGTGTGTTCCTTTGCCAACGCTTCCATTTCATCCTTCCCTACTTTATGATGGTAATCAAGCCTTTTCTTTTTCTTTCAGAAAACAGTGGTCTCTTGTAACCTTTCCTCATATGCAAACATTTTTTAAAATGAACTGACAATTATACCGAATAAATATATTGGTTATATATGTCTATATGCTCTAACCATGTAAATAAATTAAATGTTACATATGTGTCATTTGATTTAAAATGACTGAATTGAAGAAATCAAACTTTGCTTCTTGGTACCCTGCAGTACACATTTCTCGGAGGTTAACAGAGAACACATCACTAAAGCTCAGTAGCAAAATGCCAAATGATAAAATTAAAGCAGAGACAGAACGTCCTCCATGCTCCAGGTATCCTTTTTGTTACACACATCTGACAATGTGTTCTGAGAAATCTGACAATAGATTTTCAGCAAGTAGGAATCTGGTGATGAGACTGGGACTGCTCTGGACTATGACTTTACCTCTTTCCCCCAGAATTTCAACAGGTACTTGGTAAATGGGGAGTGGGGCTCCTAAGCTGAGGGATCTCCCACGTACCAACATGTCATAAGCTTCACTTCTTAAGGTTCCATACTCTTTAATATCTAGTGTATCAGCTCCTTTAACGGCTCCAGCATTCCAACAAATCTTTAGTGATAGACCAGTTTTACTTTTTTCTTAATCTTAATAGTTAGGTTGACCACTAAGAAAATTCCAGAACACATCTCTGAACATCAGGTCATCCCATGAGATTGGCCCTTGTAAATGAGGTTACCATAGAAACTCATCAAGTCCCACTTATGCCGAGACTTGCCTCCCTTTCTACTCTGTAAACATGTTTCCATTTTTAAAGCCCTCGCTCAATCAAAGTGACTGGTGTGCAGACACTACCTGGAGAAAATAGGCCCTTCACATAAACACCCAGCAACCTTTGGGCTGTGGAATAGATGCCTGAGAGGAAATAAATCTTAACAAATGTGCTACAGCTCCTTTAAACACTTAAGTCATAAAGACATGCATCATTATTCACCCAAGATAGCAGACTTTTCCATCTCTAATCTAAAACATTAAGGATAAGAAAAGTCATACGCTCTACATAAAACCTTTTTTGGGGGCCATTAAAGCATGAAGTTGCATTGCTTAAGCATTTAATAAGGAATTGGCCTACCCTTTCCACAGTCATGTACTCAATGTGTTCTTATAAGGACGTCATTTGTCATGGGATGGATAAGCGAATCGTGGCAAATACTAGTAAGTGATTAATAAATTCCAAGTCTTATGTGTCAGGCACTATTCTAAATGCTTTAATGCATTTAATGCATTATTTTGTTTAATCTTTACATCAATGAGAAACTACATTTATTATTCCCATTTTACAGAGGAGCAAATTGATGTAAAAAGCTGGTAAGTGACTTGCTCAAGGTAATACTACTACTGATGGCCATGCTGGATTTGAACTCAGCTTCCCTCATCCCACCAGCTGATATTATTTGCTTCTACGAACTGGTAACCAGTCCTAACACTCTGCTGAAACACCTGATGGGTGCTCTTACCCAGCCATGGTGCTCCATTTCCTCTCTACCTTTTAACTGTTTTTGGAAAGGTTAATGTACCCTGTAGTTAGCAACAGGGACACAGCTTTTTATTTATTTATTTATTTATTTTTTGATCGCCTATCACAGACTACTGTATATCATTATAGATCACCTATCATAAATTACCTCAACTACATATTTTTTCGATGCTCTTTAGGATTAAACCGTGATGAAGATTTCAACTTCAAAAGGCTTTTATGTTTTTCACAATATTTTTGTAAGCACTGGTAGCAGTTAGCAGCCCGTAAGTGTAAGGTGGGAATGAAAATTCTCTGGAAAAGAATTACTGACATAGCCATGAACTGGCAGTACCAACTGCTGAGATATTGAAAATGCATTTCCTCCCTATAGTATTTAAAAGATCATCTCAGGGATTCCCTAGGAAAAAGTAAATTAAAGAGAGAGCAAAAAAGGAGCGAGAGGGAGAGAATATTGCTTGCTTGCTTGATTCAAGGTGGAATGTAAAAACCCAGAATTACATGTACTCGAGGTATGAAAACAGAAGGACAGAGTTTACGTTGGCATTGCAGATTTGGGGTATGTGGCCATAAAAAGAAGAGATAACTTTTACTCTTCACAGATGGTTTCTTTTTTTTTTCTTGTTAAACTGTACATTTGAGTCACTTTTCAAAAATATAATTTATATTCAATAGTATACACATTGCACAATTTTCTTTTAGAGTTGAAACTGCAACCTTGGGCAGTAATAAAAAGGAAGGTTCAACTATGGATGACTAACAATGCCACCTGATGTTTCAAAGAGTTTGCTTCTAAAATGTGAGCCTAGGATAGGAACCACCAAGACAGCACTATCAGTAAGAGAGCTGATGATACAGATTTCGTAAGATCTCATTTGTTTCCCAATTTGACCTCTCCACTTGCAAACCATGTATGTCTGAGTTAATAGCTCTAGTCTGTATGACTCAGCTTATTTGATCTATACTATGGTGATATTAATAGAACCTGGATATTTATTAACAGAACTTTCATGAATTAACTGAGATAATGTATGTGAGGATGATTCAGTATAACAGGTGCTCAGTATAACAGGTGCTTAATGCCGTTAAGATGGGCATTCTGACGACAGTCACAATAGCTATTACTACTACTCTTATTATTAAGGGGAAAGAACTTTTGGTGATCAAAGGAAATAATGTTCCCACGACAGCACATAGCATGCTTTATTCTTACAATAAAATATTTTAACCCAATTCTTCCATTGGTTTTCACCTTGCAAGAGCTGAACGATGGACATGAGTATTTGTGCTGAGGAATGTTTTCTTAAATATTACCTAAGCTCTGTTTGACGGTACAAGATTTCTTTATTTGTTGCAGACTATTCTCCCAGCTTAGTCATTTATACTATGAATGACATGTCAGTGTGTGCCCTTATTCTCGATAATTCTTGATGCACTGTTGATGCAGAAGGTACAGGGAATGAGCTGGGAGTTTCCTGATTTCAAAAGCCTTCTACTCTGTGCCAATACCTAATCAAAGGCTCCACATGTGCATACCCACAGGAGACTCAAGAGCCAGTTAGCATCATTTGGGAAGACCATCACAAACTGGCACAGACAGCTAAGGCTGAGGCTATCTGTCTTATGGAGAAGAATCCAGTGCTATTCCTCATCTAAATAAATTTGAGTGTGAGCAGGATCCTTTTACTAAATTATGACTGCGGAACATGGACTGGCATTGTTGATCTCCTTGCTGGCTGCAGGAGTAGACCCTCTGGTTTGTCCTACTGTCACATCCACACAGTGTGTGGTGTGTCCTTTTCAAAAGCTTAGGAAGCCACAGGCAGGCACAATGGTGACCCAGCCACCCAAAAGGAATTTCTTTTATCCAAGTACTACATGCATTTTTAATTTAAAAATTCGTCCAGTTACATTAGAATCAGCATAAATAAGAGTACAATGTGGTAGAGAGTGAAGTTGGCAGGCCGTTCATAGGTTGATTGTTATTAAAATTAGCATTATTATGATTCCATCAATTATTTCTACACTTTGGAATGTTTTGTTTTCTTACAGACCTCCTTACATTCCTTTGTGAGTTTCATTATAACGTCAGGTGCCCCTTTCATTGGAACATAAATTTCCTGTCTGACAAATATGGTTTTCCCTATCTCAGGAAACCATTCTATTTGGGGCATGGAGAAAATGACAATGTTATTTCTAATGCTGGTTCTGTTTATTTCCTCACGTAAACCCAATTATCAGCAGCTTTTGGGATTCCATTACGGTCAACCGGATATTTATATAACAACAACAACACACTCTAGTTTCTAATGATACACGTAATGGGCATTATTCTATTTCACACCAACAGTGCTCTTCTAAGAGATTAGTGATACTTGTGCAACCAGGAAGTCAGATGAATCATAGGAACCATCTTTCCTTTGAGCAACTAGGACATACAAGTATAAAGAGGGCAGCCAAGGCAATGTCTATTTTCTTGACTTCCCTATCTCTGATGCTTAGTGAGTGAGAGAGACAGTCCTGCCTGTCACAGAGTACTGGCAGAGATGGGCAATAAATATTCAACCAGACAAACGTACACAATTAATACAGATTATGATAACTGGCTACGAAAGAAATAGGTGTAGTTGCTACTGTTATTATCCATGAGTACAAAAGACTACACTACCAAGCATCCAACATATTAGAAAGATGCTATGTATTTCAATAGCGATAGAGAAAAACAGAACCCTACATAATTCATTTGAAAGGTTCCACATGGGAAAAGCAGGTACTATTTTTCCCCTTTGTTATTTATTTGTCTACCTACTAATAAAACAACAAAGGGCAAACATGGTAAAATTGTTCTCTCCAAAGTAAGCTATGAACAAAGAATCTGATTACATTTGATCAAGTATCTAAGTTCATGAGTCTTGCTGTTATGCCCAGGGTCCCCAACTTGTCTGACACTTCCACAGATACTCTGCCTAAAGGGCTGTGGGCATCCCTATCTCTCAACCACTGAGCCCTGGGATTGGTGCTCCCATTCCAGAGAGAGTTCTCCCAGGGAAACAGAATTACAGAGTTGCTGATGAACTCCATGCTAGCTCAAAACCTGTATATATAAATACAAATGGTCAGTAAAGAATCACCATATATAAGGAACATCAGATTTCTGAAGCAAGAGAAATGCCTATCTCAAAGGAAAGAGTTTGCCAAAATCCAAAAAAAGTTCTCAAAATTATTTATAATTATTAACCATGGAGAAGTGAAAAAGCATATTGTATCCATAACTATAGGCTTTTATGAAAAAGCCTCTTTGTGTGTGTGCTCTTTCTCTCTCAACATAAACAGTACACACACACACACACACACACACACACACACCCCTCCCTAAGACAAGGTTTGGATTCTAGAACGGCAGTAAGGACATAGCTAAAGAGTAAATAAGTGCTTTGGAAGTAAAGCCTGGGAAATCACCTAGAACATAATTCAAAATTGAAAGTTGAAAATATCACTCCTTCATCTTGGCCAGTTTTGAGGGGGATGTGGGTGCAGGTTTCCCTGTTATCCAAAAGGAGACCATTCCTATGAAAACTTTCATAAGTCAAAATGGTGTAAAATAAGCAGTTACCACTAATTTATACGGCAAAATTTTTGAGCATTTGCAGACCAAAAAAATTACCTCTCTTAGGCTTTTCTGATACCTTCGGACACGTCTTGCTAACGGATGCACAACGTGAAAGCACAGATGCTCACAGACACGGTTCAAAGCTATGGCAGCTTGAGGCTGAGATGCTGAGTATAATTTTGGGGGAAGGAGCTTAGCAGCACCACTGTTGCGGCTCAGGATGCCCGCTGCCTCTATAATGAGGTACTGCAAAACAAACGCCGAACCCTGTTTTCGCTTCTTGCCTTTTTTTGTAAAAGTGAAAATCCTCTTTGGATTTCTTTCAGTTAGCGAAAACAGATACTAAAGCAGGTCTTTTATAAAAGCAAAGCAGCATAATCCGAACTTTCCAAAAGCAAAGGACATCTTCATTCCTACACCACTGGTGGGAAAATACATTGGCACAAACTTTTTGTAAGGCAATTGGACAGTATATATACACACACATATAAATACACATATGTATCCTTCCATCTATAGAGAGTCTGATTCTAGACATTTATCTTACAGTAATTAAGTATCTGTACAAAGATGTCCATTTCAGCATTGTTTATAATGGTGAATGAAACAGATAAATTATAAATGCCCACTAGTGTGGAAATAATAAACTCATCAAGCTCACATCTCTGGACAAGCTGCACCTGTTAAAGGAAATGAGCTAGGGAACATTTCCTAAATGGAAAGATATCCATGCTATGTTATTAGAAAAAAGAAAGTTGCATAAGTCTATGTAATGCATAATTACCTTTTTATTAAAGAAGAAAAGAAGAAAAACCATGTGTGGCTGTGTGTGTGTGTGTGTATCCTAGAAAAGTTCTGAAATAATTCAAACAATACTATTAGAAGTGTAATTTGGACTGTGGGTTTAGGGAGCTTATCCAGCAATTCGTAAGTGTGTGAAATTATAGGGTAAAAACACTTGTTTCTAAGTTTAACTTCATTGTTGTTTTAAAATATAAAAATAGAATATTGAATTTGAAAAAAAAAACACATCACATGGTTAGCAACTTAAATCACAAATTTTTGTTTTGTTCCTGTTTTTTTTTTTTTTTTAATTTTAATTCCAGTATAGTTAGCATCCAATGCTCTATTAGTTTTAGGGTAGAGATTCAGCACTTCCATATATCACCCTGTGCTCATCACAAGCATGCTCCTTAATCCTCATCACCTGTTTCACCCAACACCCCCCCCCCCATGGTGACGATCGGTTTGGGCTCTAGAGTTGAGAGTCTAAAAGCACATCTTCTTTTGGCGATGATTTTAGTGAAATTTTTCTGGAGGTATGAACAAAATAACAACATCATTCCAAGACAGTTTACAACATAGAATCAATTAAGATTTATTCCTGAATGTGTGCCAAGCACCTAAAACATGTCAAGCAGAGTTCAGTTCTAGATTTATTAAAAACTGCCTGTAAAGACTCAAGTTTTATAGGGGAGAGAGCAAAAAAAGTCACTGTAATTCAGAATGACAAGTGTGATTGCTAGGTACATACTTGGATCTCAAAGCCCTGCCATTACTGCCTCCTAGGCATTACTGGCACGTGTCCAGTGCTGCGCATCCCCAGGCTCTCGTGCCAGCCCGGGCCACCATCCCCGTGCAGTTTCAGCGTCTCCAGCATCCGAACTAGTTCCTGCCTGTGCTCCGGCTTGCCCCACCTTGGGCTTTCTTTTTTTTTTTTTTTTTTTTAAAGATTTTTATTTATTTATTCGACAGAGATAGAGACAGCCAGCGAGAGAGGGAACACAAGCAGGGGGAGTGGGAGAGGAAGAAGCAGGCTCATAGCGGAGGAGCCTGATGTGGGGCTCGATCCCATAACGCCAGGATCACGCCCTGAGCCGAAGGCAGACGCTTAACCGCTATGCCACCCAGGCGCCCCTACCTTGGGCTTTCTGAACTGTGGATCACTTCATGTCCCTGCACATATGCTTAATCTCTTTCTCTGTTCTTAACATAGCATCTCAGCTATAACTTAGAGACCTTCCTGGTCTCGCACCCTCCCACAGTTCTCCCACTTCATTTCTGCTCTTCTTCGTGCTCATGACTTTTGGTTTTTGAAACCACCACACTCTCATTTGCCCCAAATCTTGATAACTCCTCTTTGCCTAGAAAACTCTTCCCCAACTCTTTTGCTGAATTCCACTTATCCTTTAGATTTATCCCTATTATAATTTTCTCAGGGAGTTTTATTTTAACCTGTTAGCATTCTATATATATATATATATTTTTTTTCTTTTCCTTAAAGCTATTTGCTCTTGTTTTCTCTATAGATCTGCAAGCCATATAAAGGAAGGGATCATTTCCTTCTTCATCACCACTCCCAGTGCCAAGTACTGTACCCATCATAAAACAGGTTCAACACTGGCTGAAGGAATAGAATGATTACTTAAATAATTAGGCTGCAAATCCTACGGGAGCACTGAGAAGGAAAGTCCACTGCAGCCTGGAGGATACTTTCTCCAAAGGCTGTGTCTCGAAGAATGACAAGAAGACAAAGGCAATGCAGAGACAGACTTCTGATATTTAACCAGGTGGTTATAAAATCTGTGTTGACTTAAAAATAAAGACTATCTTGGCCAATGAAAAGAGCTGACTTTTGAAAGAGCTGCTACCATGAGGAAGCATAAGCCATAAATGCTATTTATTCCATAAAAGATCCCAGCCTACCCTAGGTGACCACTGACCAAAAAGGTTTGGCTTTCTTTTGCTACATGTGGAGACAGAGACTACACTTTAGAGTAGTCATCAATATAATCAAATTCCTTCTGCAGAATACTGACCTAGAATAAAAATCTAAACTGCTTAAAATGTCAGAGAGTATCAATTCCTAATAACACGTTTCAGGAAAACAGCCTAAGAAATTAGTTTCTAAGGTTTTCCTATTAAATGATTCTTTCTAAAATAAAAACTTACATTCAGCATCAATAGAGAAAAGTGGCTAAGAGTTGAAATATGAATACAATATATTGAAATTAATTATGTGATCATAACCCCTTAACTTTAAATAAGTCTAATTACTCCTAATCTACACCGAATAAAAATAATGTACATATTTTCAAAAGAAGTGTATTTATAGTACTTGCTGATAACATATAAATTCATGCCTGAATTCCTGAATTGAGAAAACGCTTTTATTTTAACAGCCAGAGCTTTGAAATCTAATGAATTACCTATTTTATTTTTATCACTTGAATTTCACCATATGAATGTGGAAAAATAAGTATCTTATAGCAATAGAGTTTAGCATATTATTAATACTATTTTTTCCTAGGTAGATCTTGAAGACTGTATAAGTAGATGATAACAGGGTAAATCATATTTTAAACTTAGAGAGAAGTCAGAAAGGCTATAGGAAATAGTCCTGTGGCAGCTGATATGAAATTATAGGTACTTCATCAAAACCCAGCCAGCCACAGCTACCTCATAACTCATGCTTAGAGCTTCATAATGTGATTAGGTTTTCAAGAGGGTGCATTTGTGTTTGGGTTTTCTTTTAATCACTTTATGTTCAGCTTGGCTTCCAACTGACTACTGATTGACTACAGTCATCATGGCGAGAATAAAGAGATTGTCAACTTTGCTGAAGAAAAGTTATTAAATTTTAGTTTTCCTAAAGGGAAACATTCCCTGCAACAGTAATTGAAAAAAATAAAATCTTTATTGACATTCTTTGAGGGAAAATACAATATTCAACATTTAGGCTGAAGCTAGATAGGTAAAGGAAATACAGATTTGAAGCAATTATACAGACAAAGTCAGGCAAGAAAATTGGCTGTGAAAGACGGTGTCTTGTCTGCTGTTATCCTGGTCTGATTGGCAGCAAGGGTTTCTACTTTTTTTACTTTCACTCAGTCACTCACATACTTACTCCACAGGCATTTAAGGAATGTTAAAAATGTGAATCACCTTTTCCCTCAAATGAGATGCAGGCTTAATGCTGCGTGGCTGGGTGTGGAACCAAAGATTACTAAACAAAGGAGTGGACTTCAAGGTGGCGCGTGCTACCACAGGAACACACACTGGGGGAATACAGATGAAAGGGAAGAACGACACTGAATGTAGAATCTGCTTATTAGCTATTTTCACCAATCTCCAAAAACTATACCATCACCACTGAAGTGAAAAAGGCTCTTCATTGACTACGTAGGAATCCTTTTTATGGCTTATTTTGAGAGGCAGGACTTATCTGCCATACGTGATCATCATAAATGTTTCATATCTGGCTTTTTAAGACAAATACTTTTTCCTGATGAAAAATATTAACATGTGTTCTTTGTAGAAAATTTCGAAAACAAAAAAATTACAAAAATGAAAGAAACAGAGAACTCATCAGTGATGTCACTGTTTGGAGATGGTCATAATTTTATTTCATATATTTCTAATCTATTCTGGGTGTGTATGTGTTTCCGTTATGTGTATGTATTGAAAGCTATTTATTCTTGCCCATAACACGAACAGTCCTAAGCAGACTATTTTATAGCCTGCAGTTTTAAATTTTATAACATATCACAAATACTATTCTATATTTAAATGTTGTTCTACATCCTGATTTTAATAGTCACATATTATTTTACTGCATTAGTACATTAATTTATTGAACCAAGTGCCTGCTGATGAACATATAGACTATTTCCTGTTCTGCATTACAGACAATGTAGTAGCTTGGTCAGTTAAATTTGAGGAATAGAGATTAATCATTTTAACCATATTCTATTAAAATTTATCTTAAAATCTCTAATATTATCAATGAACAGATTTACAGTATTTTTTTAGTCATTATTATATTCTAAACCCTATTTTGTAATTGTATGGTCCAAGAAAATTGAAGCTTTCTATAAGGCTTTATGTTGAAAAGTAAACTTTAAAAAATAATAATGCTTTTTAGGTGGTGATTAAGAGTTGGAAAACATGAAGAAAACAGGGATAAGGTTAGTACACAGAATATTTGCCATAAATATCTATAGATTTTGCTGGATGGGAGTAAAAGTTTAGGTCTGATTTGCCTATCAACCAATAGAAACAGAAAAATACTATCAGTCACACAAGTAGTAATTATTTAATAATTTTTAATCCATCTATTCCCCTACTAAGTCATGAGAAGTGTTTTCTTGCAGAACTTCATAAAGATCTATGTGAAGTAACAAACGATCTCTTCAATAACATAGTCAAGGCAAACGTAATTTTTTTGTTTTTGTATAACTATAGGTTTTTGTAAAAATTTTACTGATTATTAAGAACAATTAAAATAAACTATATTTAGGGAATCATTTCATATATCATAATCATTTCTCTTGAGATATCTGGAAACATAGGAATATTGTGAAACAGTGTTATACTAGTAGCTATTTGAATAAGAGATTTATGACATTTCTTTGTCCTCCACATGTTGAAAGGCAAGTGGAAGAGTCTGAACAGAGCACAGGGGGAAAGGCCACTGACTGCCTGGTGCCCTCACTACAAGATGCATACATTTAGTTGAGAGAATTACCTACAGACAACAGCTAACGCTAAGAGGTCATTTTCAGGTACTCTGTTCTCACATAGTTTAATTAGTTTGACTTTTTCTTGATGACAAAAAAACATTAGATTCATAAAAAGGCCTAGTATAATCTCAACTTCTTCAAGGGCATTTCAGGAGTGAGGGACATGTATTTTTAATTCTATGAAGCATTGTTCCAGCGAAGGATATAGTGGATTACTGAAAACATATTACTTATGGGATATGAATGCAAATAAGGCTGCAGGGAGCAGTCATTTTGCATAAAATTTGTCATCCCAAAGTTCCCTTTTCAGCTTCTCAAGTGGAATCATTTGCCATTTTTCCAGGAAGCCTTCCCTGACTGATACTCCTCAGCCATGACTACGCTCCTCCTAGGCAGACATGAACGTATGTATCCTATACATGACAGAATAATTTTATACTTACTATATTGCTTTGTACACATTTTCAAGTTCACTTAGTTTGTCAAAGTCCTCCTGAGTACCAGGCATTAAAAATAAGTATAAAGTGCAGGTGTGCTGAGTTTTCCTTTTTTAACCTACACTGCATATGCCTAAGTAAACCAGGAGCCATGTCTGCTATTTTTTTTTATTTCTGAGGGCTGATTTATAGGGTAAAATGTTTAGCACTACGCAGAGAAGAATGAGTGGAAAGGGTGTTACTGAGTGAATATAGATGTTTAATTTCAAAGGAAAAAAATCTGGATTAAAAAGAAAAAGGCTGAAGTTCTAACTGAAGATAACAGGTGGAAACAGTATAATCAAAGATTTATAGAATAGACCTATCACTAAAATGGTGATACTTGTAACACTCATATTCTGGAAAAATTGACCATATGTAGAAAACCAATGCCATGGAAATAGATACAACAAGTTGAAGCAGTGATATATGGCTTAGATGATAGGATTTTTTTTTCAAAACTGGCTTCTTGAACGTGTTCAAGACTTCACATTGCCTATTCCAGGTTAGTGTCAAGTATCACGGGGTCAATAAATACTCCAAAGGTTTTGGAAAGTCGGCCCGATCTCTGACATTTCTATATTACCAGGTGACCTAAGAAGTATACAACCACTGGGACGATGGGGAAACATAGAGGGAAGAAAACTTTCTTGTGTAAGTATTTACCTGGATATAACAATATTTGTCTTGTACTCTCTATATGAGAATGTGACTTTCTGACTTAATGAAACAATTGTCACTGCTTATCGAATAATGAACATGGTCTAGATCTCATTTACTCCCTTTGAGCTAGGTACTAATGTTTTTCCCAATTATATTGATAGAAATACACATTCTCTGAAGACAAATCAAATTCTAAATACCAGAACTGAGATTCTGACCCCCCTTAACAACTGCATATAGGACGCTAGACTGTCTCTCACTTAAAGTCCTTAAACTGTGGTCAAGAGAACATCCTAAGCTTCTGTAAACGTGAGTCATCTTCAACCGCAGGGATGCCATGATTAAATTGAGGCAATGCTAGTGATACTAAGACACAGCAATGGCATGTAGTGGAACATTCAGGCATGATTCTCCAAGGTACAGATCAAACACAAGGTGCAAAGATGTGCTGTGGATATATATGAGTTTAGAACCAAATATTGTTAATGGAAAGATATGACCACTATTGTCTGAACGTAGATTCCTTTCTCTCTTATCCTGAGCCTCATGTGGCAATTTACTGTCAAATTCTACCTCCTCAGGTTTATTTAAATATCAGCAGGTATGCAAAAGTCTTTGTGTGTTACACCAAACAACAGGAAACAAGATACTTTATCTTCCCATTTCAAAAGAAGCACAGGCCATTAATAAACCATGCCAATCTCGTTAGACTACAACATCACTTTAAAAAAATCTCATTATATCATATCGGCATTGGGCTTACTTGATATTTTCAGAGAGCTTACATATTACTGGGGTGATGTGTTTCTTTCTTTCCACCATTCATTGGACAGCACATCAGTTTGACAGAATAGGTGTTCTAAGTTGAAGATTTACTTTCTTACATTCGTTTTTGGAGACAGTGAAATACAGAATGCAAATGTGGGGAATGCAAATTTGGAGCTGTCTGGGGCTAGAGCTTAAACAGAGCTCAACAACATAAAGATTGCAGTGTTTTGATAGGGAGACATTTATAAAAGCTTCAGTGCTGACAATGTGACCAGCTAGTACATAAACACAATCTAAATTCTAGGTTTAGGAAGATTACATTTCTGTTAACTGATTCTCTTCTGAAAAGCCCAGATACAGTTACTCCTGCACCTGCATTGATCAATGCTACTACCACTTCCTGAGTACTTACTACGAGTTTTATGTATTTATCTCACTTGATCCATCCCAAAAGAGAAGTTCTATTAATGCCCCCACTTTACAGGTGAGGAAATTGAGTCATACAGAGATAATACAACTTGCCCTGAGTCCCATGGCCAATAAGCAGCAAAACCTTGGTCTCACATTTTTAATGTCTTGCCTTTTCTCCACCCCCCCAACTCTAATTCTGCTTTTCAAATAAATGCTCTGGACTGTCCGTTTTGGGTGTCTGTCTCCATGGGAAAGGTTCTGAATGTGTTACAGGTGTCAGTTGTGGGTCTCTGTCTGCATATGTACTTTCACAGGAATAAACATTGTGGGACATCAAATCAAAGGTGAAGACCTACAGAATAAATGTTCAAAGATGCCACGGCAGAACAAAGGTGATGGCACAACTGAATAATCAGTTTTTGCCCCCCAGTGACCTGACCTGCATAATTCTGGAAATTCATTTGTCTCCATCAAAAGGGCAGCTGAGTTGACTAAACTGCATGTAGGAAGGTCAGATGGCTTCAGTGGAGTGACTGGAGGCTCAGATATTCAATGTCAATATCCATGCACAACCACACACCCTGGAGTTGATTCGTCTTTTAAAGAGAATGTAATACAGAAATTCGACTCAGCAATAAGTTAGCTTTTTCGGGAGTCTAATGACATCATTATAGAACAGTCTAACTTTGCTCTGTGGGTACAATGTCATTAGTGCCCCTGGGGCTTAGACCCTGCTATCTCAGTTATTCTACACAGTTCTCTCCATGTTGTATCCTCTCCCATATGTCGGTAAAATTGAGAGCTTTTATAGACACAAAAGGGTCTGCAGTAGCCCCAAGAGCACACGATATTATTTTATTCATCAGTTGTCAAGTGCCTGCAGGGTTCAAAGAGACAGGTCAGTAGAAGGGTGTATGTTATATGAATTGTTCTACACTTAAAAAAAACAAGGTGTTTGCAGGAAGGTGTCTCTAGGGGTCAAATTTAATAGAAGCTGCAGATTCAATTGGAGTCTCTCTCGACTTCACTGCTTTTCGGAGACCACCGACCTGAAAGTCAGTATTTGAACCATGATTTGAATTTTCCTTTCAATGGTTGAATATTATATTCTAATGTGTCCACAAGCATCTTTTGTGCTAAAAACTGCGGCCTACCCATAGCATTCTTGCCAGTAATCTCAAGGACTTGATATGCAGCGTACCTAGTGGGTGCTCAGTACATTTTAGGTGAAGGAACTTGGTCAGGGGCTTGGTCAAGACGGTCTATGTTTCAGAGAACTTCCCCAGTGGGCAACCATGAAGACCAGCATTCCTCTCAATCAGTACTGAGAAAACTTTTTTGGCATGGGGGCCAAGTGAAAGGATTAATAGGAACTATATATTATTCTAAAATTAGCATAATTTCATTTTTCCTTATTATGAAAGCGGTATGCACACATTGTAAAATTGAAACAACACCAAAAAATAAAATATAGACATTTTCCATCATCCCAAACATGCAAGACATTAAATAATAAAATACAATTTAATTATTTTATTGAGCCCTACCCATGGATAGAGGTATAGAAGTGGCCATGTGATAAATGGCATCTACCCAAAGACTGCACAACTATACCTGAGTCATAACAGACGTGGCTGTTTAATGCTCTTTATACCAAGTCTTGCAGACAGCGTATAGTATCTTTTAGAATTCTATGTGTTGGGCATTGAGGGGTTGGGAAAGGAGACTAGGTATCTCTTGAGAAGCCAGCATAATTCTTCTGATGATAAGAGTTAAGAAAATCATCCCATCTTTCCTTCTGCTTTGTCTAATTTTTGGCTTGCTTTTCAGTAACCTTTCTCAGCAAAGTTTTTCTGTCATGCTATTATTCTTATTATTTATATTCTTGGGTACTTGTGTCAGTAGTTTATCTAAAGTCCTTTCCTGAGAGAAATACGTGCCTGCATGTATACCCGTATTCACATCTGTAAAGATAAATTTTCCTTTCAGAAGCAAACATATTAGCACCTGGTTTGATTTTCAGATCATACAGATTTACTCTTAGTAACTAAGAGAGCATTTCACCATGCCAAGCCTTCTTTAGACAGCAGTGCCTACGATTATTTGCTTCCAAGCTTCTCCTGAAAGCCTCGCTGAGAGAAATGATGGGTCAGAAAGCTTGCCTGTGGGATAAGCGCCCCATTCACCTCTCTAGCACTTGAAGTTACATGGCCAGAAGGTCATGTGCTTGGACCTCAGTTTTTCATTAAGGGGAATGAATCGATACAGAATGAGATTCTAATGCTATGTCATTGCCTTTTATCAGAGGACATTATAAGATATGTGCATGCAAAACCCACTTGAGTCTTTGTTATCAAGAAGGCCATGGAGAATATTGCCTATGCCATCAATTCATATCCCTGATCTAAAAACAAAGCTGGGCATGAAAAATGTATCTTGGAATTTGATCGCTGGAAGACTTTTGTCTTCCTGAGTAACTTCTATATTTCTCTAACCCCAAGCCCATTTTGATAAAAATGAAAACACACAAAAAAGCTATATAAGTACCAACACCTCATATACACTGAGAAATTCAGAGTTTAACACTGAAGTTCAATACAGGCACTTATGTTGATCCTTCTGGTTGATATATTCACAGCCTATTTTTTCCCATTTTGTTTTCTATTCTCTATCTCATTACTTTGATGAATATACCTTATAGTGTAGCTATTTGAGATATTTTTATGCGAAGGGGGTAAGAAAAATTAATACTGGTTGTAGTGTTTTTGTCATTGATTTTAAGTTCTCTCATTTATAGTTTTTTATTAGAGAGTTTATAAATGATGGATGGTATAGACATGCATGTGGCTTACACAGACACGTGCTCATGATTCCTAAGAAATTCAGTATATAGGACAAAGATCTTATTTTACACAGTTTGGCAGATAATTTAGTTTGATAATTTACACATATACACATGAACACATAGAGATATTCTTTACCTTATGAAGAGATTTTCATTGTTAAGTTCTGTAAGCGTGCTATTTGGACTTTATTATCTATTTTTCTAAAAGGACATTCTAATAATAATAGTTACTATTAATCAAACACTAACTCAGGGTTCTGTGCTATCTATATATTTAACATAAGTATTATATTTGTTCTTTATAACAACTCTATCTGGAAAAGTTATTATCCCCATTTTATAGATCAGGATGATGAAGCCAGACAAATAACCACATTACTAAGAAAGTAGAATTAGGAAATGAACCCAAGTCTTCCTGAATCCAAAGCTCATATTTCAAACCACCAATCCATCTTGTCTGAAGCTAAGCAGGTCCAAGTACAGAGTCCTTTTAAAACCACAGCGCTTTATCTTTAGTAATAATAAGTCATTTCAACAATACCAAGTCATGGTATTATTCCTGCAGGAAAAAGTGCTGTCAGTTCCCTTAATTAGAATTGAAAATGTATATCTGTTTCTTAGCAGTGGAGTGCCACAGATACTGGAATCAGGGTTGAGGGAAAGAAGTAAAGCAGAGGCTCAGTCACTCCTAATTCATAGAGTATTTCTCTGGGTTTCGGTCATTACATCTTTAACATAGAGTCTGTACCACCTCTCCTAACAGTTTTAACAGGGCCACAGCGAGCATCAAATAAGATAAACACTGACGCAACATGTGACCAACTGAAAAAGCCCAGTAGAAATAAAAGTTGAGACATCTCAGAATAAGAGAAAGTCTTTGTATAATTGTGATAAACATATATCTCTTTTAATTTCTACAGCTGTCTAATGGAAAATATAACTGCACATCCCTATTTTTGCTAGCGGTCACACTCTTCTTAAATGAGACTTTCCTGTATTTATTCTCAATGCCAGAAATACAGAGCAGGAAAGAGAAGGGGAAGGGGAGTGAAACACTATTTTACCAAGAATGTCTGGTATCCATAGATGAAATTTTCCCCATCGGCGGGATGTTGCCAGTACTACAATCCTGTAATCTACAATGGGTGTTTCATTATTCTGTGTCAGGTGATAGGCCATTGGCAAATAAGAGAATCATGCCGGTACAATTTAGAGATTCATTGGTTAATACATAATTTTCCCCAGCACCTTAATGTTTGGTGTTAGAAATGACAGCAGAGAACCAGAAACATGGTTGAATGCAACACGTCAGACAAGAGTGCAGTAGCAACTCCCTGACTTCCACTCACCGCACATTCTTACCTTGGCTCATTTTGGCTGTGTTCTGTCTTGGAAGGACTTAATGTATGGTTCTCCCTGATGTTTGTGTATTTTGCTCTTATTTCCAGAGCTCAGCAGTCTCTACCTTTCATACCCTTTAGTCAATTCACCTTTAACTTTTTTATTAAAGGTAAATATATATATATATATATTCACACATGCATATATGTATACACACAAAATAGAAATTTAATAATAACCTGCTGGTGTCGTATTTTTTAGGATTGTCATTATTTTGTTGATGCTCTGGTTACCAAGTTTGTATAAGCCTTTGAATGGTCGGCCTTGACCTAGATTTACTGTAAATCACCTTATTATTTTTTTTAGTGCATGATTTTGCACTAAACAAAATTATTAAATAATGTGTATATTCCATTAGAGCAAAAATGCAAGCACTGGTTTCACAGGTTTATTGTGAGGATTAAATGAGATAATGGATGAAAAACATTTATCTTGGCACTCTGTGCATAGAGTGAGCTCAATAAAAGGTAATCATCATGACTACTGACATGTACATATCTCAGGAAGGGAGTTTGGAACCTCTCCATAATGGGCAGAATGAATCGTTCAGGAATTGTAAATAATTTTTAGGGAAATATTTGTGACCATTCTGCCTATAATATTTCTGGGAATGTTTATCTATAGGGATAGATTTGATTTGTGCATAATATATATTATAGATGTCCTAAAGGAATTAACATGATATGATAATGTGTATAATGTAATGGAGATACACACACACACATGGGGTTCATACACACATACATTAAAATCTCAACATAATATAGGATGGTCCATGGTTGTTAAATCTGGCTAGATGTCAGAATCATTTGTAGAAATTTAAAAATATATACCAGCTGAGGTGTCAGCCAGGTTGTTGATGAGAAGGCTTAGGATGGTACCCAGTATGTGTAGTTCTAGAAAGCTCTCCAGATGACTCTGACTTTAGTTGGGCTTGAAAAAAATGTCAAAACATTAGTTATGAAATTCTTTCTTTGTAAAGTAAGAGTGGCTAATTCCCAGCCAGTTTTATGACTATGCTTAATAAATACGAGCTTACTCTTTGGCTGATAGACTCTTAAATGCTTCTCCAATTATTTCAAAGCTATTATAAAATAATAGAATAGTCTCCAAATAAATTTCATGTTAGCTCACATTATGTTTACAAAGCAAAAATCTACCAGTCAGCACTACAGGGCTGTGGGGTGAGGTATGTGTGTGAGACCAAATCAAACTAGTGATGTCTTCCATCTAAACTCCCTACATTTTGATAACTGAGACCAAGGCTTAACTCAAAAGATGGAAGAAAAGAAAAACTGTTAAAGATTCCATACTTACTGTCGTATTTAGATGAGTGTTGATAGACAAAAGAGAGTCCCGTCACTTAATTTGGTGACAGAGGACTTCCTAAACTTTCGTGCTCAAGACTGTGCTAGATTCCAGTCTCTCCTATTCAAACATTCTGAGTGAACGTATGGTTCTGGAGGCAACAAAGTACTGGGATGAACGTGAAAAGACATGTGACAAAGAAGGATGGTGAAATGGAACACTCGAGCGCTTCTCTGGAACATGACAGAGCTGCCCAGCAGGCTGTTGAGAATAGCGTGCTAACTTAGAGGTGACTGACATTGGAAAATCTGAAAGAAGAACCCTCTCAAGGAAGAAGTGGAAGGGTGAAGATGGAAGCTAGAAGGCGACCTCCCTCTGAATGTGCATGTCATAGGAGCTAATAAAAAAAATCTGAGTATTAACTGTGTTATCTTGTCTGAGGAACATACCTGAGTAGTAATATACATTGTAATGTGAATGATCGAGTCGAGGGATCAGCTTTCCTGAGTGTCATAGAGGTCTTTTAGTATACAGGGAAAATCGTGGTGAGACAGACGGATGAGAAAGGGGTGAGAGGGGATGGGAAGGGTTGGGGGGGAGGGAGGGAGAGAGAGAGAGAGAAAGAGAGATGGAGAGAGAGAGGAAATATAAATATATCTGGCCAAAGAGAATGGAATTAATAAATTGGCATGAAGGGTACACAGGCTTGGATACACCATCGTTGACATTGGATCACATTGCCCTTTATAACGTGTATATGTTTAGTAAAATTGCACCGCTTCCTTTGTCCTTATCTCTGGCCACCGTGGGAGTTTTGATCCTTAAAATTACAAAGGGGACAGAGAAGGATCACAAAGTACTCCCTTTTGGACGCACTGGCATCCATCTTTTTGATGTGAAACATCTAAAACCAAATTCTCAAAAATAATTTTCCACTGAGCATTTATTCAGAGCTCTGTTTCTCTGGTGATTCTTAACAAAGGTTTTGTTGCCAGTGCCCAGAGGAAAGACTAATTTAAATGTAGAAAGAGACACAAAAAATAATGTCATCTGTTGGCAAAATCTCTGAGGGTATTACCTTCCTTTCACACATGCAGGGAGCTAAACCTGATGGAATTTAGGGTTATCTTTAGCAGCTATACTCAGAATCAAAACATTCTCCTGAGGACTATTGTTCTAACTAATCTACTTATTAAGCTTTTATTCAGTTTTAATAGTCTTTTATTAAAAAAAAGCTCAGAGGGGACCACAATAGATTTTGCAATTATTAGCAAGGAAAGCACAGCCTATGACCTACAACCACTGGTTTGTCTAAGAATGTTCCTCTTTTGAAAGCTATAGTTTAAACCATGATGCTTAATTACCATTGCTCACTCCCCCCCCCGCCACACTGCCCCCTATCTCCAACAAACTACAACTGGTGTGAAGCCAACTCCAACACTTTAGAGTGGGAGGCGAGAAAGCTCAGCAGGTGTGATGCGTGACCGCAGTTTAAAGGAAGGAGATGAAGTAGTGAGGGCGGCACACCAGAAAAAAACTCGCCCTACAGAATACTTGTGAGTAGGATGCTCAAAGCTCTGTTGAATGCTTCCTTGTGCCATCTAATGCGAATTGGTGTCTTCCCCTTTTTCATGCTCCCCCCACCTTACCGTCTTCAGGGGCTACAACAAATCAGCTTGATGTGCTCCCTCTTTTTTATGTGTTGTTTGTCTTGGGCAAGAGATGTTCACATATTTCTTTTGACTGAAAGCTATATTCACCAAACCAATTAAATGAAGATTTTCTAATTTCTTACTTCTTATTAAGGACTTTCCCTGCAACCTAAAAACAGTATAACTTTAATGGAGATAACTCTTTCTTCCATGTCCAAACAAATTACCCACTGTGCATCTGAACACATATAGAAAGCACAAGCAGCTAGAGAAATAGAGAGAGCAATGCACCACAGGATTCACAAGAATGTTGAGAACCATGGCAGGTAGAATCCCATTGAAAGCATACTGGATTTCCTGGAAATATCCCCGCTGTTTTTATTTCTTAAATTCAGTTTGGGGATTCCAAATGGAAGGAGCAATCGATGGCTGTGTTAAGTGTATGCTCAGTTAAAATGCAGGGCCATATGACCGCTAATTTATTCTTCAATTTCTAATCAAATATTTTATACATTAGGTCTTTACCACCAGAAGTCACTGTTTCCCAGATCATTCTCACTCAAGGTCTCTCAGAAAGGTTTTAAGAATCATCTAAAAACACAAAGGAAAATTAAACCTTACTCGCAACCGGCATTTTTTTCCATTTCTAAGAAGCCAGGCAATGCTCCAGGGACCTGCCCCCCCATTAGAGTGCGTGGATGATGCTCAAAGACGTATTAAGGCAAATGGAGAATGACCCGAGGAGTAATAGCACTTAACATTTGTGGAACATTTCTACAATGTATTAACACCATAATCATTAGTTAATGAAACCTTATAACACCCTCATAAGAGACATAAAGGGTATGAATAAGACAACAAACTTGACAGCACAAGGCAAGTCTCAATAAGCAAGGGTTTCATCATTTATACAAGAGCTAAAGTTCTGTTTTTTCACGAACGGGTCTTGGTGAGGCTAAGGAAGAGTTGCTTCAGTGACCTTGAACTCACATGCTTAGCCCCAAGAAGGCAAAAAGTGTAAACACTCAGCTCACATAAAGACAGTGACCCAGGGAGTTGAGAAAGATTTTCGAAGGTGAAAAAAACAGATCATATTTCCTGTGTTGGGGGCTTTGCCATGAGAATTGGTGTATCAAAGTTCCAATGAAACACTTTCTCCGGAGAAGCAAGATCAGTATCTTATTTGGTTTGCTGGCAAGAAATAAACTTCAGAATGGAGAGTTCCTTATTGCATTTTCCTTGGTTAGACTCTTCCAGGTTAGGAGGCTGCTGGCCAGATCTTAAATGACAGAGAAACTGAGTCATATATACGAGTTTCACATGAATTCTCCGGGCCTTATGATCTGTACTACCATTAGATGGTAGCACACCTGCCATATTCCTCAGGTACCTGGGAAATCAACAGCAGGAAGCATTCATATCAGTGGGATAAATGGCTGATTAAAAAAAGGGGGGGTGGATATTAGAGAGACCTCCCCCTCTTCCCAGTCCATGGCAAATACCATCGATTACCTACTCAATAGCCATCAGTTGTTTCTCCAATCTCTCTCCATCTTTCCTCACCAGATCCCACACTTGTTCATGCTGAAAAGTGCTCAGAGAAGGCTAGCCCCTCCCTCAGTCCTGTTGATATATTGTGCTTTGTCTAACTGTCGAGTAATTCCATGCACTTGCTTAATTTTGATTGACTGATGGGTGAACAGAAGACCCAGCTATGTCTAAGGAAACAGAAGGGAAACCAGGCTGGGTTGGATTCAGAAAATAATTTTACTCCCTGGAGATAAGAAAGAAATGCTTGAGGTCACCCTACCCCTGTGTTTGCTCTTTCTGGTTTAGATAAAGTCATGGGAGAGTGAGATGCTTAAAGATGAAGCTGAATGTGACTCTAGGAGCAAACATGGCCAACACCAACACAAAGATTCTCCAGTCCTCAAAGACAATGTGGAACTACTGAACCAATCCAGAAATCATTTACCTCCAGACTTGAAGATCTTTTATTTGCGGCCAGTTTTAGTTTGGCATTGAGTTATTTTTGAAGGCAGAAGCGGCTGTCAGGATATATTCCTCTTTTCTTTGCCCCTTTCTCAGCATTTTCTCCACTGAAGGATTTTGTAAATTTACACAATTACATACTGTTTAAAACTCATCAGGTTTGAGTGCTTTACAGTTTTTACCAGGGGGTATAACGTATAAGGTTGCTAACTCATCCACTTTGCCTGGGACTGCCCTGATGTTCACACTGGAAGTGCCACATCCCAGAAATTCCTTCAGTCTCAGACAAACCCAGATGGTCAGCTACCCTAAATGTATCAAAGAAAACCCAACATATAGAATTTATTCTCCCCTAAATTGAGAAATTATCTAGATAATTCAATGTTTTGTTTTGTTTTTTCTTCAAACATCTGGGCATAACAAGTGCAAGTAGAACTGGATTGAATTTAAAGTCATGTCTTCAACTGACCACTTCGCTTTCCAGATATAAATTGAGGTATGGACCATTTGTGGGAATAAACTAGTATAGGTTAAGATTAGGATTCATATCACAAATACATATACGTGCATCTGTGAAATGTGCCAGACAGTTGAAGTGACATCCTGGAAAAATCTCATTTAACTCTTGAGTAATTCTTAAAATATATTTTATGTATTTATATTTATTCCCATTTTACAGATGAAATGACTGAGGCTTAGAGAAGCTACATCACCCGCCGTAGGTCACTTAGATGGTACAGGTTTAAAGAACAATTCCCAATATTCGTGAGCAAACGTAAGTAGACTTAGTTTGCAATTGGAAGTGTCTCAAAACACAGTCAACACTTATGTGAACTGAGTTAGAACATCCTAAATGCTCACTACCATTTCTTAAAAGTTTCACTTCAATTCCTTCCAACTTACACATTTGAGCACAAGCCCCCGGAGAAAATGAAAAACATGTGCCTGGGAAAGTCCCTGCTGGTGCAGGCTCCAGTTGGTACAAGTCAGCCTCAGGGACCTACCGATTCATAGAGACTCTGCACCCAGCAGGAGGAAAGTCCAATTAATGGCAAATGTCACGTCTTGCATCTTTGCTGATGGGAATCACCTGTTTTACACGAATACATCTGACTCTGGTCCAATGGAAAGCACACAGAGCATTTCAAGTAGTGGAATCAGAGGTTACCGAAGCGGAAGTTATCAGCGAGACTCTGTGCTGTATTATCTGCTTGCAGGAGAGGAATGAGAATGATGTTAGCGATTTTTGATCTGATTGTATTTAGAAGATAATGTCAATGAAAATTGAGTGTTGTTACTAGTGCAAAGTAAATGTCGGGGCAGACAGAGACATTTAAGAAAGAGTGGAGAGGCCATTTTCCCGAGTAAACCGTTCAATTTTATTAACATTAGAGCTATTACATACCATATGCTTTTTGTTTTGTTTTATTTTGGGCAAAAAAAAAAAGTAATAATAAGATAATTGAGGGAACTCAATGACCAAATATCAGAGTCAATTTATATACGAGTAAAATCCGCCATGGACATGCAAGTGACCTAATTTATTTGGTTAGTTGATATCTCTCTTTTTCAAAATACAGGACTCCCTCAATAGCACATCCAAACATATTTTAATGATTGTTTTCTGAAAGGTCAGTGATTTATTTATGGGTCCATGCTGGCACCCATAAAAATCTAAATAGTTTGAGGGTATAAGTGCTCATATCTTTATTCTGCTCATATCTTATTCTGCCCCTTACTATTCAGATATTTGTTTATATAAAAATATGAAATGGGATCCTTGCACTTTTTGATGACATTTGTGACCATGATAAAGTTAATATTCATCCACTAACAATAATAAAAATATCAATGTTACTACTAAGAATAGTTTCATTTGACCGTTTACCACAAGCCTTAAGATCTGTAATTTTATATGCATTTGCCTTACTCATTTTTCACCATAACCCTCTGATAATTGTTGCCCACATCCAGGAGGGGAAACAGAGGTTCAGAATAGGGAAAGATTTTGCCGAAGTTCACACAGCTAGGATACGAGAAGAAAAGCCCATTTGAACACAGCCTATTTGACTTCAGAGTCCAGGCTTTACATCACTCTGCTATATGCCCTCCACTTGCAGAGTCTACTTACACAACAAGATTTATGATACTTAAAATCATATTTTAAAAGGACCTCAGGGTTATTTAGTCTATGTCTTGACTAGTATAAGATCGGTTCCATATAAAGCCATGCCTTAAGGTTGTACAAACCAAAAATATAATGAGAGTTCAAGAAGGGTTTAGAGAAATTCTTGGATGATAGATCTTCCCCAGTTAGGGATGCCCCCTTTGAGGACAATATCATGAAGGGCAACTATCATCATGTCACACCAATGTCCCTTGGTGCTACTATAAAAGACAAAATACTGAAAAGTGTGGACTATAAGTCTTATCCCATATGACTTTTTTATGTTCTTATGATTCTTAAAATATATCTAAGTAACCTATTTCTACAATTCATCAAACTTAACCATGAGGAATAACTGAATCTTGCTGTTACTTGTCCAACTGGAGGCAAAGGTGAAGCCCTTCTTATTAGAAGAAGGCATTACTATTTTTGTAGCTTGTTTTGTTGGAGAGAAATGATTGGATTATGAGAAGATCTGGGTTCTTTTTTCCTGTCTGCCTCCCAGGTGCTGTGTGACCCTGAGCAAGTCAGCCTCTGAGCTTCTCTTTACTCATTAACAGCATGAATGACTTGAATCTGGGGTCCTTCCCCTCAGGGAAAGAGTGGGAAGAATTCACCAGTCAGCAAAGAAACAGCCAAGGGAATTTGTTTACCTAATGCTGAATTCTAGATGAAAAATAAGTACCTTCTGAAAAATTCATCACCGCAGACCTGTCCTCAGGCAAATGTGGGATTCAAAATTTACATAACCAGCATATATCAGGAAACCCCAAGACACAAATTCAAAGTGCTCACGATTTGGTTGTATTTTATAGAACCTGGCAGAAGCCAACACAAATTTCTCTACAAGGATAGGATGTCTCTACAAAGATGGAATGCACCCTCCACCAGGCTTCACAAAACATCCACGGATTAATTCCAGATAACACAAGCTCACTCTCCGAAGCTGCAAAACAACAGGGAAACAGGTGTCCATGAGCAATAATCAGCAGAAACAACAGAAAAGGCTTTAGGCAGTGGAATTATGAGGTTCAGATTGTAACATAACTATGTTTAAATATTTTTTAAAGAATTGACATAATGAGCAAGAGAAAGATACTATATAAGAAAGACAAGTCAGATTATAAAAAGAACTTCTAGGAATGAAATATTCTAAATAGAAATTCAAAAAAGTGAAAAAATAAAAGCATCAAAACAAAAACTCAGTGCATATGTTCAGTAGCATATTAGAACTAGAAGATAGAAAGAATTTATCCTGAATGCTGAAGAGACAGACAAGAAGATCAAAATATGAGAGCATAAAGAGACACATAGGAAGATAAAATACAAATGCTTTGCATAAGTCTAACTTACTTTCCAGAAAAAGAAGAGAATGAACAGAATATGGGACAATAGTATGCCCAAGCAGTTTTCAAAAAAGATGAACAATGCAAATCCTCAGATTAAAAAAACACAATAAATCCTAAATGTAATAATAAGTAAGAAAAACACAAGTAGCCGTGATGGAGTAAAATTGCACAATATGAGAAGATCTTAATAGCAACCAGAAATTAAAAACTCAGATTGCCTACAAAGGAAAAAGAGTTTATTTTCAACAGTTTTCCCAGAAACAACAATTGAAGCCAGGAAAGAGTAAAGATCTTTTAAATCCTTAAATCATTGAGGGAAAATAAATGCCAAGCTAGAAATGTATAACTGGCTAAACTATTATTCAGTAATGCATAGTAAGTACTTTTCAAAAAAACAAAAACGAGTCTGTCACTAATTGATCTTAAATAAAGGACCTCTTAGAGCAGTGGGTCTATGGTCAAAGATCCTAATTTAGTTGTCTGAGGAAGGACCTTAGGGTCCACAAATCTCTATCTGTAAATATGTATACTTAGGTTTTCAAGCCACCTAGGAGATTCTAATGCCCAGCCAGTGTGGAGAATCACTGTCCTAAAACCAGGTTTCTCTAACTTTAACGTATATAGAAGTCATCTGGAGGTCTTGTTAAACTACAGAATCTGATTCAGTGAGCCCCAGATTCTGCATTCCTGACAAGCTCCAAGGTAATGTCGACGATGTTGGTCCGGGGACCATATTTTAAGTAGCAAGATTCCAAAAGAATAGTTTAGGAAGATGAACATTTATCTCAAGAGAAAGACTGGGATTCAAGAAGCAATAAGGAAAACAGAATTGGTCAAATGTGGGTAACTCTACACAATTATTAATTGTATAAAATTATATTAATAACATTTAATTTTGTATGAGAAACAAGTAAAATGAAAGAGAATAATCAGAGTTAAACTACTCCAAGAGCTTCATATTATTCAGATGAAACACAGATATATTTATTAGAATGAATGCCTTGGTGAAGATCAAGAAATTTTACAACTGTGCTTGATGGACAATAATAGGTCTCGAAATTCCCCGAGATCTAGCAATCCTAAATTTTATCAAGCAAAGCAGAACAGTTTTGCGAGTAAATGGGGGTGCTATTAATAGTGATGCTGGCAAACCAGGATCATCCCAGGAAAATCAGGACAGATGGTCAGCTTCCCACAAGAGCTCTGAGGTATGGATGAATAATCGTCTCTGGGCCCTTTCCCTATCCCAAAGACCATCCAATGAGAAATTCCCTCTTTTTATTTTATAGTTTCTGTTTCTGTTTAAATATTCATTTGAAAATAATATAACGGGCACCTGTTGATTTGGCCCGCCTCACATCAATTCTCCCTTCCTTTGGTAGTTGCGTCTCAGTATCCTTGGGAGAAAACCACACATGCCTCACCCCCTGTCATCCACTATTGGTCTTTGCCAACTCCAGGAATAGAACCGTCTCCTGAGCCTGGTCAGTCAGACTGTTCTACTCTCTTGATCACTATCACTGGTTGCAGCATAAGCAAATGAGTTAGGACGGCCCAGTGAGAGTCAATTAGGAGAGTCACTAAAAAGAGATGGGTCTTCCTGTTGGATTTTCTAGTTGTAAGGCTTTTGTAAGCTGGGAATCAGCAGGTGGAGGGGAGTGTCTGAGAGCCATGCCAAAACAGACACACACACACACACACACACACACACACACACACACACGACGTCCTAATGACATGGTCTGTACCATTGAATCCAGTTAAGCCTGAAGCAAATTGTACCCCTGATCTCTGAGGTAAAGTAAGACAACATCTCCTAAACCATCTCTTGGTATTTATTTATTAGTTTTATTATTGCTGTTTTTCTTCTTTTACTTAAGCTAGTTTGAACTGGGTTTCTTTACCAGTAAATGAAAGGAATAATTAATAAGATATGCAGTTTGTGAAAAAACCCTTGACCAAGCTAACTTGGCAGGCTCTTTCATCTATAGCGACGGGACTGAAGTGGCATCAGATACATAGGAATGAGACTCAGAATTATTTTTTTTCCATGCGCTATTATTCAAATCTATAGCTTGAAACTGCTCCGAACTTTCAAAATGCTTAGTATTTCTAAAACTAAATCTTCTAACCCAACTCACCTTACAATTAGAAAATGGGCCAGGTTTGTGCAATACTTCATTCACATTCTAAGATAGGCAACTTATATAATTTGTTTATGATCTGATTTTCAAAACATTTGATGGAACTGGTTTAGATCACAGAAATTCAGCTAAAGCAAGAAGCTAGAATTAATGCTTTTGTATTTCTTTGCATCTGATTCTAAATCTCATAACTATGGTTCTTTAAAATGCATCGTGAACCATGAGAGACTATGGACTCTGGGAAACAAACTGAGGGCTTCAGAGGGGAGGGGGTGGGGGAATGGGATAGGCTGGTGATGGGTAGTAAGGAGGGCACGTATTGCATGGTGCACTGGGTGTTATACGCAACTAATGAATCATCGAACTTTACATAAAAACTAGGGATGTACTGTATGGTGACTAACATAATATAATAAAAAATTATTATAAAAAAATGCATCATTGTCAGTATTCCAGGGAGAGTCACAACAGTAAATAAGGTACTTGCTCAGTTCAAGGTGCCCTAATGACATATATGGAAAAATATCTATTGTTTCACATTTTTCTGTACACTGAAGATTCTAAAATACTCTAAATTTGATGTATTGCAATACTTTGATTTGAAAATATAATGTTAATTACATTAATAACTGTTATCATATATTTTGAAAACAAAAGTAAGATATAAGATATACTATTGAACCAATGTGTTCTCAGCACCCAACTGTCCCTGACACAGAGAAGTTCACAAAATATTTGCTGAATGAATGACAAATGAATAAACATGCCCAAAATATATACTAAGAAACATACATGACGAGCTGTAAAAAAGCATAATAAAAACAGAAGAGTGTATTTACTGATAGTTACTAGTTATTACTTAGACCAGGGTTTTCCTGGGAATACACATTCCAATCAATGCCAGGTGTTAGATTTAAAACATATATTCTCTGAACAGTGTGGAAAAACAAAGCTTCATACATGTCTTTTCTACAGAATTTCCCAGAACCTTCAATATGCTAGTATGCCTTTAAATATCCAAGAATGGAAATAAGCAAAGCAATGGTTCTTAGACCTTATTCTCCTGATTTGACGATCACATTGAATTTACTTATGAAGAGTGGTCATCAGACCCCACTTTTGAGAAAGAATGCTCAGACTCTCACAGCCAATATCCAGAAAAGGCTTGACTAATGTTTTCTTTGAGAAATGTACTGTAAGACATAGAAAAATCAGAGAAACTTTTGTTATGAGTTCAGATACATTCATATAATTAAATGTTGTCATTGAACTATTGGTTGTTATTTTTATCAGGTGTATTTATAGAAATAAGTGTGATATTTAAAATAGTAGTTTAGATAATCAGAGAACTGATATGTCACTTAGCAACTTGGAAGAAAGAGGTGGCATTTTCTCATTCTTCTGGGTTTCATTATGGCAAACACATCATATGGGGAGGCAGGTGTGTTTGTTGCATAGATAGAGGAATCCAACATCTACTTACTAGGATGTACAATTAAATTCTACAAAGAGATTTTTTTTCCTTGGATCCCAACAAAATAGAGAGCTTAGAGGAGCAGAAAGAATTACCCTGGATGTAGAACTAATCTGCATAAATTCGTCAAAGAATCATGCTGTGGATACACAGATCATTTGAAAGAGGAAACTTGTGAATATCAAGCCATGCTTTAAAAGAAAGCCTGCAATAAAAAGGATAGTGTTTTAAAACTCAAATGTAGTTCTCTAATTCTTATGTTTCAATAAAATGTGGATGAATATGTCAAGAGAGTATGAGTATTTCATTTGCCCCTTGTATTCGACCACATTTTGGGTTATTCCTTATTGATTTATGATTTTATTAAAGCCCTAGGGATATGTTTTCCTGCATATTTCTAGTTGATGATTGAATGTGTATCTGATGTTTTGTAAAGAACACGTGGAATGCTTTCTTGCAAAGCTTCACCCTCTTTTAAAGCCATACTTATAATAGGAGTTCAATACGACAACAAATAAGCATCATTTGTTTCCCTCTTTATCTTATCTTTGTTCCACAGGAATTTAAATGCAAATGTGAAATAGAATGAACACCAACAAATGCATCAACTGCTCCCGCAATATAATCATTGCAATCTATAAAGCATAACAGGCTCTCTTGTGCTGTCTGCTTACTGTCACAGTATTTTGTGGTTGGAAATACATTCTGTGGGTGTTATTTTGCAACCAAATTTGAAAAGGAACACTCTGAGGAATCATCCCAGTGTTTATGTGAAAAGAGTGTAATGTTTGCCTGTGCATGTATGGAACAGCTTTATTCTTTATTTAACTTATTTTCACAAAACAATTAAGAGAAATGTATTTTTAGCATCAATAATTAAAACCAGGGAACTCAAAGGGAGGGCTGATCTTCTCAGCCTTATCTAAGCAGAGCTTTCTCCCTTGCTACTACAAGATGCTCTTCCGTATAGCCTCCCGGCACACTCTAGTCCAGTCTATCGGCCAGTTCTTACAACCTGCCTCTTGCCCTCAACTGAATGCAGAACGTCCCAACATTAGTCCTTCTACACTGAGAAAGTGCTATTGCAGGCCAGTCAGTTACATTTTTCAGTATTCTAGTCCAAGGGGGATGAACTGGGTTTCTAGAATAGTGGTTCTTAACCTAATCATGCATACAATTCTCTAAGGCGACTTGTTAAACACAGACTCTTAGGCTTCAAACCCAGAGATTTAGGTTCAGTGTGCCTGGCAGAGGGCACGGGAATCTGCATTTTTAATAGGCATCCCTTTCGAAGTAGATACAAGTGGTCCCATGTTCTACTAGTTCAGGGATTGGCAAACTAAGGCTGGTGAGCCAAATCTGGCCCGCTGCCTGTTTTTCTGAATGGAGATTTGTTGGAACACAGCAACATGTATCAGTTTAAGTACTGTCTGTGGCTACTATGGCACTACAATGAGCGTTGAGTAGTTGTGACAGAGAACATACGGTCTATAAAGCTTATAATATTTACTCTCTGGCCCTTTATAGAAATGTTTGCCCATTTCTGCTCTAAATAGTATTGTATTATTTTGTGCTTCAGACTTCCATTAATGTACCAAAATATTATGGTATTATAATATGCATGTCATTTCAGTCTATCTCTCAGCAACTTAAAACTTTCCAGTGGTTTCCCATCACATTTAACTTCTTACCCTGGCCTACAGGCCCTTACTTGACATGGATCCTGTGTCCCTCACAGACTTCATTTCTTCTTTCTTACCCCCAAGCCTTTGCTCACTGTGTCACAGGCATACTAACGCTTCTTTCTGGTCCTCAAACATGCCACATTTGTTCACACTTCAGAGTCTTTGCAGTTGATGCCACTTTGAAAACAGGGCAGGTACTCTCATGCTTTTTTTTTTTTTTAAATTCAATTTATATTTATGAGACATTTACTATGTGCTTAGGAATCATGCTAAATGCTTGGCATACACTAGAAAGTAAGAGAAGTTTGGTTCTTTCCCTTAAGAAGCTTACAATTTAATATAGGAAAGAAACATCAAATAACTAAATACACAAAATCTGCAATAAAAAATTAAAAAAATGCTATAATGTTAAACAACAGATGTCCTCAGAGAGAATAACAAGAGAGACCTGATTTGGTTTCAGAAAACAAGGAAGGCCTCTCTTAGCAAGTGACATTTATACCAAGATCTAAATAGGAGTTGGCTTTATTCAAAAATTTTGTTTTATTTTTTTATTCAACTTTCTGCACTGGGAATATATGGAAGCATTTTAAGTAGATAAATAACATGTTCCAATAGCTGGCTTTCACAGAGCACCACCCTTGTAGGAGATCCAGCATTCTGTACGTATACATTTCCTAAGTCGACCTTCAACAACTGATATCAAGCTGTATTTTTTCTTGAACATAGCAAAGTGTTTCGCTTCATGTAACAAATGGTTGAATAAATCAAGAACAATTTTATTTTATAAAAACAAAAAAAGCCATTTCCACAGGAGTTAATACCTACCCTTGAAGAACAACCAATGATATATCTATATATCTATAGATATCTGTACCTACGTCTATCGAGCCATCTAGATAAAATTGAGATAAAATTGAGATAAAATTGACATACAACATTATACCACTTTTAGGCGCACAACATAATTTGACATTTTTATCTATTGTAAAATGATCACTACGTTAAGTCCAGTTGAGATCCCTCATCACACATACTTACAAATTTTTTTTTCCCCTGTGGTGAGAAATTTTAAGGTCTACTTTCTTAGCAAATTTTAGGTAGGCAATACAGAACCATTAACGAACAACCGTCCTGTGCATTACATTTCCTGACTGATGTCTTTTTAAACTGGAAGTTTGTATATTTTGGCCCCCTTCACTCATTTTGCCTACCCCCTACCTATCAAATATATTTTAGGTTTCGGAAAAGTGATCTGTCTTGGATAAATCGACATGTTTGAGGTCTAGTTACAAAGAGTGTGGGATGAGTACCTCTTCTAGTGGTGGGAATGCTATGATTCTTCTTTATCATTTTTGCCTGTCTCCTACCTTGGCTGCCCTTCCTCAAGAGAAAGTGTGTTGAATATGGATTGCACAACCTCTAGGATTTTTGTACCTGACTACAGTAGCAAGAGATGGCATTTGTTTAAAGACATTAAAAGTTGCAGCACTTGTGGCTTAGGTGTTCCCACTTGCAAGCTCTTCTGGCTTCCTTTGTTTCTGTCCTGCTCAGGATTAGATATATAACATGCAAGGCCCAGTGCAAAATGAAAATGCAGGCCTTTTGTTCAAGTTGTTAATAACTTCAAGAGAACAGCAGTATGTTAAACCAAGTGTAGGGTCTTTCTGAGCACAGGGCAACTGCAAAGGTCACAAGCCCATGACACTAGCCTTGGTTCCTCTCTTTATAGGTGGGTATTTCAGAGGGGCTTAGATGAAGCTATCCCGGGGGCAGCTCTGAATCACTGCAAAGGCCTCAATCAGGCAGCCTGGGGCAGCTGAACTCTAAGCATCGGGGCCAAATCTTAGGCTCTTTTTTCTTTGCCTTTGTTATCCTCTGACTGGGAAGGATGATACCTGTATTGGACTTTACATGAATTTGAGACTCAGATCAGGTTTGTAATTTCAGAAAAGTAGAAAAACAAGACTTTCGGCATGCCCTAGCTTCAAGTTACTGAGCCCTAATATCCCCAGACAGACCCGTGTTCTATATGCTCGAGCCCACCTCGTTGGAGCTCTACATTGGTAACTGGAGTCAATGCCCACATTAATAATAAAGTATCCCGATGCCTAGTTCATCTGGGTTGGGCACACATTTCTAAGAATCCTCCAAAGGGGACAAGGGATAGTCTAGGACAGAATTTTGGGTTTAAAACTCAAATCTGTGTCTTGACTATGGTCTCTCTCCACAAATTTGGCAAAATCGTTCCAACACGACTCAAAGACAGATTAGTACAATTCATTTGCTAATACATGGCTGTATAAGCTTTGTGTAGCCAAATAGTCGAACTAAAATACACCAATGCCAAATCTTTTTTTTTTCTACCAAATTCACCCACGTGCCTAAAACACAGCTTCGTGCTTCCAAAATTTGAGCAAATGTGATGTGACTACTACGGCAAAGTGTCATGATAGAGTGGTTTTGCTTACGTTCAGCACAAACTGGCAATTGGCCCAGGATATGTGTGAAGTAGGACAGTGAAGGTTTTCAGAGTCTAGCTTACCAAAGTAATGGACATCTATTGTTTGTGCACGGTATGGGTGGAACTTTTCAAGAGAATGCCTTGCTTTCTCTTGGTCAAGGAGTAGACATATGATGACAACTAGGAAATGAACCCACCATTCTAGAGATTAGTCTTGAGCAGGATAATGCAAAGCAAAACTCAGTGCAATCGTGTGAGGAAGACTGTTGGTGTAGATTTATCCTATTTTGACTTGATGAGACTACAAATGCATGTTTTTGTTATCCGGTTCTCTAGACTATTCCAACACCTTTCTTTTGAATCTGTTTATTCATTTGATCTGACATTCCTTTCTAAAACATTTTCTTTATTTGGAGTCAGTTTCTATTGCTTATAACCAATGAACCAACACCAGCACAAACACAAAGTGGCTATTGATCTCTCACAATTTTAAGCAACTAACAGAATTTCATTTAAAATGAAGATGCCATGTTTAGAGCCTATTGTGCTTACCATGTAGGCTTTGTTGATTTAATTGTTTCTTTAATTTATTTATTTAATGCTTTTATTAATAATAAGTGCCAGCTTGGAAGCAACTGTACCACTGAGAATTCTAGTGCAAAGTGGCACATCTGTGCTGGCGTGGTGGCTTACTAGATTGACCTAGATAATGAGTTGTATAATTCTGGCTCTCCAACAGACACCGAACTATGAAAATATAAACAAATGAGTGAAAATTCAATCCTTTCCTTCCTATCTTCCATGTTATTTCTGAATGTACTGCTTAGTAGAGTTATTCCTTCATCTCCCTGCTGGGAAATGTGATTTACAGGTATGTAGAGTCATGCCATCAACAAACCCTCCCTGTGATCATCATATATTGATGAATGACTTGGAGGTGAAGAGGCAAATGTTAAAAAAAAGTGGATCAGCCATGTCAGATGAACATAATGTTAAAGAAAATAACCCACTCTTAGAACAAGAGATGGATTGAGGACTTGGAAGGGGTAGAGCCAGGGAAAGCTGACACTGGGGAAGCAACAAGAAAGCTTCAATAAATATGCCTTGAAACATGGATCAGATATTGACTATTAGAGACAAGGACATCCTGAGAAGACAGAGCATGAGCAAAGAAAAATAGGCAGAAAATACGAGGCAGTATTCAGAATTAGTAAGTTATCCAATGTAGGTCAAGTGCAAGATATATTTAAGTATTACTTAAAAATATAGAGTTACTTCTCTAATACTTTATTTTTGTTGTATGCTTTGTTTCTTTTATACTACGTGTGTGTGTGTGTGTGTGTGTGTGTGTGTGTTTGGGCCTTTCTCTTCCATCAGAATGAAAATGTCACACTTAAATTGTTCAATGTTGTATTCCTGGGATCTTGCATATTATCGGACCTCAATATTTATTGAAAAAATAAAGGGATGAGTAAATAGAATAATGAATGAAAAGCAGAAAACTAGCTGAGAAAAGTAGTAGAGGATTTGAAAGTCAGGCTACAGAGTTCAGACTTTATTATATGGCCAATAAATGTTTGGGAACACGGACATCAAATGATCAGAGCTGTACTCTACTCCATAAAATAAGTTAATCTTACAGCTTTATAACCTAAAGCGAAAGAGAGGAAGAAGAAGAAGGTGTTGGATGACCTGTTGGGATGGCACTGCACTATTTCACATTCTGGGGACCCAACAATGGCAATAAGAAAGGGAAAGTACAAATAAAGGTATATATATAGAGAGAGAAGTTGGTAAGCAATTAAAGAGAAAGAAGGATGGAGAGGAGCCAAAAGGAATGACATTATGAATTTGGTTGCCTGTTAACAACAGAGACGCCATTAACAGAAGTCAGAAGCGCTAGTTGCTTGGTAGTTTGGGGAAAGATATGATGAATTATGATATGGACATGCTGACCGGAAATCAGAGGGCATATGTTTCACTAGCTGTTAGAAATACAAGCATGGACTCAGCACAGTTGTGGGCCTAGGGACTTCTCCTCCTGGAGGAGGAAGATGAGGAGGAGGAGGCAGCTGAAATTGCGGAAGAGGACAGAAGTGGTGAAGAGGAAGAGAAAGGAGGGAAGGGGTCCATAGTCAAAAATTACTGTTTGGATATGGTAATGAGTTTGGATTTTATTCTAAATATGGAACAGTGAGAAACCATGGTTGGTTTTTGAACAAAGAGATGATATGTTTTGATTTAAATATCTTTTTTAAAAGAAGATTCTGGATGCTATACAGAGAGTAGAATTAAGGTCAAGTAATGGCCAGTCCCAGAGAGAGATCCCTATCTTCAACTCATCACTCTCAACCCAGGCTAGCTGGTTAAATTCCTCCTTCTAGTCCTTCTTCTAGGCTTTTAAAACAAAACAAAACAAAACACATCAGAACAAAGCTCTACTGTTAAGTACTGAAAGGAGGAGGAAAAGACAGCAGGGAAGAGAAAAAGATTAGTGAAGTAGAATCTTTAGTCCACATTGCAGCTGCACAATTGAGACTGAGATAATTAAGTAGCTGGGGACAGAGTGGCAATGATGACACTGGAACGCAACACCAGCAGCTTCTGCTCTTAACCACTCTGCTATACCTGCTCCTGGTAGGTGTAGGCTAATTATTTAAGATGTTGGACTGACCAGGATTTCTTTGGGTAATGCTTGTGGTAGGAAAAATCTGGAAGCTAAGTGCTTCCAATTTCAAAACATCAAGACCACTTTGTTTGACCTGTACTGGAACAAAGGGCTTAGATAATCTGTCCAAGATCACACAGGTACTCAGAGTGAGAGGTGGACACAGCAAACAGGCCTCCTGAGCTCCACTGGGTAAACCCATTTTCCGACTCTGTATTTGGCCTCCTTTCTATTCTGATACCCTGCCGGGTCTTGAGAGTTACAGGTTATAGTTGTAAACTGGGAACTTTTAGAGGACAAGGTCATACATTTAGAAGCTACACAGACCCAGAAGGTCACTTAAATGGTAACGAGTGAAACAGGCCAGGAGTAAAAGAAACATTTCTTTTCCTGAGTCCGAGCATCACTTACTAACCATCGTATATTCAGGCTCACATTTGTTCCTAAAGTTTTTGCTTGGCCCTGACATCCATGTGAATGAGCCACTCAAATAAGTATGGATGTTGAAAGGAAATCAGTATGAGAGGTGGTTCTTCTTTGGAGGCTGCTGAGGAGTATCCTGACGTTTTTCTTTTTCTTTTTTTTTAATCAAATTTCAAGGGTTAGTGATACTGATTTACTATGAAATGAGGATGCCCTTTCGTCAATATGCAATGTCATTGCCCCTCGTCCTTATAAACATGCTACTGTGTACCTGTATAATAAGTAACGTGGTCCTTGTTATATGAAAAAATTGGGACATCATGATTTAGTGTTTAAGACTAATGGTTAGCAAGCAAAAAGACTGTTTAGATGGTTTTGTTTATACTTGCCTTCATGATCACAGAGCGGTTGAACCATAGGCTGTCAATCTCTCTACCTGTGGCACATCACAAGGAATCCAGGAGACAAATTCTTATAGTCCATACCTAATCCAGTTTCTTTCTTTTTTATTTTTAAGATTTATTTATTTATTTATTTGAGAGAAAGAGAGAGATACAGAGAGAAAGAGAGAGCATGCATGAGTCAGAGGGAAGGGCAGAGGGAGAGAATCTCAAGAAGACTCCCCACTAAGTGTGGAGCCCAATGCAGGACTTGATCTCACAACCCTGAGATCACAACCTGAGCTGAAATCAAGAGTCAGACACTTAACCAACTGAGCCACCCAGGTGCCTCAATCCAGTTCTACTCATAATTCACAGTAAAGATATCAGCCATTAATCTTCCGTGTCCCCTCTGTTTCTGAGTGTCAATTCAATATTCTTTTCCTGCCAGCATCATCTGGTTTTACTTTCTGCAGTTGTTGCTCCTGGTTTTCTAAATACCCTTCACGTTGCAAAAGAAATGGCTTCATTTTGTTTGAGCCACTCTTATAAACAAAACCAACCATATTGTAATGAGTCTTAAAACCTTAGTTAGCACGCTCCTAACAACCTTTCAAAGGTAGATCAGTATTAAAGATGTATTACTGGGATCTCATAAAAGTTAAATATATTTCCCAGGAACCTTAGCTGAATTAGGGGCAAAGCCAGAAAAAAGAATTATTACCTCTACTTTAGCCTTTAGGCCATGTTATAAGAACAGACACCCCATCAAACAACTTCATAAATGTGAAGAACCTAATTAGAAAATTAATTCCCAATTATGCATATAGAACGAAGTCTGCTAAATAAGGAAGGGACCACAGCGGGGAAAGTCAAAGCAATGTGGAAATTCTTTCAGTTGGGAGACCTGCTTCTTACAGAAGGGTATAGAAATTGAGACCTAGGGAACACAATTTAGTTTATGGAAAAGACCCCTATGGCTTCATTTCTCTGGCCTTGGGGATTTTCATTATTACTTACAGAAGGTCAGGGAGCCCTAAAACTCTTTGAAGTTTGGGCCACTGCCCATGGTGGGATGAGAATAAAGAAAAAACAAAACCTTATCAACCATTCTTTTATTTTTTTAAAGATTGTATTTATTTATTTGAGAGAGATGGGGAGGGGAGGGACAGAGGGAGAAGCAGAGAGCCCAAAGTGGGGATGGATTCCAGGACCCTGAGATAATGACCTGAGCAGAAGGCAGATGCTTAACCAACTGAGCCCCCCAGGAGCCCTCCACCGTTCTTTTAAATGAGTAATTCCAGAGTCACAATGTATGCATGTTTTATCTATATGGCTTCATTTCCATTTGAAAACTAGAAAATGCCCGTGCATAGCAACCTATATTTTGTCTTTGAAATAGGAACAGTACTCTGTTGCCTGAGATACTTTGATTTGAGTCTATTCCTTATATAAGGACAAGGGATTCATATACGAGAGGATCAAATATATTGCATTTACTTGGATACCCAATACAATGTTA
Organism: Ursus maritimus; assembly: GCF_017311325.1. Taxonomy (NCBI): domain Eukaryota; kingdom Metazoa; phylum Chordata; class Mammalia; order Carnivora; family Ursidae; genus Ursus; species Ursus maritimus. The sequence goes on from NW_024423897.1 coordinate 8,157,252, forward strand.
GCGCCCTTAAGATATGATGATGACAGCCTAGGTAACTAGAGGGCTTCTCTAAAACACACCCATATCACTTCTGTCTGTGTTTTCCAAGGGAACAGTCACATTATAACACCTCTTTAAATGGGTTTTGCATGCAATTAAAATGAAGATGTCATAATGGGCCATGACGCGAGAACAAAACATGCTCTTAAGAGCTAAGAGCATTTCCGTGTGTGTGTGTGTGTGTGTGTGTGTGTGTGTGTGTGTGTGTGTTTTCCTGAGCACTGAAAATTATCTCTTTGTCAGCCCCGTGGCATGGTCACAATGCAAGGCCTCAGATGAGGGAAATGTGTTCATTAGGAGAATTGGATTACTAGGCAGGGTGCCAGCTTGTGTTGCCTTATTTGGAGGAGAAAGGAGAGCCAAGTTCTCCAGCGCCACCTGCCCATCAAATCCCTGAGCATTTGTCAGCCTTTCGGGTCGACTTGGAAAATGTTAACTTGCGTCAACAAAGGATAGGGCAGGAAATTTGACTCCAAACCTATTAATTTAATACACTGTCTTACAAATCAAGATTATATTATATCAAGAGATATTCGTGGTAGTGTCAGCCAGGAGCTACACACAAAAGAGGGGTGGACGTTTCAAATTAAGATCTAAGGAGGAAATTATCAAGTACATTGTCTGTGGTGTGAAAGATACTTACAATCTGATTCTAAAAGTCATCATTTTACTATCAAGGAACCCACGAGGGCTTCAAAGGAGAAGTCGTCTGCTAAACAAGGATGACACCATGATAGACCAAGAGGATCGAAATCGGGGCCACTGCTGGGGAGGGGCCAAGGACTGAGCCCTTCTCATTTGCCTGAGATCCCTGGAAAGTTGCCCTGAAGTTTCTCAGATCAAAGTACATGTAGTTTGAGAACAGTGCCTTCAAACTCTTTCCTAGTCCCTCAAACCAATTTCAACTAGTAATTAACAGATTCCCAACATCAAAAGGTGAGATATCCCAGGAGGAGTCAAAGAAGATCAAAGCCTGTGGTGAGGGGTCCCCCTGCACCCCAACCACCCTCCATCCTCTTTCCCAGACAGATATCCACCCGGCTGCAGCAAGTTAGCAGTCGCACTGCTTCTCACTAGAGACCAACATCAAACAGACTTCCGAATAACTTGCTGGCGTTTTCAAGCTCTGTTAGAAGAAAATGAGGAAGGCACAGGTATGTGGCCATATGGCCCAGATTTTCTAGGATGGTCTAGGTTGGTAATATTCAGTCCTGCTGTCCCTGTTGCTGGGACAAAACCTGAAACAAGGTCACCAAAGAAAACCTGGGTAGTGCCTGGCACACAGTACTGATAAGCAAATGTTAACTCTTGTCTTCTGCACGTCACCAAACAGTAGAATGCCGAATTATTATTTTGTTCAAATATTTTGTGTTTGTGTGTACATGCGCACATGTGTGCGCGTGCGTGTGTATTTCCATCATATAAAAGAAAAGAGCGTTGCACATTGGCTGAGCCAGATGCTGGACACAGCCCTGTCAGAGCTGGTGAGTCTCTGTGCAGAACAGTCTGTTTTCCACAATGCACTTACTGAGGCATCGTTCTATGACATTCTGACATGTGCTTGATTAGCACCCTTGCCCTCATTCACACTGCTGATTAGTTTCCACGGTTTTCCACAAAGGCGTGCACATAGACAGACGCACCCAAGCCAATCCTTGAGATTTGCCTTTCAGACAGAAAAAATCTGTAGCCAAAACTTTCACAGATTTTGTTTCCCAGGGGACTCTTGGAAACAAAACTTTAGAGTGACCTACAGGCAAAATGTACCTAAGGGTTGAATATAGGAGAACAATGAGAGGGAACATCAGGATAGGGCTCAAGTTTCCAAAATAGGAAGGGTTCTGTCAGTATCTTAAACTCAAAATACCTGGAATTGGACCTCCAAGCACTTCCTGCAGGAGGGGGTCAGTTCAGGGGGCAACTCTAGGTCAGATACACACTTCTTTCTCCCGTTCCTGTGCTTGGGAATGTTTGCCTGTGTGAAATAATTCATTATGTGCTGACTGGACACCACCTCTGACCTTTTGAAACATGCTCCTCTTCTTCTGGTACTATGTTATTGGTGGAACCAGCCTCTTTTTTGAGAGTCTCCAACAACATCTATACCTTCTTGGACCTTTCCTCTTCTCCCACCCTGAACCCATCAACTCCACCAACGTCCCATCTGTCCGTTAGATTCCAACGCTACTCTGCTAATTTCAGTCCTTATGATTTCTGTAGACCATAATGCCTCAGGACTGGTTTCTGTATTACAAACCCCCAAACATAGCACTGACTGACTGACTTGCAAATGTTACATTTTTATATCATCACACCCCAACCCCTGGGACGCTGAGAGTTCCACACCACCTACAGGAGGTAAATAAATGAGAGAAATTGTCCTGTGTCTCTAAATCCTATCCAGTTATTAAAGGGCTTCCTGATTACTATCTGCTCTCCCTTCAGCTGTTTGCAACCTTTACCCACCTCTGGATTTTTGAACCAGATTTAAAAAAAAAAAATGGAACGAGCAATTGGCTTCAGAATTACAGCTATGTCCTCCTTATGAACCATCTGGCTGGCCATAGTCTGTCTACTCCCAATTATATGTCTGACGCTGAAGTTGAAAGTCTATTACTCTCTAACTTTGCACTTGTAGTATTATTTTTCTTATCACAAGGTGAGGGGAAATATGCAATGTTCTTATTGCTCCCAAGTCTCTGTCACCAATCAGCCTGGTCCACTCACATATGCTACCTGCTTGGCTTCAGTACTCTGGAGTTGGTGTCTCCTGCGCCATGGCTTTTGTGTAACTGAAAAGGAACAGGTTAACCCCGAAGGAGAAGTTAGCCACAACTCAAAGTTTTAGCACCAAATTGTCTCATTTTCTAAGGTTCAGCTTGGTTTCCTCAGAATTACCTGTTGTATTTTCACGTTTCTCCTTTCTTCTGGCATTTTAATGGAAATAACCATACTTCCACGGCATTTAATAACATCTTCCAGAAATAAGCCAGCTCTTCGATAATGACCCACTACACTGATACCATCAGAAAATAATACCCAAGGATAATAACACAAACCTTTTGCAGAAAAGAATAGCTATGAGGTGAAACCCATTACTTGGAATGAATACAGGAAAGGATTTGTTGTGGTTGTTGTAATATATATTCTTTTTTGTTTTTCTTTTTACATATAGCTCCCTTAGGAGTAACTTTTGTGAAAAGATAAAGGTATCCGCGTTTAACTTTTTGACCTTTCTTGCACTAAACTAACATTGCTAACATCCTATGAAACTCTTATGCAACTGGAAGGCTCAGGAATGCATTCTTTAAAAACTGCATTGTCTATTTCCTTTTCATCATTCATTGTTTACCTAAAAAATATCTCTGCTTTCTAAATGACATGTCCCTGACACAAGGAAAAGAACACACAAGCTCATCTTGTGAAGAACATCAAAGAAGCCTCAGATGCTGAAGAAGAATTTCTGCTTGATTTCCAAGCTTGATTTGATTGGTGCTTGTTACGACTCCCTGTGGCAACTGCAACAGCCCCAGCCCTGTGCTGGGTGTTCTGGTGACCACCGTCATCCTGCCTCTCGCGCTCTTCCTCTGTGTTTACACATAGCTGCCATTGCTTTCCATCCCAACGGGCAATCTATACCGATTCTTTCCTCACCCCAGCCATGAGTCAGCCATCTTAAGAGATTAGGGAAATGAAAATTTGATTCTGCTCAAGGAGAGAGACCTGGTTTAGAATGAACCTCTCATCCTTCAGATTAATAAACTGAGACCTTAGAGGTCATTTGACTTGTTAATGTAGTTGAAGAGACGGCAGGGGTGGGGAGGGGCAGGTCTCCTGCCTGCTGTTTTGAGAGACAGCTTAGCATAATTGTTAAGAACGTGGGCTTTCATGTGGGAATTCTAGACGGAGTTCAGAGTCAAGTCCTGGCTCTGACACTTACTTGTTCAGTGATTTTGGAGAAGTTACTCGACCTCTTTGAGCCTCAGTTTCTTCTTTTGTCTAATGGAATAATGACAGAAGCTGCATTGTTAAGGCATTTATCTTACCGAATGCTCCCAGTGTCCACAGCAGAGTGTGTGACACATAAGAGCGGCTACCCCAAGTACTGAGTGCGTAATTTCACCCTATTACTCTTTGGTCACCACAAACCCACCTACTGACCTTTTTTCCAATCCTCCAGAATTGCTTGAATCTTTCAATCTACGTTATCTTTGGGAAGACCTCTCCTGCCCCAAGGAAAAGACAGTGTTTGCCCCACACAGAAGAGAAAAGGGGAAAGCAGAAAAATGTACATGGTATGTGAGAAAAACAGGAGCTCAAACCTCAGGTTGCAAAGTACATTTATGCTGCTCCGGGAATTTCACGTGAATCCCCCATTACGAAGCTGGTTTAATTTGTTTAGTTAATAAACTTTATATGACCCGTTTTTATTTAGCATGTGTACTGGCAGCTTTTTTATATAATTTCTGAGTCCACAGTGGCATGCTTTCCCTGAACATTTATGACGTTCCACAACTCAACTTCCAAAGAAACCCATTATGAAATTAAATGGATCCAGGTGGATAATTTGAGAGGGTAACTATATTGCACGCAGCAAAGACAATATGTAAATATTGCAGCAATCTCTCTGACACGATATTAGAATATGAAAGAAAATGAAATCAACAAAACTATGAGATACTGAATTAATTTACTTTCAAATATTAAAAGTAATGAATCTTCTACTTATTTTCAGATTCCTATGACTCATCTTAATACTATGATAATTTTTAACTCCATCACATTACTTAACACATTGCCATCACAGCGCTCTCCAAAGGAATGTCTGACACATTTTCTCAACCGTGCTTTGCCAGAAATTGCTTTTATATTTTCACCATTCTGGGTTTTGAACCAACTATTCGAAATTTTAAAAAGTGCAACAGGACAGTCAACAGTCAACACTTGATGGGATGTCTTCTTTACAAGATGAACAAATACATGGCAAAGGAGGTATAATCCTCACAGCTATTACGTGAGATACAGAGAACAATATTCTGAGTCTGGATCGATCTTGTTCTTCCTTGGAAACGTGTTTTCCCTTCAGTTTTGTGTACATAGGGTTAAATAACTATGGGTCTTTAAAACTCTTTTTGACAGAAGCCTTGGCTTAATAATTCAGCAATAAAAGGAATGAAGTACTGACGTAATCTACATCATGAACGAACCTCAAAAAATTTAGGCCAAGTGAAACAAAACAGACACAAGAGACCACGTATTGTATGATTGCATTGACAAGAAATGTCCAAAAAAGGCAAATTTACAGAGACAGAAAGTAAATTAATGGTCCCCTGGGGCTGGGGGTAGGAATGGGGATTAAACTATAAATGGGCCTGAGCATCTTACTGGAGGGACAAAAATGTTCTAAAACTTACTTATGATGGTGATATCTCAGTAAACTTACTAAAAATCATTGAACTGTATACCCAGATGGGACAATTTTATGATATGTAAAATACCCCAATAAAGCTGTTAAAAAACCCAACAACCGGGAAGCTATAATTAATGCATACATGATCGAAAACTAATTGCACGGCAGGCTGTTTAAGAGAGGAACTTTCTGCCTTTTTGCCATCACAAAGTCATATCCCATTTGCAGTGATACACAGGGACATCTGGGAATTCTGATGACTTCTATCCACTGAGCACTGTGGCATTGATGAGTCATAGGTGAAGTCATGTGGTTTACTTGTGGAGCAGTTTCTAGACGCTCCTCCACAGAAGACATCGTCCCCCCCACTGCTTCACTTTCTCACATATGACATCCATACAGTGTGTACTGAAGTGAGCTTAATATCTACAAACTTAATGCGCAAACTCAGAGGATATCAAGATTAGTCCTTGATCCTCTTTTGAACTCAACGAGTTTTGCTAAGCACTGTATTTCTTCCATTCAGCAATGCTGTATGGCCAATCCTTTTACAGTTCTAGCATAGCTTTTTTCTTCCTACCTTTAATATTTTGATCTTATGCTTTACTCTGATACTTATACTATACTTCAGAGGAATGCTACTAAACAACAGCTCTATATCACCCACGTAATACAAGCACACAATAGACTCAATTTGGTGTGCAAAAGCGTTGAGCCTGTGAGAAGAAACACATATATGTAAATGCTTGTGTGTAAGGAGCACGATAAGTGGGAATGAAACAAGAGTCTAATACATCTTTGGAATAGCTACTTAAGTCTTTCTGTCAACAGTGTACAGTCATCACAGCAGAAAAGAGATCATTGTGTAAATACCATCTATACTGATACAAGTTATTGTATTTTGAGATCATGTCTCTCTTCTCACATTCATTGTCTTCTTCTCATTTTTTCCAAAACGTGATACTGTACAAATCTGGGGTGTAGCCAAAGGGAAAAAAGTGTGGACCCTGAAAAAGACAGATTGATCGCTTTCTGGCTAAGGGACCGGGGAAAGGGGAAGCCACCAGTGAATGATGGTCCCTTTGGTGCCCGGCTCGGTGGTATGCCGTTGGGTCCTCTCCTGCTATTATCTTATTCGGTCCTTGCAACAACTCTCTGAAGCAGGATTTATCATTCCCTTTTCACTGATGAGGAAGCCTGGAAAAAGTTAACTAACTAGGCCCAGGTTCGCTGAGCTGGTAAGTGAAGCAGACAGATTTGACTCGAATACTTATCTGTTTCATAATTAAAATTGATTTTGATGCCCACTAACTTTTACTATCTTAGTAAGATTTAGTAAACCGTTACAGCACAGTGTTCTCTTCTCCTGTCAGCTCCAAAAGGACTATTTGAGAGATGAAACAGCAATGACCATCTTTTCAAGAAAACCAAATACCCTTTGTTTGTTTGTTTTCTGAACCATCCTGATAAATTCCTTATTTCTTCAATGCACTGCCTAATTGGAAGGCATATCTTTGTGATTACTACGACCTCCTTCTTCAATCAGCCATGACATGTAGGTGATCAATTATTGGTCTCCTATCTCATTATGGGTAACTACTCTCCATGGTTTATTTGGTCTTGGAGCCATTACGGAAAAAAGCAGGTGACATACTTTAATGCAGATTTAACTTTTAGGTTTTATAATTAACTTTCTATGAATAGATAGAATAACACAGTAAGGCCTCATAATTCTAAGAGTTATCATCATGTTTATCTTATTAAATCATTTTTCGTAAAAGTTCTCAAACTTGAGTGTGAATTGGAATTCCCTGGAGGGCTTGATAAAACACAGATTGTCTGGCTAACTCCCATGGCTTCTCCTTCAGTAGGTCTGAGGTCTGCCAGAGATTTTGCAATTCAAACAAGTTTTCAGATGATGTGGATATGCTGCGTTGGGGACCATTTTGTGGAAACCACTACCCAAAAGGAAAGAAGAAAGGTCTATGTATCTATGTATCTATTTATTCCTTCTATAGCTAAGAATGCCTTTTTTTTTCTTTTTTAAGACTTTATTTACTTGTCAGAGAGAGAGAGCACAAGCAGGGGGAGTGGCAGGAAGAGGAAGAAGCAGGCACCCCGCTGAGCAAGGAGCCTGATGTGGGACTCAATCCCAAGATCCTGGGATCAGGACCTGAGCTGAAGGCAGACGCTTAACCGACTGAGCCACCCAGGTGTTCCATGAAGAATGCATTTTATAATTTCTCTGGAATTTTAGTATCTGAACCTATTTAAAAGTAGACACACCAAGAGTTTGACTCTGTTTATATTACATTACTAAGTGGCATCTGGGTCTTGATTATTAATATTACAAAGTACATTTTCTCATTTACCACATAATTTTACAATTTGTTGTTGTTGTTGTTACTTGGTTCTTATAACCACCTGATTGATTGGGCATGTCTAGTTTATTACTACTAAACCTGTGCTATAAATGAGATAACCCAAAGCTCAGGACAGTTAAGTGACTTGTCCATATAGCTAGAAAGGATTGGAAAAAAAAAAAAAAATGAAGGCAAGTATTACGCTAACAGTGCATTGGGCCAGGAATTTAAAAAGTTGGGACCTAATTTCCTCAGTCTGCTCTAGCAGGCTCTATCTTTTTGGTGACAAATCATAGATGCAAAGAAATTTCAGTTTACTCATCTGTAAAATGCGGGGTGGACCAGAGAGCTGATATTCCTTTCTGTTTCAACCTATTCATTTATCTGATTGTTCATTGAGTAAGTGTGCATTAAGAATTTACTATGCACCAGGCCCTGTTTTAAGACCCGAGGAGAAAGGGATGAGTGAGATACCTGACATGACCTTCTTCCATTTCATGAAGCTAACATTCTAGATGCAAACAGAGGAGTAAGTTCACAAACCAGCTCATTTAAAATGGTGATGATATTTAATAAGAAAATAAAATTGGGTTAGATGATAGCAAAAGACTGGCTAAAATGCTACTGAAGCTTAGACTCATCGAGGTTCTCCCTGAAGTGATACATTAGTGGGCCCTTGAATGACAAATGGAGCCAGGCACATAAAGTGACGGGGGAAGCATATTCCAGGCAGGGCTGTCTTAAATGCAAAGATCCTGCGATATAAGCTAGCTTGGCTTCTGTGAGAAACAGGAAGAAGGTCAGGATTCTGGAGTCCTGTGAGCAGGCAACAGGTAAGATAAAAAGTCTGAGATGGTAGGCAGAGCCAGATCAGTTAGAGTCTTAAAGGCCATGATAAGAACTTAGAGGTCTTTAAGCAGAGAAAGGCATGACCTGATTCACGCTAAGATGATTCACTGGTTCCACGGGTATTGAAGAAGTGCATAAAAGTGAGCATACACACACGTAAAAACCAATTTCAAAAATTTTGACCTTTAAACAAATGTTTCCCCCTATTTATTTAGCATATGAATGAGAACATACAAATTAATATACCAGCCAAAACTGTGCCTTCACCATCGATCCTTTAAGGATATTACTAAGTATTATAAACATGGGCAACTCAAGTAATAATTAGGGGGAAAATCATATGGAAATTGCTAACAAACTCATTAGAGTGTGCTTAATTATTGCAGTGAAGGGTTAGCAAGAGGATTGGAGCTTACCGAATAAATCTGTTTGCACATGGATTGATATGCTTGTATCATAATTACTCACAGCTGTTGGACTTCTGAAGTTTATTAGAAACTTAATTCCAAAACTTTCATGCTGAAAAGATTTTTTAAGAGGGAAGTGTTAGCCCAGTGCCAGTAATGTGAGCACGGAAAATTTTTCTAGCAATTCTTTTTGGCGATTACTTACAGAGTAACTACAGATCTCCTCATTATACATAATGAAGTGGACCTGCTCATTTTTGATTTTCACACACTTTGCAGAAAGAGCAAAGCCTCGTGATTGAAACTGCTTGAGCCCTGTGATGAGAAGTTGCATGTAATATGTATTCTAATTACAAAACGATCTCAGAAAACAGGCTTGATGCCTGATGTATTCATTTGAAAGCAATTCTTGGCTAAATTGATCTTTAAATAATCTATCTATACGCTTGTTAATTTAATAGATCAACTGACATCAGGAGAAGACAGGAGGGCTTCATTCTTCACACTCTGTCTTATAGCTGACAACTAATTCTCCTTTCTTGGAGATTCATTTATTATACTTTATAAATTAGAAGAAATGTACAGGGTCCCTGAAATACAGCTGAGGCTATGCCCAATAGCTTCTTCTTACTTATCATCAATCAGAAAATTAATATTGTGCCTGGGCTGGCAATTTTGATCTCAGTCTAATTTTTGGTCTATTTAACTGATGGCTGCTGTCCTTACTTACAGTGCTACTGAGCATAAATGAAGTGATTGATTATTTGTACCAAACTGATTTCCTTTCTTTCTAAGGCTCCTTTTCAGATCAGCTTTTGATAAGTGCTAAGATTAACTAGTGAGGACAATTCAAAAGGAAAATAATAACTTGAGAACCAAGTGTTATCGGAGTCAGTGAATTTTGCTATGTGCATGCATGTATGCACACACACACGTTCTGCTTATATAGAACAAATCATAGCATTAAAGATCTTTTACAATCTGGCCTTTTAACCCTTGCTGTCACGCACCGTGCATTTCAGACTCCCAAGTTGCTAATTTTTCTTCAAATTTATGTTGGACTATCATACATTTATGCCTTCATCCATTTCATTCCTTTTTTTCCTAGAATGTTCTTCCTTACTTGGGTTGGGATCCCATCCAACCTCCCAGAACTAAATGAACATCTCTTCCTATGAAAAGGCTTGCCCCATTCTATCCCAGGCAAAATCAATGTGTACATAAACTTGGTGTTTAATACTATTGTTTCTCATTAATTAAAATGCATATGGTAACAGCAACAATCACAGTGATAGCAAACACTTAAATAGTTCTAAGTTCTCTGTTCACTGTTCTAAGTTCCTTGTATATTATAATCCCATTTAATTGTTCCAGTAGCCCTCTTACGTAGGTGATTTTATTTTCCCCATCTGGCACATGAGCAACAGAGGCACTGAGAGATCAAATAACTTGTTATAAATCACTCAGACATTAAGAGGGCTAAGCCAGATGTTGGACCCAGTCAGGGTGGCTTCAGAGTCTAGTCTCTGAATTCCCACACTGTGTCACAATGCTCACCTTACAGGGGAGTTGAAAGCATTAGAATAAATCTAAAGTGCCTGGCATAGTATCACAAACAAAATTCAAGAAGTGATGATTTTCTTACTATTATATGCAATAAAAATATTATAAAATAAATTATATGTAATAATAAATCTGATATAATATGTTTATTGTTTTTTATCCTATGTCAAGTGTCAGTCTTTTATTTTCGGTTGCTGCTTTATTGTTCAGTAATCACAACTTTATGCATGAATTTGCAACTCACACACATGGCTGTGGTGCAGAATAAGCAAGCAGTAAACATTAAGTAAATGAATGAGTGAATGAAATGAATGAACAAACCTAATCCAAGAAGCTTCTGGATGGGCTTTTCACTTTCCTCCATGTTTCCCTGAGGCACAGTGCTAAATCCCTCAAAAATCAGACAAATATTAAGCCACTGAAGCATGGATTAAATCAACTTTTTCCTTCCATTTCAATGAGTTATTATTTAAAATAAAATCCACAAAGCAATATTTTTAAAAGTCTACATCCTGAAGTAAAACATGGAAATTATCTGATTAATGCAGATAGCCACTCACCAATTTATATTCTTGAACTCAAGAGAATCATTTAGCTAATTGTATAGGTGATTATTATGCTTTCCACAGAAGTGTGTATCATGCATTTAGAATTTTTAAATTGCAGCTCCAAGAGAATCCTCTTAAATCTAATTATTGTATACTTAGAATTTTCCATAATCAGCTAAAAGATTTATTTATTTCTTTAAAGAAAAAGAAAGCTTTTAAATATGTGGAAATCCTCCTGTGAGAAGGTGAATTAAACATTTTAAAAAATAATTAAGTGGGCTTTTTTTTAAGTAGGCTGCAACATACATTAAAATAACTGATCAATAAAAAAAAAAAACCTCTCTTTCTCATTTATCCCTTCCAAAATATTTAAAGTTGATAATGTGATTTAAAAAAAAAACCTGTATCAATAATTCAATAATAGTCAGAATTCTTATACTTAGGGAAATTCTCTGATGTTTCAGAAAATATTTCGAGATAACTCTTAATAAAACTATTGAGTTTGGAAAATGGCTGAAATTCTTTGAACTACCTATGTGATTGGTGATTGGATCAACTTCAAAAGTGCTGCTTCCTTGAATTCGGTTTACTGAGAATACAGATAAGTACTTAGAAAACATGCTTAGAAAAAAATAAAAGGAAGAAAGGAGAGAAGAAAAGAAGGAAAGAAAGCAGGCAGGCAGGAAGGAATAAAGGAATAAAGAAAAGGAAGAGAGGAAGGGAAGGTGGGAGGAAGACACTCAAATGTGGTGGCCTGCTTCTCTCAGTGGCCTTGGATAGAAGCAATAGAAGAGCTAGTTTTCAGAATCCTGTCAATGGTCTGAATTCTCTTTTCACTCATGAGTTCATATCATTTTTTTTAAGGCACAAATCCACACTACTTCCATACTTATTTATAAACTGTACACTTTTGCATTACATCTGCTATATTACATGTTATTAAATGTCCAGAACATATACAAGGGTGTGATAAACAAAATATGTGAGAAGAAGCTCAATAGCTCTTTTGTGTGCCATGTTTGAGAAACATCGCTCCAGGCAACAGTAATGTCAATAATTTTAAAATATAGGATTTCCCAGTTGGGACTTCAACATGTCAGTAACCTGTAACATTCTGATTTGCCAAAAACCTAAGCCTAGACTCATCAACTAAAATTAACGCTTAAATCTTTTAGTTAATTTCATTTTTAAAAATCTCTTTTTGTTGCTCATCTCTTTGCAGCCAAAAAATTTTTTTTCAAGGACAAAGAAATACTTTGGGGAGGCTTTCAAGATACTGAAGTTTTGTTTAATTGTTCCTCCCCTGCTAGGTTGGGGAACTTAGGGGATTCAGGTGGGATTGCTGAAAGTTAAGTACATGGTGGAAGAACTTTATTTACGGAGGCATCAATTTTCTTTATGAAGCCGGGACTACAGAGAGAACATCGGACTATGAATCAAAACATGTGGGTGCTAGCACCATAGGTGATTCTGTGACTAGGTAATTGGATGACCTTGATGAAGCTGGTCAACTTTTCTGCATCTCCCTGGCGGGAAAAAAAAATCAGCCAAACTTCTCAGACATTCATGGCTCCTCTTTCTTATGCTTGGTATAATAAGAAAGCATCACATGAAAAACTAAACTTGATACTTTTGAGCATCTCTTAAGACCCCAAAAAGAGAATTTCTAACTTTCTAGACATTTTCTCTAACTTTGTGGGATTTTAACATTTAAGTCATCTGCAAAGTCTATGCCAAATATCAGCAGAATGCCTTGCTTGTAACAGCAGTCTGGATATGCTTCCTTGGGCTATATGGGAATGCAATCATTGGCCAAATATTCATTATAAACTGTAAGTGTCTTACAGACAGAAACAAATGCCAAGGTTTTCGAATTCCATGTTTTCAAATTTCTTGGATCATCAGAATCACTTGTTGAGCTTTTCTGAATCCCATGTCCCAACCTTGGCATTTATGATTCTGCACATCTGAGCCACAAATTTGTTCCAAAGCCCAAATTTTCTAGCAGCCGACTCAAAGAGGAAGCCCAAGCAGTTACAACACCCATGGTGTTCATAATACAGAAACAAACCAGTTGCTCAGGAAAAGCCCAACCATTCCTTGTAACAGGAGGAAATTTCTCTCTTGGGATTGAATCAATGAACCAAAGCAGAATTGCTGTTGGTAATAAAAAATTACTGCCTTTCACATCGGGACTACAAAATGATTTATTATGTTCTTTGAGATATATTTCCAGGACTGGATTTCCATTGATTAATCAAACCTCTCTCTTGAAGAATTGTACCTATGGGAAGGTACAGTACCTGAACCATATAAGGTTATTAATATTTGTGTAAAGATGGAGAAAAGAAGAAAAGAAGGAAGAAAAGGAGGGAGAGAGGGAGGACGAAGAGCAGGAGTACAACTCATCGACTAAGACTGTATTTCCAGGAGCCAAGCTAAACCACACAATGGCTAGGTTGATTGGAGCTACCAATTCAGTTCTCCTTCAGAAAGATCCCTGAAGCCAGCACTTGGAGAGCTTCAAATGAAACTCTACCTGTTATTCTGAAGTAAATTTGCTTGGATTAAATCCAGCATTTGCCATGTGTTTTCAAGACTATTTTGACTGATTTGCTCTATTTTTCCCTGACTGCCATCTAAGAACTTTCCTCTCTAAATTCCACTCATTTTTTAAGGGCCAATTCACATCTTGTCTTCCCCCCTCCCACCCCTGGAAGCTTGTGCCAACAGTTCTAACCCTAAACACTTCTTCTCAAAACTTTTTGAAATCGTGTGTTGACAAGAAGTATATTGTGTCAACCTGAGAGGAGTATAAGCTCTTCGAGCGGAGAGGCCACACCTGATAAATCTATAGAACTCCTAGTCGCTTAGAGAACCTACTCAGCTTCTGCACCGTCACCTTCGTCATAGCTGGGAGCATTTACTAAACTCTGCTGGATCCCAAACACTGAGCTCTAGCTTAGACTTCTTACTTGAGCCACTGCCTTCCAGACGTCTTCACACACGTATATCACTAATACCTCAAACTCAAAATATCCAAAATTAAACTTCCACTTTCTCCTAGACTTGCTCTTTCAGTGATGTTCTTTATTACAAAACCCAGAAGCCTTGCAAGTATACTCAATTTCTCCCCTACTAGCTCCCTACTTGCAATGTATAAACTCTGTCAATTCTACCTCAGAAAATGATACAGGATAATGGCAAAAAATCACACTTCAACGCAATAAAATGCTTGTCAAGCCATATCAACTTCTGTTTGTTTTTTGTCATTGTGATCAAGAGTGAGGCATTTGCCTTCATGGAGTATTTTTTTAAATTATATTGAATAAAAATAGCTAGATTTGTATAGTGCCTACGTTGTGCTGAGTACTACGCTGGATACTTTACTTCACACACACACGTGTGTATGCGTGTGTGTGCGTGTGCGCGCATGTGTGCATGTGCGTGTCTGTGTCTATGTATACCAGTCACCTATACTGGCTCCGAACAAAGTACAGGGACTGTTTCGCAAGTACAGGGTGAAAAGCTTAATCACCTCAGGAATCATAACTGATTTATTATTTCCCTGAACTGGGTAGATTTAAATATGGCTCCAGTTGGTGGCCACCTTAAAAATATGTGTTAAAACATGTAGCACTGAGTAGATATTGATTTTCTACTCTAGCGTCACTTTGGCATTTTGTTACATTTACGTGTATTCACATATTTTGTAACAGGCCGATTTATTCACGAAGAATACAGAACAATTTTCTTTAAGAGCATTCTCTCTCTCGTAGAGTTACCTGGTGTATTTGGATCCAGGATGCACTGCCTCACAGATCAGTAGGACTAGTATTGCATGTAGGGCAAAGACTTCACACTTTACTATCCTTGACAGGGAGCTTCTTAGAACTCTTTCAATGGGGCCCCATTGAGGGCTGAGAGGATGGGTAAGGCAACAACCATAGGGTCTGTTTAAAACTCTCATTTCACCACTGAAAAGTGAGGTAGAAGAATTAGACCCATTTGCAGTCATTTCTCTGGCAATGAGCATACTGCCAGGATCAACAAATATTTGCTGAACATGGCCTATATACCAGGCACCGTGGTAGGCACTGACGGTCCAACTTGAGCAAAACTGACACATTTCTTGACCTTACAGTGCCCATAATCAAAACAGATGGGCAAATAAATAATGAGATGGGTAAATAATTATAATCTTCAATTTGCTTATGAAAGGGAAGTCCACAATGTTTATGGGAGTGTATGACAGGCATCCCAACCTAGTCTGGGGTGGTGGGGAATGGAGGGAGCTTTTTTGAGGAAGCTGAGTTTGAAACAAAATCTAAAGGAAGAATAGAAGTTGACAGGCAAAGGATAAGAGGGTGAGATGTAGGAGAGCATTTTTAGAAAGGTGAGATGAGACTAAACTGGAAAGAAACAACGCCAATCAAAAGAGAAGGTCCCCGGGCAGGAGCTCAGAGACTAGGGTGAGTCTTCTGAAGAGTGAAGAGCCAGGCCTTTTCATACCATCTTAAGCAATTTGGTCTCTACTTAATGACAATTGGAAATCCCTGCTGAGTTATTTAAGAAGGCACAATACAGGTACAATGATCCAGTTTCTACTTTAGAATGATTGTTCTGGTTCCAAGATAGAGCAGTGATGGGGGGCGGGGGTGTGTTTGTGGACCAGGTGAGAACAGCTGGTATGCCAACAAGCATCCAATGAGAGCTGATGGCCACTTGGATGGGGTAGCAGCTGTGCATAGGGAGAGTAGAGAAGATGGATATTCAGAAAATACATTCATCCAAACTTGATGGTGGATAGAATATAGGGATGATGGGGGAAGAAAACAAAAGACATGCCTGAAAAGCACTTTGCCCTTTGTAGAATGAAAAAAAAAGTTCTTCTCATCTTTATTTTAAACTTTACCATTAGTCATTTATTCCTTTGCTCACAACACTGGCTTCCTCTTTTTTAAAAATACCAATACTCATGTGAATTTTAACCTAATTGGTACACGCTTCTTTTGAATGAATATACGTATCATGAATTCAGCAATTAGGTAGGACAGGGAGGCACGGTAGAAATACATGGGCTAGGTAGTCAGATAGACTTGGGTTCTGTTTCTAGGTCACAATTACTAGCCTTGGGCAGTCATTTCAACTCTCTGCATTGCACTTGTCCCATCTGTAAAATAGGTATTAAATATACACTTCACAAGTTTGTGAGGAGAAAATAAATGGTGTAAAGTGCTTGGAACAGTAGTAAGTATGTGGTAAATGCCCAATAAAAGTTAGTTCATTTCTAATTTCAGAGATTCCCCATTGAAGAGGCAGTGATAAATTCTGTCAGATTCCATGCTAGGGCCTAAAAGACCATATATAATCTGTCTTCTCCTGCATCATCTTCTACCATCTGCTCTTTACTCTTCATACCTCAACCATGTACAACTTCATTCTATTTCTGGACACATGCAGCTGAGTCCTATCTTAGGACCATGCTGTAGCTATTTCCTCTGCCTAGAACACTCCAGATCTTTCCATAGCTGGCATGTTCTCATTGTTTCAGCCTCAGTTCAATGAGACCTGCCCTGACCACCTTCTAGGACGTAGCCTCCTTTTTTGTCATCCTCCAACTACGGTGTCATTGTATTTTCTTCAAAGCCCAAATCACTAGCTAAAGTTATTGTGTTTATTTTCTTTCAAGCTTACTGATTGTCTTTTCCAACTCTAATGCAAGCAACAAAAAGGCTGGATCTCATCTATCTTATATCCTGAGCAGTGGCAGTAATATATGTATGGCATGCAGTAGGCACTCAATGAATAACTGCTGAATGAGTAATGAATTAATAAAGAGCACAAGTACTATAAAAGAGGAGTAATCCCTGCCAGTGATCCAAAACCCTTTTATGGTTATACAAGGACTGGGAGCACTTTCATATCTATATCTATATCTATGTGTGTGTGTGTGTGTGTGTGTGTGTTTGTGCATGTATTTCACATATATATACATATATGTATATATGTATACACACACACAGGATCAACAAATATTTGCTGAACATGTCCCATATACCACATACATTGTATTGTATATAGGTATATATATCCATCTTCTTCATCATTTTGCCTCAGGAGATGATTTCCCAGTCTGAGGTTTTCCCAGTAGAGAAAAATATATAGCTCTGTGTATTTCTACCTTTCTAATTTCCCCTTTTAGCAGTGACACTCTTAGAACTGCATTCCTAGAATACTATTCCAGGTTGCCTTGAAATATACTAGAAAAGGTGATTCCGTTTTAAATAATAAATGTTTAGAGAAGTGTGAGAGGTTTAATTTGAGATACTTTCAAGACCAATTGTTGCTGAAATCATCACAAATCGCCTGGGTCCTCTAGGTCAACCAAAGGAGTAGAACTGGATTTCCCACGCATTGTCCCATTTCTCCTTCACTTCCTCCTCCTCCTCCTCCTCCGCCCCTCCTTCTTTTAAATTTTTACACAGAGACTGAATCACAACAAGATACAACAAGCAGGGTGATTATAACACACCCTGGGTGGTGTCATAGGCACAAGAAGTACAATAATTTCTCCAAATCCCAGAGAGTCTTATTGCCTTAATACAGTTGACTCTCTATATAACAATGAGAAAACCAGATGGGTGTATTTACTGGACACTGCAAAGGTGACCATGGAATGTTATTATCACCCCATCAGTGAGCCTCGAAGGTGTTCTGAATCTGAAAAAACACCATCCTGGTTTATGTTCTAGTGTGAAGTCAATTCATGCACCTGCTGAGTCCTGGATTTTCTATGACTTATTTCAACTATTTTAGTTCAGAGAGACTGTATTATACCAGTCAAGTGAAAAATTTATACCAAACAAAGCATGTGCATAAGATTAAAGTGTACTTATAGAGCCTTAATTGCATGGTTATAATGCGGCTTACCTCATTTAACCTCACAAGAACTCTAGGAGGTAAGGACTATTAATGATCTCGTTTTACAGATAGAGAGACTGAGGCTATAGAGGTTAGGAAATTCATTCAAGGACGTACATATAGAAATGTACACCAGAATTTAAACCTAGGTCTCTCTTTCTTGATCAATCTCTCTTTCTTTCTCTTTCATTCTTCAGAAGTGAGAATTTTAACACTAAACCATTTAGCCTAGTTCAACAGCTTCTTCGACTCCTTTTATGCTATAGGCCCTTGAATGTCTAAGTGCAACTTTTCTAACATAGAAAATGGTGATGATAATAGGATTTACTTGATAGATTGTTTTCAGAGTTAATATAGCAGAGTACTAAGTGCTTGTACTAAGTGCTTAATAAATTATGATAATTATCCATATCAGTACTTTATGCAAAACTTTATGCCTCACTCATCTGTGAAGATCCAATGGCACAAAATTCTTTTAGATGGTTGCCAATGTATTTGGAACACAACACAAGCAATGTATGGCTAAAACGACAGTGAGAAATACCAGGGTATAAGGGTAAATGGTCAACTGCAGAATATTAGCAACAGTAACACCATGCTAAAGGTTTTTTCTGTCCTTATTTAACTCCCATCATGTTCCTAAAAGGCAGGTATTATCACCTCCGGTTTACAAATGAAACTCAGGCTACAGAGGTTATTTGTTTTAAGGTCATACAATTAGCGAGCAGTGGAGGCAAAATTTAAGCTGAGGCCAGCTCACTCTAAAGCCTACATTCTTTATACCACATTATACTTTGCCATGTGCTTCCCACAGCCATAGAAACTCAGAGAGGGAGGAGATCAGCTTGTATGAGAAGGAAAAGAACGATACAGTAAGGAAGAGGTATTGACTGGGACCTAGAGCGTAGTTCCAGGAGGTGGGAACACAATTGTAGGAGAAATGTCGGATCAAAAAGCAAAGAAAAAAGCTCACATAAGGCATAATACTATGAGAGAAGATAATGAAATTCAACACTGAAAATGTAAGGAAGGAAAAATAAACCAGGAAGAACCTTAAATGTTAAATTACAGCTTTTGGGTCACCACTCAAGTATTGGAAACAACGGAGATTTTTGATTAGGGCAGTGAAATGAGGACAACAATATCTCTGGAAACAATCCATATGACAGGAATATGCAATCTAAAGGAGAAGTCACTTTGGAACTTTCTAAAGTAAACAAAAAAGGAGGAATAAAGACCTCAATACAGTGGTAGAAGTAGACCCGAAAGATAAACACAGATGAACTACTACTAAGAATCAGGTTCCAAGTTGGCTAGGGGCAGCTTTATGAGGGCTAGGGCTGTGCGTTAGCCTGGTCAGAGAAACTTGATATGGAATAATGCTTTTTACCTGCACAGATCTCTAGAAATATAAGGCATTCTTGAAATCATGCTTATTTTGTGTAACACCTACAGACACTTTATTTTTAACAGCTTATTCAAAATAATGCGGATCTCTCTAGACATAACCAGCATAATTTAAGGTAATAGGGGTGGAGTTGGAGCAAAGATGAGCTTCCTGTACTGAGAAATCAAAGCCTTATAAAGATTTACGGGGGCATATCAAATATACATCCTGAGGATATTGAGGTTGTTGGAAAAATAGTTGTTAAAATTATTGTCTTTTCGCACAGTGTAATACCAACAGGTGAATGCCAACATTTGGCCTCTACGCTAATAATGGGACCCCACAATCTCCTTTTCAAAGGAAATTCATATATTGAATAATCAGAGTCTAGACGAAATCCAGTTAATAGCTGAAATTGCTGTTTTCTTTAGTATGTTGCCTTATCTCTTTTTAACAAGGCTTACTTACTAGGGTAATTGCACTGAATTCAATCTATTATCTATGGATTAATTCATTAGGGTGGTTTCAACTTTGGGGAAATGGATGGGTTTTAACAGTCCTCCCCTCAATTCCACAAATTGACACTGTAAAACAAGCCTGTGCCATTTTTATGGAGGCTCCAATTCATGAAATAAAAATCAATGAAGACATTTCCTTTCCAAGCCCTCATGTCATTGTTATGCTCCCTTGGTTGCATGGAAAGCCTTTGGGTAAAAGGAGGACAACTCTAATCAGAAAGAGAGTCATTGTCTTCAGAAAGCGTGAACAATGCATTTCTGGGCCAGTGCCCTTACCACTGTGACAGCCCCTTGTGTTACTGCCTTCGGGAACAAAGCTACAGAACCAGATAGTCATTGTCAGTCGGGGGCTGGTATGGGGAAAGTACCTAGAAACCAAGACTGAGCTTTGTCTGAAAGCAAAATAAGGTTGATTATCATGAGCACGTCAATGGTTTCCCTTTTTCTTGATGTCACCTTTGCAAGTTATTTTAGTTGGTGAATAGATTTGGTTAAGTATGGCAATGGTTCCCAAAACACTGTTCTTACTGGCTATATCAGAGTCACCTTTAAAAAATCATAATTCTTAGGGCTCTATTCCCTAGAACTTATGATTTAGGAGATCTGGGCTCACGGCCAGGAATCTTTATTTTTAAAAAGCTTCAGGTGAGTCATATATGCAAAATCTATGTTTATAAACCACTGACCTAGTCATGTTTTTGTTTTCTATTAAAAAACAGCCACTTAGCCAAATGAGTAGGGAAGGCTGGAATTGTTTTATGTATGACATCAATAAATGGTTTTAATTTTATTAAATATATCAACCAATCTGAGAAGTCATGCCAGAAATACGCAGCATGAAGAACCACATAATATTGTCCAACCTGAGACCATTCCGTGTACCTGGAATAACCTTGTTCCCACCCTGGACTTTTGATCACATTTTGAGACTGATAAAGAAAAAATACTGACAATCTATGAATTTGTGATATAAATTATAAAAGTTAAAAACTACAGGAATATGATGTGGTAGTTTTAAGTTATGTTCACAAATTCTTTGATGCTTCTTTCTTCCAAAGGCAGAGTCTCATCCCTCTCCCCTTGAATGTGGGCTAGACATAGTGACTCCATTCTAATGAACAGAATGTGGCAGAGATAACACTGAGTCCCAAGGATGGGTCATTAAAGAGATTCCTCCTTTTTCTCTTTTGAATCTCCTACTTTGGGGGTGTTAGCTGCCATGTCTTGGGAACACTCAAGGAACCTGTGGAGGAAACCCAACAGGGAAGAACTTGGGCCTCCTGCCAGCCATGTAAAGAAACCACCTAGCAAACAGATCCTCTGCTCCAGGAAACCCTTCAGATGCTGCAGTTGGGGTACACATGAGAGGTCTTGAGCCAGGGCTGCCGAATTAATCCACTCCCAAATTTCTGATGCACAAAACTATGAGCATTATTAAGTACATATTATTGTTTTAAGCCATTAAATTCTGGAGTAATTTGTTACCCAGCAACAGATAACTGATACACCTGTGAGGACTTTCCTTGTGTAACTCACATTTGTTTTTACCTCTACCTTTATGTGTTCCTTATCTGAGATACACAGACACAATAAAATTATCACACACACCAGTAAATACTTCATAATTCATAAGCATTATTTTAAGTATAGTCTCTAAAAAAAACTACATGAGTAATAGTTAAATAATAAAATTTTGGATGGCTTCAGTGAGGTGGTATATGATAATAAAACAGTCAAGGTAAATACAAGCTAAAAGATAAATTTGAACACTGGGGGAGATTGTAATCAGGAAATGGTTCTTGTAATTTACAAAGCCACATCATAGCCCATTGAACTCACTGGGAACAAGAGGCAGCTGCAGTACACAATGTGAAAAATCTCAGAACTAGCTTTGCAAATATTTTGCAAAGAGTAAATAAGGAAGAACAGAAGTTAGGTTTAGAACACAGGGGAGGATGATGAGTGCCGAAAGTCTGAAGCTGTAAAGGTAAACCTGTAAAAAGGTAATGGGAGAGTTCTCTGTTTTTGGTAAACCAGGCATGATTCAAGGCAGTGATTTGCTAAATGAGGTTGCAAGGAACGGAGCCCTGCCAATCAGCAAATAGTTAAAAAGGGAATGACGGTTCCTCAGTGAAACAGGATGAGTGTAAATGCAAGAAGCAACCTTGTTTATAGCTCTCCATATTATGTTATGTATCTGCAGATAAACACTTCAGCTAAGTGTTTGGTAACAAGATTATAGAAATTCATATTTTGTCATTCCCAACAAATTTTCTTGTAATGAAGTCCTAAGTTAAAAAAAATGCCATCAGCTATTGTTAAAGAAAGGTTCTTGAATCTCAAAGTCTTAATGGACAGAGTCAAATATCTGAGGCTCACAATAGTTTTTTTTTTTTTAAGATTTTATTTTTATTTATTAGACAGAGATAGAGACAGCCAGCGAGAGAGGGAACACAAGCAGGGGGAGTGGGAGAGAAAGAAGCAGGCTCCTAGGAGAGGAGCCTGATGTGGGGCTCGATCCCAGAACGCCGGGATCACGCCCTGAGCCGAAGGCAGACGTTTTAACCGCTGTGCCACCCAGGCGCCCCATCACAATAGTTTTTAACTGGAGTAACTTGATACATCAGGATTTCGTCTTTGGAGAGTTTAAGAAGTAGTACCTAAGTTATATGATAAATATCGGCAAATAAAACATGAAACTACCTAACTTTTGAATAATTATTGAAATCTCCCAAAGAAAACAGACTTTATTTGGCTATAGTTGGGGAAGGAAAGAAGAAACAAAACAAACGACTAGCTGCTCTCCTAGCATCCCCACTCAATAGCAACACACACACACACACACACACACACACACACACACACCCCACATACAACCAAAGCATGCATAACTGACCTACAACTCCCATACCCAACTCGTAGACACACAGACAACCAACACACACACCACTGACACACACTAATGCAATCAACACACATACCACAAACCCTCTCCCCAATATTTAGCAGCTGCACAGACAGAAAAAAAAGATGGAGGTGGTGGGAAAGATCAAGAGCAGAGCTGGTCTTGCCAGGACTCCCTCGGAGGCCAGCTCGTGAAGCAGCCAGTCGTGAGGCAATTGTGAATGGTGGGGAGGGCGCTCATCTAAAGGCATTCACATTCAATTAAAAAAATCACCGTGCTGGCTAAACAAAATCCTGTTGGCCACAATGTAGCCTGCAGAGTGCCAGACTGCAGTAATGGCAGTTTGGGGGGCAAACACAGGGTTAAGGAGGAAATTAAAATTTCCTGGCTAAATGGACCGGAGGTGCTGGAAGTGAATCTGTAGGAAAGTAAGACGAACATTCTCTCTCTCTCTCTCTCTCTCTCTCCCTCTTTCTCCCTCTCTCTCTCTTTCTTTTTTAAATGATAAAGAGAAACCAGACCAGCTGGGAAAAGGGGATTCAATCATTTCTGGTAATTTTCTGTAGAAATCATGTTGTTGAATAAAACAGGGCAACAAAAATAATAACAGGTAGAACTTGGTATTAGAAAGTGAAAGAAATACCGTCTCCTATGTTTTCAGGGGAGAATGAGAGGACTGGACTAAAGCAGTTGGCTCTGAAACAAGAGACAGCAGCCCTATTTCTTGGGCGAGGAGCCCCAAACAAATTTCACCCTTCTGCTATCTTCAGCAGTGCCTCACAGCGTCATTTTATTTTATTTTATTGGACAAAATTTTAAGAGGATTTTGTTTAAAACTGATCTGCCTTTTTTTGTTTGTTTGTTTTCCCTGCCACAAGTGCAAACAATGGTATATTTTTGTTAGGAAACAGATAGCAGCAAGAGCAATGGATTGAGGACATGTGCAGCTTTGACAAGACAGTGAAAGAGCAGAATATCATAAAAGAGCAAACAAAACAAAACCCCTAAAGATGAAATGAAGGAATTTCCATCCTCCTGACCTCCTCTTTGGCTGTTTGGAATGGAATACACATATAGCAAAAATAGCTCTGAAGTCGTGTCCCTCCTCCTGGCTGAGGGACTGTCATTTTCATCCTTGGAAACACTACTTTAAGCGATTGCCATGTCTACAGGGTTTGAAGGATTTTCAAAAACACAGTGTACTTGGAGCAGGAAAAATTCCCTCTCACTTGAACTGTGTGGTATGGCTTAATCTTAATGCTGAATCTTTTCCTCTGATATCTTTCTAACAACTGGGGAATAGGGGAAAGTAAGGGACCTAAATCTTCACCAAAGGTCATTCATGTTTTATTATTATCCACTTTTTTCTTTTAAACATTAGTTGACTAAGGCAATACATGTTATCTATCTATCTATCTATCTATCTATCTATCTATCTATCTATTGAGAGAAGGAGAAAGCACGAGTGAGCATGTGTGCAAGCTGGTGGGGAGGGGGCGGTGCAGAGGGAGACGGAGAGAGAAAATCTTAAGCAGGCTCCATGCTCAGTGTGGAGCCTGATGCAGGATTCAGTCTCACAACCTTGAGATCATGACCTGAGCTGAAATCAAGAGTTGGATGCTTAACCATCTGAGCCACCTAGGTGTCCCAAGGCAATACGTGTTTAAGACATGGCTTTCTTTGTGTCACTCTGTTTTTATGCAGAGTTTTTAGTCCTGAACTCTTGGATTTTACATGTTGGCTGGCACAGGCTGCCCAAAGAGGTTGTTCCTTGTCATACGCCTTCCTCAACCAAGCTCAAGTTTGCTTTTTGATAATAAAAACCAAGTAAATGGAATAGAACAAAGGTAGAAAATTAATTTCCCAATTTCACTCATTTTGTTTGAATTAATAAAGATAAAATGTAAGTATGTTAAAAAATTAACACACTTATGTAATCTTATTAAGATCCAGTAAAATAGTGTAAATACATGCAGCTGTCANNNNGGAATCTCTCATAAATATACACACATATTAGCCTAAATATTTTTGCCTCTGAGATGTTTAGAAAATAGTAGGAACATGTTGGAAAAATGAAAAGGAGGTCAATTCTCAGATTTCCTCTGCATACGAATTGATCGCGAGCTTATTGAAAATGCAGAATAAGAGTTCCATTCCCAGAAAGTCTGAATTCGTAAGCCTGGAGAGAGGCTTTGGAATCTCTATTTCAATACATCTTCTTATATGACTTTCATGCAGGTGGGCCATGGCCATGCTTTGACAACACTCCAGCTCAGTTATTCAAACATATTTGCTAATTACATACCAGGTCCTATATTAGGTGTCCAGGGTTGCAAAAATAAACGAGGCAGAGCCTTCACTGCATGAGCTTACAGTGTCATGGTGGCAATGGCGTGAATCTCCTTGTGTTTATACGACTGCTCCATTTCTACACCCAATAAAGGGGAAGGACACTGGTGATGTTCTTATTCTCTTAGGAAGATTATAGGTAGTGGAGTAATGGCTCTGAATTAATATCCTTCTCATGATGTAGAAGGTCTGAAATGACCTTGCCCCTACTTACCTTTGCCCATATCTCCCACCACTGTCCCCACTCCACTGGTCTCACCTTAGGGTCTTTGAATTCGGCATACTTTCCCCAGACCTCACCAGTGTATTCCTCCAGTCATTTAGGTCTCAGTTCAAATGTCATCACCCCTATATAACTTTCTCTGACAACCCAATCTAAAGCAACAATAGATGACCTCCTCCAAAGACATCATCCTGTTTTATTTTCTTCACAGCAAGTATTACTGAAAATGATTTTACTTACTCATTTAAGTAATTACTACCTGGTCCTCCCAATAAAATGCATTGAGACCTGATTTTTTTTTTCCATACTGCAAACATTGCTCCTAGAACAATATCTAGCACACACAGTAACTTATTAAATACTTGCTGAGTCAACCATAAATAAAGAATAAATGCAAGAATAAATGAACATCCCCAGTCTTTTCCATCCTGTCTCTCTTCTTACTTCTTAGTATTGATACAAAGATCAGCAAAAAAAAAAAAAAAAAAAAAAAAAAAAAAAAAAAAAAAAAAAAAAAAAAACCACCCCAAAACAAACAGGTGTGTAAATTGAAAGCAGTCATAAATGCAAAACATTCTTACGCCACTATTATTATTAATTATTCAGAGACAGTTGTGAATTGAGACATTATCTTCTTTATGAGGAGAAGCCAAGGAATTCTTTTCTGTTAACTAACGGTCGGGAAAATTGGTTTTGGGGGGGTGGTGAATACAGAAAAATAACTCGAGACATGGAGGTAGACCAGAACTCTAAATTTCTCTCAAAATCAAAGATCAGTAAAAACATTCTTCTTTCAAGATTGCTTCTCTTAAGAATTGAAAGAGGAGGGAAGGGCTGCAAGTCTGGCATGGTAGCCCTCTTATTTACAAATACCAACATTTCAAGTAAAGCAAACTGAATTAATATATGTCCTCAAAAGTCACAGCTTTTTTATAGTACAATTAAGGAAAAAACAAAACACATAAAATTTGTATCAAACACGGTTTGAGATAGATATTTAAATCCACAATAGCAGTGCTAAAAGGGAAGACGTACAATCCCAACCTATTTACAAGTTGAAAAAAATAATGGACTGTGAACAATCTTTGGCCCAAGAGTCACATGCTTATTTTAAAAATGTCTTTCGGTAAATTATGATCAAGAGGGAATTCAAAGCTACCACAGACATACTGAAAAGGGCTAGCTTGAGGCTTGCTTCTCAGGAACATATAAATTGTTCTGATTTCCCTCTCCAAGTGCTCCCCACAGCTGTGCCCTGTCCTCTTGGTTTAAACCGATTATCATTATTACAGAGACACTCTCCTAATTGCACGTACCATCATCAGATCTAATAGCAGGTCTGAATTAGGCTGCAGCTGCTCAGGCTGCCCTGCATAACCAGCCACCCGGCTGACTGTTGACCTCTGAGAAGGTTAACAGGCATTTATTGACTCTTCACATTTAACACAACCCTACTCTTAAAATACATACATATATTCATTATTAATCACACTTTACTTCTAATCATCCCAAAGAGATTTCCTCTGGTTCTACAAGCATAACCTCCCGATCAGTATGGTCCACATTAGAGGAGGTAGGAAAGAGGTACAGGACTTGGAGTTTTGTCCATCACCACAAGCCGTCAGTCTTGCTAGCTTTTAAAAAATAGAAATAAGAGGGAAAGGTCATGAAATGTCAATGGAAGGGGTAGCAGAGGAGGAGCAAGCAGGTTTACCTAATGCTTGAGTCCAATAAGAGCAGTGAAACACAATCATGAGCAATGGTTTGCCAGATTTTAGTCTATTACAAACATTACATTCATTAAATATATCTTTTATATTACTAGGGCCATGCTTTAATGCTAAGTACTTTACATACACAATTTAATATAATCCCCAGGACAACTGTAAGAGTCAGTATTTTATGGCTCCATTTTTCAGATCAGAAAACATAGTCTCTGAATGCAAAATAACTCATCTAAAATCATGGAGCTGGTAAGTAGTAGTAAGAAGGTCTCATCTACACCAGACTTTTCCAGAGCCTGTGCCTTTAATGCCCCCCTCCCCAGTTGCATAATGCCCATCTCTAAGGTTCAGTGTCACAGATGATGAATTAAGGTCTACAAAATTCTATGCCTTGTCTAAAGCCAGAATGCCAGGTTTGGGCAAAGATTAGAATTCAGTGCATTTGGTAGTGAGGGAAGATAAAGTATGTATTTCAAAATGCAAAAAGATAGTGGACTAAGGCAGCTATTTGCTTTGAGCTACACACAAATTCTTTGGCATTGTTATTGGTGCCATAATACTGACTCGCACAGTGTCGAAAAGAAACAAATCAAACTAGCTGCCACGTAATTTTGCAATAGAAAAACAAAGCAAACCAAAAATTAGATTTTTAAAGTTCCCTGAAAAACTGTAAGATCCGGAATACTGGGCACATTTCTCAGCGGCTACATTGTGAGTTAAGAGCAGCGAGAATCTCTAAAAATGGGATGCATATTTCCCAGTTTGTCCTGGTGATAACCACTTCTGTCTTTTAAAAATGGGATACTCAGTACTAAAGGACTTGTCTTCATTCATTCCTGGTCTGCCTGGCTCCCTACACAGGTAAATTTTTAGGATTCCTGGTGTAGAACCTCTTTTCCTTTCTTCTTCCTCCTCCCCCTCCCCCTCCCTCCTCTTCTCCTCCTCCTCCTTCTCCTTCTTCTTCATTTTCTTTTTTGGCACTAGACACATTTATATAGGTAAAATACTATTAAAATGAACATCAGTGGAGGGGGGTGGATATGGAAAGCCTGTAGCTGAGAATATGGAAAGCAGGTTGCTAACAAACAGGTGGGAAATTTATTGCAAAGAAGATAGACTCCCAGCTCCATCTCTCCAAAGGTAGGTGGCTGGGACTACTACTATGCTTTGCTATGGTTACGCCCTGACACAATGAACTTATAGGGAGAAGAAATCGCTTCCACGCCTCACAGACATTGAGCGAGTTCTGACACGCACTTAAGTGAGTAATGCTTACCATGGCTGCACATTACAATCACCAGGAAAGATAACAAAATGCCCACCCAGATAAATTCAATAAGCAGGTCCAAGAGAACATCTTCAGATGATTCTAATACATCTCCAGGGTTGATAACTACTCACCATCTAAGAGCATGAGAGAGCTAGTATGAAAGGGTGACCATATTAGGTCCTCGGAAGTCCTAGTTTCCTGGGTTCAAATCCCAGTTCTGCCACTCACAAGCCAATTACGGGTGCCTCTGGACAAGTTATTTTACTAAACTCTAAGCTAGTAATGGAGTAAAAGTAGAGCGAGAGAATACATGTAAAGTGCTTAGAATACTAATCATTCGATAAATGATAACCATTATCACCATCATATGTTGCTGATGGCACTGATTCCCATTTGAGGGACAGGTAATTAGTGATAAATTTTGTCACAGTCCTCCTAAATTAGGTATCACTTCAAGACCTCCAATCCCAAACATAGCACCTCAGTGAAACAATGACAGTTAATGAGTGATCTCAGAATCTGAGCCCATCACAAAGTACTCAAAAGAACAGATGGCTCAGCAGGAACTGAATCCTATCTTGCTAAGGTACAAAATTCACATATGAACAACATTAATTAATTAACTTATTCTTTCATTCGGAATATGTACAGACTGTTCAACGTGTGGCAAGCATTGTGCTAGCATAGCAGCTCTTTCCTCATTGAAGCATCATCCCATGACTTATTTTCCGATTAGAAGAGTCGACAATCAAATACACCAGAAATATCAAGTCCAAAGCTGCCTTTAGGCTCTGGGGCTAAAAAGACCGTTTGGATATGGACCCTATGCAAAAGGATATTAGAGTTTAGTGGGAAGAAAATACATGCAATGTACCTAGAGGTAGAAGGAGAGAATTATGAGTGTATAAAAGGCTGGTGATATCTGAATGCTGGTGATTAAAACAAAATTAATTTAATACAGATCAAGTAGGGATCGATATTTGTTGGTAGAAATTCAGGAGTTAATGGACTAAAACTACACATTAATTTTTTAAAACTTTTTATTTTGAAATAATTTAAGACCCATAAGAAGTTGCAAAAATAGGACAGAAAATTCCTATGTAGCCTTCACCCAGAGATCTCCAGTGATATCACCTTACATTATCAAAAGGAGGAAATTGACACTGGGACAATAATATTGAGTAAGCCATAGACCTTATTCAAATTTCACCAGTTTTTGCATGTATTCGTGTGTGTATGTGTGTGTGTGTGTGTGTGTATGCACACATGTGTGTATAATACTATGAAACTTTATCATAGGCCTATATATATATATAGTAATTTTAAAATGTGGAGAAAGTATATAACAAATAGCATCTCAAAGTGACACAGTTTAGTGGGAGGAAACCCAACAAAAAATTAAAACTAGAGTAATTAAATTAAAACTACAGTGTTGTACTGCAAAAACAAAAGGAAACACCACTGTCTCCAACACAGCAACTCTGCTGCAGCGGAAGCTCAAAGCGATGCTTGCATCATATTTACAACAGATTATACAGAAAGCTTGAAACTGAAAGGTGCATTTGTACAGGCTCGAGGAGAGGAGGAACAAATGCAAAAATGCAAAACCAGATAATCACCCTGGAAGCTTTCCCACAGAACAAACGCTCAGTCTGAGTTAGAAGGATGAGAATTCTACATCCTCAAATATTTCAGGTGTGGAAGTAAACTAAAAAAACCCACATGTACTTGGAGAGATTCTCGCTCATATAAGGATGCATTGCCCTTTTTACATTTGAGTCAAGCAAAAGAAGAGAACAGGGTTCCCATGTTGTCATCATAGCAAAAAGAAACCCAGCTTTCCATCCCCTCAGTCCCCTCCTTTCTTCCTTTCCTTATTTTTTCGGAAATGACTGTGAAAAAAAATTGATGATATGATTTTTCTAATACTCTGCCAGCCTTTTAAATGAATGCATACATGCTCATAATTACAAGTAAGGCATTTGCTACTTTGCATCAGTGGAATTTAAGAAATTAAAAACCAAAAGGGGGTTTTCAGGAACACAGCAGAATTGCCTTTTTAATAATAGATTTGGCTCCTCTAGTCCATTCTTAATCTAATTAAGACAATGAAAAGCGTTGGGCTGCCATCTCAGAAAATGGCAAGGACGTTATAAACAGAATGCAATAAAGTGACCAGTTCGCACCCCATCAAATTTACTCACAGTCTGAATAACTGTTCTTATTTTCTGTGTTTCAGTTTTACAAGTTAACAAATGTTTTCATTTGATTTCCACGGCTTCATCTTCAGATCAAGCATAGGCTGTGGGACTTCTAGTTCTGGGAAGCGTGTCATATCTGCTGAAGCAATACCCAGTATGTGATTATGGAACCCTACAAATTGATGCTAACATCTCCAATAAGCAAAGATAATAATTAAGTGGTAAACCTTTGGCATTGAAAATAGCAACGGTGTTATTAATACCCAGATGGGCACCAAAACAAACAGCATTGATGGAATTTAATTAAATCATTTTATGATTGTGTATTCTTTGCAAGCTCAGCTGATGACACTGGTTATCCTTAGATGAGTATTTAAATCTGAAAGCTAAGAGTCTACCTAATGGCCTTTTGTTCAAATATTTCCTAGGAAAAAAATAGTGGATTTTTTTTTTTTAAATCAAAAGTGGAAATCGAGTACTAGAGAAAGAAATGAGCTGTATTTTGGTCTCTATTCCCACCACCAGAATAAGAAATATTAAGGGGATAAAGTTTCAGTCTAACTGGAGAGTTCTGCTTGGCTTTCTTTTTGTTCTTAAGTAATGAGCGACTCTGGGAGAAAATGGACTGTTTCCTTAATTATAATTAAGATAGTTGGACTGTTTATTCAACTATTTTATGACACTAAAGATTAAAAAAAAAAACAAAACCCTTGCCATGTCATACATCTCAGTTTCCTCTCTTAGCCACATCCAAATCTGTGGATGCCAATTGGAAAATCTATCACATTCTGAAATCGTAACACAACTGAAGAATCACTTGTTCTTTGTTTTTGCAGAAGCAAAATGACAATGAATAAGGACTGGCAGTAAAGACCAAATGAGTCAAGGGGTCTCAATCTCTGCATCAAGGATCTACAGCTTGCTAATTACTTGGTTAAAAACAAGACAAGAACAATCAACCAACAATAACACCTAGGCTCCAAAAGATACTGGCAGCCAATTACTAATCAGTGAGGCTTCAGAAGGGTAGGGTCACCTGATAATATTTACTGCCCACTAATCTTCAAAGAAGAATCATAGACATAAGCAGATATTTCTAAGCACATAGGACAAAAAAATTTGCCCCATCCCGTATTAGGCACAGTAACGGGGCAGTACACAATAGAAATACTGTTAAAAGGTGACAAAATGTGTGTTTTGTTCTAAAACGAGATAAAGTTGTTTAGAATGTTTATGAGTACTGTCAAAAGCTTCATGCAGTTCTCATAAATTATAATTTTATCCTTACATCCCTCGTTTACATAAAATAACTAATATGGAGGATTCTGAACCCCCACGGTGCATGAAGGCAGCATTTGCTTCCAGTCGGAACTATCAATGACGATGACGTGCACAGATAAGCCAGATCACCCTCTCACATACTTTATGAGGACTTTATGCTTATTTTATGGGAAAATAAAAGGAGAAAGGAGGATGAGGGATGGAAGAGCTTTAAGAAGCTGACTTCCATGGGATATGTTGGCATGAACCTGTAAGTGGCTTGCCTCAATTCCCCCAGCATTCTGCAGGGCTCCTAGTTCATTCTTAGAGATCATATAGGTGGACCACATGTCCCTGTTGATCCTGGTGTGTTTCCCTTTTCCTCATGCAATCAGAAAACCATAGGCTGGAAAACTTTTCTTTTATTTTCCACAATCCTTCAATCCATTGAATCCCACTTAAAAGTGAATCTTATGAACCTTACAAAGTGAATCCTGGGAATCCAACCTAAGTGTTTTCCACTTTCCAAATATAAACGCAAAATAGTGTTTCCTCTCTTGCAGGAGTTAACAGACCACACAACTTCACCCTTGTCTTCTAACAAGCAAAAGTGGCAGAATAATATGGTGAAAGTAATCAAGGCACAGAACGGTGGGGACCTGGGTTCCTGTCCGACATCATTACCACCTCAATGCATGCTTTTGAAGAAGTCAAAAGATAACTTTGACTTTCTCTCTGGGTGAAGGTTTCTGCATATACAAAACATGGAGATCAGATTAAATCAAAGTCACAAAATGGCCCACAATGGGCCAAAAATGAACTGTAGGCAGGTATTGTTTATCCCACAACAATGTTTACACATTTTTTGAACTGGTTAATGACATTCAAAAACTAGGAACTTTCTCATCAAAGTCTGATCCTATGTTGTTGCTGTAGTTATCTAATGCTGGCGAGAATCTGTTAGGTGTACCAGCTGGGCCTACACCATGGCATATGCCTTCCATGCCCTCTGAAAACATCATTCAGTTGTCTAGACAAGAGCGAGTACATCTGATGTACCTGCGAAGTCTGGACTCATAGTCTCTAAAGAGCCCTAAAATTAAAAAAAAACAAAAAAACAAAAAAACTCTGATTTATTATTGTTTGATTTCCAGGTTTTTTTTCTTTATTTTATTTTATTTTTTTAAAGATTTTATTTATTTGACAGAGATAGAGACAGCCAGCGAGAGAGGGAACACAAGCAGGGGGAGTGGGAGAGGAAGAAGCAGGCTCATAGTGGTGGAGCCTGATGTGGGGCTCGATCCCATAACGCCAGGATCACGCCCTGAGCCGAAGGCAGACGCTTAACCGCTGTGCCACCCAGGCGCCCCCAGGTTTTTTTTCTCTAATGCTAAAGCCCAAGTTAAATACAAAGACAACAAACAATAAAAAAATAACCATTTTCTTTGTTCAGAACAACACAGGGTCTAAAATCAGTCATTTCTAGGTTAAAATTTCTTCCACAGTTGCCTTTTTAAGACATAGTTAGCCACTTATCTACTTATTGACATTTTCTTTAAAGCTGTGTTAAAAATACGGCACACTCGTATATACACACAAAGCTTGGCTTATTTTCTTCTTAAGAGAGAAAAAGGAGCAAATCTGAGGACGTGTATGTGTGAAAAACCAACTGCCCAGTTTTAGTGGGGCATAAACTTAGATTTCTGTGTTTTGCTGCTTGGATTTATATAGCTTATTTTTCTCACTGAGGGATGGTGGGCTGGCTCCCGGTGTCACGCATCCAGTAACGGTTGACGTAGATGGGACCTTCAAGTTCAATTACCTACCATCTTTTCCAGATGAACAAACTGACGTAAAAGGTGTTGTCAGTTACCTGACTCCCTCTCTCTGCCCCTTCCTAGATGGATAACTCTGGACAAAAAGCATCTCTTGAAGTTCCCATTTCCTTGTTTGTAACTTACAGTAATCCTAACAGCATCCGTCTCATAGTGTGGTTGGACAATTGAATGAATATGTACAAAGGACCTCACAGAGTCCTCCTGTATAATTATAATAGCTAACGTTAATTGAACTCAGATTGTCCTCCTAGAAACTCTAGGAGGTAAGTAACATTATTGTCCTGGTTTTACAAATTAGAAAATTAAGGCACCGAGATGTCAAGGGACGTGCGCAGTCACGGAATAAGTAGTGGAGCCAGCATTTGGACTTAGACTGTCTGACAGCAGAGCCTGCGGTTTCAACCACTAGGTTCTTTGTGTCGTGCTCTTAAGAGTTGTGTCTAGCACTTAATAGTTGATAGTTGCTATTCATTTTAATAATGACATTGTTCTGATCACCAGACCTGATCTTCCATGTCTCTATCTGCTCAGATCTGCCAAAAGGAAATTTTTATCCATGACCCTTTTGTCTTAGCTGTAGTCCAAATTTTGCAATTTTGCACCTAGAGCAAATGTGTCTATTTTTGTTATTGGAAACTCTCCAGTGGACATTTCCATTTCTGAACAAGCATTTTGAAGATTTTTCCAAATGCCACCATTTGGAAAACCTTAGAGTTGAATGCTGCCACACTTGTCATTTGATGGTCTCATGTCAACTAGGAGGTCAAAGAGAAGTCATATATTAAAGGTCCCTCAAACATGCCGTACGGCAGGGATGTGCTACATAAATGTAGCATGCTCGTAGTCAACGTATGATAACAGTTTGTCATATACAATTCACTGAGTCCAACTGAAATTAATGAAGGGTGTAAAAATGACAGCTATCTGACATATTTCAAATCTCAATTTGACATTTACAACCTTTTAAAGTTATTTTTAAATGTAGCAGTGTTTAAGATGTATTGAATATATCATATGCCACCAAGCCACTGTTGGATGACTGGGAGTGTAGCCATGGAAATTAACACAGGGCCACATTCCCTAGTCTTAAAAAAAAAAAATGCAGTATATCTAGAAATAAAGGAAATAAGGCAGGGCATCTTATAAAAATTAAATAAACGCCACCTTCCTCCTATCTTTTTTGGGTGTGTGTTCATTTCTATGGAAATGTGTGTCTTGATGGAAACTCTGATACAGGTAGAAACGTGCCTGTATAAGCTTAGTGAAGGAGGGAACAGAAGCAGAGAGCAGTGGACGGTGAAGACAGCTCTATTTAGGATGGCATTTTGCTGCTGCGAGCTGTGTGGGAGGGATGCAGAAGCCAGCAAGGCTAGACTCTGAGAACTTGTGTTCTAGTCCTGGCTCCAACAATAATTCACTAATTCTGACCTCAGTCATGACACTGAGACTTCATTTTTTATTTGTAAAATAAAATAGACACTGGAACAAACTCTTGGGTGGTAATTTTGGTCAATGGAGATAAACATACAGGCATTTGCTTTAGAGTATCTAGAACATGATACAAATGTATCATTCAATGTACATGTTAAATATTCTCAAACTACTTCCTCATCTAGACTTTTTTGACAACGCTCTCCCTTCCTTCTAGCAAGAACCTCCCAGTGTCACAGTGTTGCTGGCCTAGGCACACCCAAGAAGAGAAGGTGGGGGTCTCTGACACGCGGCAGCCTTTTCCGGTGGCATTACCTGCATGCAGCCCTCAACCAGAGTTTCCCCTTTCTTCTTCTAGTAGGACTGTATGTTCTAGGGAGGCACCGAGTGGGCCAGACCACATGGACACCTCACACCCCCATTTCAAACATGAATGCTCTTCACTGATCTATTTTATATATTGCTGCAGGCAAGAAAACCTGCTGCTAAAGAAAAAAAATTAGTGATATTAATACTGATTGATACTGATACGTTAAATGGCACTATGATCTAAAAAAGAAAAGGTTACAGCATAAGTACTAGCTCCCTAAGAATAAGAGTGAAGGAATGATTGGGATCCAGCAATGCAAAGCCCTGGGGTATAGGCAGAGGGTTATTGTGAAGGCAGATATTTTGCGAAGGCTTACAGTTATTGGTGGGCATGCCCAAAGCAGGTGAACATTTCCTTAAAAAATCATCCACATTCAACCAGCAGGAGGCCCAGATTTCCTTGGTATACCCAGGGCTTAGTCCAACTGGGCACATAATAAGTGTGTAATAAAATTTGATGAATGAATGCATTTATGAGGGATTATCTCCTTATGAATCAGAGAGGGTTTAATATAGGGAGATTTCCTCATTCAGGGATCTAAGAAGCATTGTAATGAAGAACTACATATAGATCACATATTTTCCGATGAAAAGGTTATTGATAATAACTAACACATCCAATAGAAATGAACCAGCCTAAGCAACCACAAACATTCATCTAAGTAAGACTTCTGGAATAGAACAAGAAAGGGAGTCACTCAACGAATGCTACTTTATTCAGCTTAGCCTGTGTCAAGCTATCACTCCAGCCTGTCACATCACTTAGAAGAGTGAATTCACAAGCCCCTAACTGGCCTAAATAGAACAGCATAGCATAGCATAGCGAGGGTTCTCAGATTCTAACACAGCAATCCCATTTGTTTGCTGTAGCAGAAGTTCGCTCTCTCAAACCGTTATTTAGAGTAGCTGATTCTACCCTCTAAAGTACGAACAGATAAAAGTTTCCAACCCTGTCTCTTCCTTTTATTTCACTGTTCCCTCCAATTTTCTAAAAAAAAAAAAAATTCTAAGTAAAGTTTTTTGCATCCTCAAAGAAGGACAGAAATCAAATTCAAACTGACCAGCGCAAGAGGGCTTGGGGAGAAGAGGATGACTTGGCAGTGGAGTTACGAAGCAGCCACGTGTGGCTGACATAAAAGCATCTCAACAAATGGCATATTCTTTACTGGATAACCAAAAATTAATGAAATTGTGGACTTGAGTCAACAGGCAGGGATTAGAAATACGACTCTACTCATGTAATTCTGGGCAACAACCTTTCCGATTCTCAGTTTTGCCATCTCTAAAATGGGAGTGATCATGCATGGCTGGCCTACTTCAGAGAGTTTTCTGGCTGGACTCTGACCCAAGCACACAAATAGTAAATAAGGCATCGTGCAAAGCCTCAGTTATAATGAAGGACAAGACAATAGAGATTCACCTTCCACCTCCCTCAAATGATTTCCTAAAATTTAAAGACAGGGGTAGAATATTCACTCATGAGTAACGAAGAATTGTTCCACTTATTTATTTTTTCACTGATTTAGTTAAAGTTTATAGGGTATTCATTTCCTCAACTAAAAAACTTACAATTGCCTGTTTGACCACAAAGAGATGACAGCAGTCACTAAACGGCAAAATCACTAAAAGAAAGAGAAGAATCTATTTCCTCTTCCAAGAGAAGACATTTGGGTGTCCTATCCGACAAGCTTTCAAAACCTCTCTCCACCAAAGCACAAAAGCATTTTTAAGAAACACTGGACAATCCTCCAAAAAAAAATAACGTTTTGTTTTTTGCAAATCGGTAGGCTCCTGTGAGACACAAAGCAACAAGCTCTAGTCCATTAGTATGACAGGTAGCGCTCTTACTAACAACTGCTTTTTACTCCTTCTGACAAATGTGCTTGGTGCCATGGTTGACGTTTGTGTGGTAATCAGGAGTGATGGAGAGGGGACGTCGGCGCTGCCGAAAGTGCCCCCCGATTTAATGTGAACGATTTGTCAAACGTGCTGTGATAGCAATGCTGTCAGACCCGGGCAGGGAAGCACTCTGTCATCTTTGCGCCAACCAAGGTCACTTTGGCAGGGGGAGGAGGGCTCTCGCCAATGAAATTTTCATGTTTATCGGTGATGTGCATGGCCTACTTTCACAACTTGTTTTCCCTTCTATTAACAGATAACCATCTCAGGGTTTGGGAGACACTCCCCTGGAGAAAAGCCTGCTACAAGAAACAGTCCCCAGGGTGAGCCACTTGGCATCGCTGAGTGCCCAAAACCCAGGTCCTAAACAGAAAACCCCGAGCCCATGTGAACTAACTGCATCCGGGAGTCTTTGTTCCTGGCCAAATACAGCTATCATGTAATTTGCATTTTAAATAAAATGTTGATGGGATTAATCATTAGCACTGCATTGGTTTGATATAGTTTTCTATCCTATCTAGTTTTATGTCATTACCTTCCCGGCATCGAATATCTCCTAAGCATCAGTAGAACCAAAGGTGAGATGTGGTCTTTGCGTAGTGGGCTTGATGCCTTGACCACTTTTTTTTAAAGGTGGGTAAAAGGATGGGCTTTTTTTTTTTTTTTTTTTTTTTTTTACTATTAATAAAAACACCCAGAAGCAATAGATGCTTTAGAGCAGGCTGGGTGCGATGTTTTCATTTCGCATTCCTGTTCTATTCTTCCAGGCAGTCCTCACTCATTGCACTGACTATCTCCTAGACTAGACTGGAAGCTGTGTAGGGCAGGGACTACGTCTCCCTGAATCGTGTATCTTTATCATCCTTCACAGTATCTGCTCAGTAAATATTGACAGCATGAATGAATATAATGCATAGAAATAAATGCCAGAACGTTGAGGGAAAGGAAATAAGGATCCGTGCCAGAGATGGCCAACTGGGTGCTGCATGTTGTTTGTGGGTGAACAATATACGTAAAATCAATGGCTTAGTGGATGGAAGAGATGGAGCATAAGGCCCAAAAGAATGGTCCTCAACTGGTAGCACACAGGCCAAATTGGGCACACAGGCAAAATTCAGACTACAATTATGTTTTTTTATACCAGGCAACGTTAGCCTGTGAAATGCTTACTGCGTATGCATGCGTGCGTGTGTATGTGAGTGAGTGTGTGTGCCCACATGTGTGTGTTTTAATTAGCTACTACCGTTTTAATATTGGGAGCTTTTACCTAAAAGCGTGGGATTTTGGATTCTCTGAGGGGAAACTGATGATGCGGCAGAGCAGCACAGAGCACAGTCAGCTGCCCCTTCCGACGGCATTCACTCCAGCTCCCCAGGCCTGAGAGGCTAATGCGAGCTGCCATTTGTCACCGTGTTTGTGCTATTACTTTTCTAATAGTAGGGAGACATTTCTGTCTACTGTGCTTCAGTCAAAAGAGGCTCAGAACACTGAACAATTTTCATAGTCGGCCCGTTGTCTTGCCCTTTGCTTGATCTTCCCTGGCCCGGGGGGGACTGGGACTCGTGACACCCGCCCTAGGCTTTCCAGTGGCACCGCCTTCCTGATGTAATCAGAGCAGCAGCGGTTCCTACTCCGGGCTACGGGAAAACCTGGCTCGTACAGGCTGTGCTGTATAACATTTAAAATCCTGATGACATCTGAAGCTGCTCATCAGAGGAAGACAGTTAATGAAGACTGGAAATTATATTTTACAAGACTTCGTAGTTAACCCACCCTTTCAACATCTGTAATCTCATGTAATCTTTGGCATAGCTAGTAATACCATTTCCGTTTTGCAGATGAGAAAACTAAGGCTGTAAGTAAAGTTATGCCATGAGCAAGACGAAGAGTTAGGCCCAGCAAACACACTAAGTCTAAATCTCATGGGCTAGGACTAGAGTATTGGTATTTTCCTAAGGGCTCCCAAATGACTCTAAGGTGCAGGCTGGGGTGAGAACCACCCTTAGTGTCATGGACTGATGTGTGTGTTTCTCCAAAATGCATACGCTGAAGCCCTCACTCCTGATGTAGTGTTAGTAGGTGGGGTTTTTGAGAGGTAAATAGGTCTAGATCAAGTCAACAGGGTAGGGTCCTCACGATGGTATTGGTGCCCTTATAAGAAAAGACAGAGTGGCTTTCTCTCTCTCTCTCTCTGTCTCCCTTCCTTCTCTCACCCTCTTCTGCTTCTCTCCTTCTTCCTTTTACCATGTAAGGGTACAGCAAAAAGGTAGCCATCTGTAAGCCGAGGAAGAGGGCCCTCTCCAAGAACCCAGCCAGCACTCTGATCTCAAGACATCCAGCCTCCAGAATCGTGAGAAATAAATGTCTACTGTTAAAACCACCAAGTCCATGGTATTTTGTTAAAGCTGCCCAAACTAATATATTTAGATTGCCATTCTCCTCCAGCTACCACCTGTCAGATTAAAGCAATGCAAACACAAATATCTTGGCTCTAGGTTCGGGGCAGGCTGGGTGGACACGGAATGAGGT
This sequence comes from Ursus maritimus, assembly GCF_017311325.1. Taxonomy (NCBI): domain Eukaryota; kingdom Metazoa; phylum Chordata; class Mammalia; order Carnivora; family Ursidae; genus Ursus; species Ursus maritimus. The sequence continues at coordinate 8,197,258 of NW_024423897.1, forward strand.
GTATTCTGTGGGAACTGCCCTGGGCTAAGCGACAGGGGGGCGGGCCTTTAGTCCTACCTCTAACAATGTATGCCTTGGTTGTCTTGTAAGGGGTAAGGGTATCTGGTTAGAATTCATGGTTTTTCAGGCAGGTAAATATGAGAATCTGCCAGGGGAGCTCTTAACACTACAAACTTCCCTAGGTCCTACTCCTTTTCTGGGGTTAGAGATTCTAACCCCTTGAGTGGCACCCAAATATGCATATTTCACAAAAATCTTCTCTCACCGTGCTGATTGCAATCCTGGTTAAGAACCACTGCATGAGATGATGAAGACCCTCCAGTGCTCACAATCTATGAGAAATGCGAGGAAAAAAATGGCCAATGTGCCTGTGTCCCAACAGGTATAATCACAGGAGGAGGATGTGGTTATCCCAAACGTTTACATACATGCCATTCAAAACAGAGGTCCCGTTAGAGAGGTACCCTGGATTTGATGTGGAAAATGACCACCATGCGATACCTCTTCTACCCAATGAAGAGAAGGACTTATTGAACACCTAATCTTCAAGCGCACATGCAGGTGGCCTAATTATTCTCATTGGCAATAACCCCAGGGGAGGACTTCTCAGCGGGGACATAGGGCTATACTTAGAGGGAGCACTTTGGGATGAACAGTTATTCACTGACCCTTTTTGGATAATATAACTTATTTTAATCATTGCCTCTGAGAGTCACAGCGTGCCCTACATTGAATATTTATTCATTGTTCATATTCTTATATCCAGTGTATAGACAATACCTGATTCACAGTAGGTTCTTAATATTGAGTGATGAATACATATTAAAAAATTAAAAATTGACTACTGCTGTTTCCATACTCCTGTTTACCAAAATGGTCTTTAAAAAATAAAGAACATAGAATCATTACATTCTCCTGTTTAACATTTGTTAATGATTCCCGTGCCCTAGAGCATAAAGTGGAAAACATTCAGTATATATGCATGATCTGGCCTGGACAACATCTCTGATTTCATCTTTCACTGCACTGACAAGGGATGACCTTGTCATTAATTGCAGTTCAAGGAACACCCCTTATTGCACGCCTCCACGTCTTTGATCCAACAGTTTCCCTCTGCCTGGAGCATCATCTTCCCATTTGCTTCTCCATACCTTTCAAGATTCAGTTCTGTGAAATCTTTCTAAATCTGTCCAAGCAGAATTAACCATTCCTTCTCCCTTGACATCACCTACAGAGCTTACTCAGGGAGTCTTCAGCACCTCATGCCACCTCCGAGTGCACATCTAAAGTCTGTAACCTAGTAGAAGCTTACTTGTAAGTTTACTTACAGCCCTGCTTTCTGCCAAAAGACCTGGGTCATTGCAAGCACCCATCAGAAATAGTTGAACACACCAATGTGTCTTATTCCCATCCTGATGTCCAAGGTGTCAACAACACACTCTAGAAGGCTCACTCTACTCAGGCAAGGAAAAAAGTAGGCAAATTTTGAATGAGAAGCCTTTACAGAAGCACAAATCCAAGATAAGAATTTACTCATAGATAGGGAGACCTACTGGGTATTTAAATCACAAGAAAGCCACCTCAAAAGATTAACAGAGACAAAAGAATTAACAGAGACAAAAGCCTCTGGATAATGATCAAACCAACACTGATTTTCAATATCAATTTGCAATACAAAGGAGAAGATTGAAAAAAGGCCCAGCTACCCCACGCTGTCAATGAAATGGTAATTTACTAACGCTTTGAGTTTCAAGGCTAAAAGTTAAGGCTTAAACTATTTTACCTGCCCTAGTTTTAAATGCAGAATGTGTACTCATTTCCTACCTCTGCCTTCTAATATTCTTGACAAATATTTCCTGAGCACGCACTCCGTGCCAGGCATTATTTTAGTAGCAAATGAGATTGAGAGGTCCCATTCTCACTCATGTTTCATGTTTGTTTGCTTTCTTTTCTTTTTCTTTCTTACTTTTTCTTTCTTTCTTTCCCTTCCTTCCTTCCTTCCTTCCTTCCTTCCTTCCTTCCTTCCTTCCTCTCTCTCTATCTCTCTCTCTCGTCCTTTCTTCCTTCCTTGGAAGGGATGGAAGGAGCAGTGGGAGAGGGAGAGAGAGACTCCTAAGCAGGCTCCACAAGCCTAACATGGGGCTCAATCTCACAACCCTGAGATCAGTACCTGAGCCAAAATCAAGAGTCTGGCACTTAACTGACTGAGTCACCCAGGTACTCCTTATGTTTGTCTCTTCTTTTTCTTTCACTGCCATCCACCATTCCTAGTCTCTTCAAATCCAGTGCTTTAAGAAACCAGGGTAGTGCTCCTTTGTTCCACCCTAACCAGGATTCAGAATTATGAAAACGGGGGAATTTACACCTTGCCCCTGAAACACACCAAAACACACAGACATTGTTACATAAGAGTCCAGATCAACGAAAGGAGGTACTTTATGGAAAATACAGCACTTCTCCGTAGTTTCCTTTTCGTTTCGCACTGTGATGTTCCCCTTTCTCCTGCTAGCTTGTACTTGCAAGCGCTTTGCCTTTAGCAAGGTTTGGAGAAGCAGATAATTTCTGCTTCCCCTATATCACCGGTGACGAGTAAGGCACAACAGTGTAAGTTCAACTTCTTCACTTCTATTCATTATACCGATTCTGAGGTATTAAAGAATTTCTACAAGTATTTCTTCACCTGGACTTTCTTGTTTTTAATGTGTAGAAATGAACTGTGACACCTGAACACCAACATGAACCTTCACCCTAAAACAGATGACATGAATTCAAAGAAACACCTCTGGATTAAGTTTCAACAATAAAACCTGAAATAATATTATCACCTCACAGTATCTCCTGAAATTTAAGAAGCCATATGATCTGTGGATGGATTACTAACCCATAACATGAGAACAGGGGCATTGTAGGTGTTTGGGCATCTAGTGATACTTCAGTTTCTACAAGCTTCTCTCACACCACTCTTCACCACTCTTCCTCTTCCTCACGCTCTTTAGCCCAGTGGATCTCTCCGTGTTCTTCTACATTTGAGAATCTAAGATATCAGAATCCCGTCCATCTCAAGATCCTTGGCCTTGAAGTTCCTTGAAAAGCCTTACCACAACTCATCGCAGGGCAGGCTCCATCTATGATCCAAGCCTCAGTTCAAATGTTCCTGTTTTCATGAGGCTTTCCATGACCAACCCCTTCTGAGGGAGCCCTCCTCATGGTCAGTTACTACCATGATCCTTTGCATTTATTTATTTTATAGGCTTCATCTCTATGAAGTTTTCTTTCATCTCTTGTTTATGTCTTTATTTTCTTTCCGCTTCTAGGCCCCACCACCTGACAGAACGTAAGTTTCATTTACCAAAGTTTCTGTTCTCTTTCTCTTTCCTTCTGTCATCAAAATTTAGGAAAACCAGTGCATAGGATGCCCTGAATTTATATCAACTGAAAAAAATATATGCATTTATATGAGTTTAAATGCATCCATGAGGAGGTTATTTTTCCTCTTCAGTGGAGTTGAGCGAATAGTCTAAAATAGTCCCAACAACATATACTCTTCCCCACCCTCTAAGCTTACTTGACCCAAACCATGACCCAGAACACTCAATCTTCAGCAGAAATTGATAGAGAAATATTTTTTTCTTTGCTGTGCCCTCATCAATAAAAAAATACAGATGGTGAGACAATATGAAGGCATGAACCCCAAGTGGAGAGGTGACACACACACGCCTTACAGATGGCCAGCAGTGGGTTTCATATGAGGCGGTGAGTTAAAAGGTCCTGGATATCAATTGGAAAGGAGAAGGAGCAGAAAATTGTTTGGCTCATTCTTCCTTCTTTGGCAAGAAATAGAATGAGAAACAAACACGAAGCAGCTGAGGAATGTAGGGTCCAAAACCACTCAATTATTCTTGATACCACAAAACTGCAGGGAGAAGGAATCTGGAAAGCAATAAAAATGCTAGAGGAAAGAAATCTGATGGCATCTTTAATGATCATAACTGTACGCACGGCCAAAGGATTCCCACGTTTCCTGGCAACAAAGGCTACCTTCTGTGGGTTGTTTTAATTCTACAGCACCCCTTTCTCTTCCCTTTCCTTCTCTCTCTCCCTCCTTGCTTTTCCCTCCTCTTCCTCTTTGCGCCCTTCTCCACCCCTGTTCCTTCCTGTCTTTCAATTTCCATCATTAAGAAGTACATAGCTACTAAGAAATGAGGATGAGAAACTGGTTACAGTGGAAGGATCCGAATGTAACTCTGATAATGGGCAGTTTTTGCTACACGGCAGCATAAACTAAAAGAGAAGATTTATTGTAATAAATCATATTAATCAACTAAATTAATATACAGTCTCAGCAATTCATCGAGTAACAATAACAAATATAAGATTGAGGTTTGGAAAATATCCTCACTAAGTATAGAATTCAAGACATAAAGATTAATTCGTGATCTATTTGTACCCTAAGATCAAGGACATTATTTCATCATTTCTTATCAAATATGCAAAACCACAGTCATCCCCTCAATGTATTCTCTTGGTCTTTGAAAGTGCTCCTATCGCTCATGGAATAAGTGATAAACCAAACTCATATAGACCTTGTTCCGCTGTACCAACTGTCATTTTCAAATGCAAATGAAGATACAAGTAATACTATGAAGCATTTTACACCAGCATTGTCCAATATGGTAGCCACGTGTGGTTGCTCTTATTTAAATGTAAGTTAAATAAAACTACATAAAACCAAAAATTCTATTCCTCAGTCAGACCAAGTACATTGCAAGGTCTCAAGAGTTAAACGTGGCTAAAGCCTATGTATTGGAAAACGCAGACGTACAATATTTCCATAGTTGTGGAAAGTTCTGTTGAACACCCTTTCATGGCAAACATTTATTTGCTAGGGGTAAAGAACAAGTTACAAATACTATATGAATTATCTTGCTGTTTATCACATTTTTATGTTAATTAGATACACTGGTACAATTATTCAATAATGTCTTTCTCCCCTAATGGATTCATAACTTCACAAGGGCTGTTTTGCTTTGCTCTCACGGTAACCTCAGAGGCTGGCAAAAGGCTCTACACAATGCTGGCACCTGATAAATATTTGTTGAGTGACTGAATGATGGAATAAATATCAAATGGCAGTGGCAAATAATTACAACAAATGTATGCACTACAACAAAACGAGAGAGAGAGAAAGAGAGATTGCCATTTAGTTACATACAAATACAAATAAGTATCTATTTTCTTCCTCATTGTCTTATCTGCCTATGAAGAACCCAGAAATCAATTCCACCCTTAACATATGGGGATCTTCTTGCCTAGATGAGCAAATGAGCCCTAACCATATCAGTTGAGAAAACTGTGAAATTAATTGTGTTGACATCCATTTGGGCAGAAAACAGTTAACCCAGAGTGACAGGGTTATGATAGTGACTGAAATTCCTTGGAGGCCCTCGAGAAAGAGTTGTTTTCATCTCATTATGTCTGCCTTGATAATTATAACCAACTCATCAGCCTTGAGTTGAACACCACATATAATCACTTTCCTGCATATTTTTTGAAGGAGGAAGCATAATAAGGTAAAATCTGCAGACTAATTTATGACATTTGTGGATCTATTTTCAGGAAAAGAAAAACTACTACTCAGTGGGGGATGTTAAAATTCTCTTTTAAATGGTGTAGATTTTTCTTCTAGAACTGTGCTTAAAATGAAGGGGGAAAAAAATCTCCCCTATATAAAAAAGAACAAGCATTAACACTTAATATTTTTTTTTCTATCAGCAAAACACTTTCTAACATGCTCCCCCAAATCAATCTCCATTTTTAATTTCAAGAACATATCACTAGAAAAAAGCAAAAATCCTATATCTCGTGAAATGCATAGAGTAAAACACTAAATACAGGAACAAAGCATTAACGAGTACATATAAGGAAAAATTATTGGCTGAGACTGAACATGAACATATTTGGGCAATAAGATAGCCTTGGAGGGGCCGTTCTCTTTTCCTTTTAGGGATTCCACGTATCTGTAAATGAAAACAAATAACGAAGCTCTTAACGCGATCCCCAGTCACATCACTGAGATTTCACACTCGGCAAGTTATTTGTCAACTATCCTAAGGACATTTCAGTAATCCAAACACAGTGAACAATTTAAAAAAAAAATCACCAAATCTCGGTGCTAAACACAAAACAAAATCAATCAAACAAATAATAAAAACTCCAACAAAGCCATCTGCTATTTCTATTTCAGGTCGTAGCAGCTAAAAACGGCATTACAGAAGATTGCGAATGACATGGTAACTGCTTCCACCCAGAAGAGTTTGAAACAAGTAAAAGGGTTTGTAAGTTATGCCGCAGAGGCCACCAACCTCTTCTTGCTGGCAGTATTTTCGCCGATGGAATCAAACTGATCCAAAGAAAATTCTTAATTTCGAGTTGGTGATAATGTTCAGATACAATCAGATTTTAATTATGGGGCAGAGGCAGCACTTGAGAGTTATACGGTTTATTTTTAACTGGGAGACATTAGGGGTAGGTGGTTTTGTAAAAATCAATTAAAATGCCCATCAGCAAATTGGGGACCTGCATTTGTAAAAAGTTCCCAGTTAAAGAGCATTGTTCTGCCCTTTCTCTTTCTTTGCCTCTGATAACTCAGTGCCCTAATAGAAGGACACACACTGGCCCAGAAAACTCCAAGCCCTTCCTTAGCGGCCCATCACTTTCCACTGCTAAGCCTAATACAAAGTTACACACAAAGATAACAACAAGTCACTTGCCTTCTGCCAGCCCTGGCTCCTCTCCTATACATTTTTTGCCCTTTAATGTTTGCTTCCACGCTCATTTATTCCAAGTGTTCATTTTATAACTCAAAAGGAACGCCTAAAAAAATTTCCACTGTCTTCTGAAGTGAAACAAAACCCTTTAATCTTCGAGGCTTTTCTAGGAGAGCGCCATTGCTCAAACGAAGTTCAAAAGAACTCCTAATGTAAGAACTTTCCTGATGGGGGGAGGGTGTGATTAACCTAGAGTCTGAATTAGGCTTGTCTAACTTAATTTCCAGTTTAAGAGAATCACTTTTTTCCCCGTTACTTTGATAACTGCCAACATTTACATATATTACACAGTGCTTCCAACATTAAAATACTCTGACAATCATACCTTCAACTCTAAGTTAAAATGCTAACGACTCCAGGAAAAAGAATAGCTGTTTGCGGCAAGGTTGTGATTAGACATACTTTAAGATTCACAGTAGGGTTCTGAATTGTCATAAATACCCCAGACATAACTTTCATGATGCTTTTCATCTTCTAACGGGGGGTGACCCACCTAATAAAGAGCAATAATATCCTTCCTCTCTAGACATCATTTGCTCTCCCTATTTACCCAAGCTGGCAAAATATAGAAAGACGATTCCTTCCAGCCTTTTTAATTACCAAAATTCAACTTGCTTTTAAAATACCATAGTCTCCCTTGAGATTTCAGGAGAGCTGGAGATCACCATGGCAATAAGAAAATGGTGCCAGCATCATCTTGGCATCAACTCATTACACATCTCGGGAGACTTTCGCACGGGAGAAAATTGAACTTGTGTAAAAAGCAGGCGCTCTCCCTTCAATCCTTTATTTTGGGAATAAAATGACAAATTTCATGTTACAGGAGGTAAATAAGAAAATGTTGTAACCATATGCCTTCCGCTAATATACACAATTAAAATGCAATATCAATCTGCTCTCCTAGTATGTAAAGTAAAAATGGAAAGTTAACAGACAGTAGCCCGCATATGACGTCCATGTGCCTGGTTTACTTCAGTCCTCCGTGCTTTACTGATCTCTCGTGAACCAATCTCTCTGGCTGCAAGAGGGTTCATGCATCTAAACTCAGGGAATGTGGGTGTAATCTCGTTGCATCCTGTCATTCATAGGTTTGCTCATTCATTCTTTCAGTCAACATTTCCTGTCTACATAGAATAAGCTAGGCAATGGGGACTAGAGGAGGAGAGCATGGAGTAAGGAGTACGCAGCAGAGTGGGATCAGAATATATGCGTGTGTGTGATGATGAAAGAACGTGGTGCGTCTGGTGGCAAACATTTGCACAGGATATTATAGAAATACTGAAATAGAATACTATGTATAATCTTAAAAATAATACTAGAGCATTATAATGTTAAAGTAAATGTCACAAAACAAACACTATGATGTAATAACATCCTAGTATATATATATTAGAAGTAAGACAATACTATGATTTCTAACTCGCCCCACTGTCCCCTCACCTGCTTCCCCCATCGATGGTGTCAAACGCCTGTTTCATTGTTCTGTTTAAGTGAATCATTCCTGGAACGTCGCAAGGGACGTTTTAAATGTGCATTTGAGGCCCCAGCAATACTTGCCCCAATTTCGTTACTTCAGCCAGAAGAAACACTCATAACTCCGAGAGGTGGAGGCTGAAAAGCAGAGGGTTAAGCCCATGGAGTTTTCCCTTAAGAAGCTATATGTGGAAAAGCAGGGCTCTGAGCTGGTCTCTTCATGGGTTCTTGGGAGCTCTAGTTCCAGCATTATTTTGTGTCCTCCTAAGGTAAACTGGAGAAAATCTTGGACCCTTTCCTTCAAATCTAACACAGAATTCCTCAGGGGATTCAATGCCTCTGAATATTTTTTGCCATTAACACAGAGAATTTACCGAGGGGACAATCAAGAGTGGCTCAATGAAATCAATGGGAATTGGCGTAAGAGATTCTTGGAACTAAGGGTGTGTGGGGGTTTCCCTGGAGAAGGCAGCCCAGGAGAATGGAGAAAATAGGGGTTTGGCAGGATCAGAGTCAAACTTCCTGCTTCCTAGCCATGGGGCACCATAGAAACCACTTAGGCTTTCGGACCTCCGTTTCCTCATCTAGAAAATTGGGATGATGTTTACTTTCACTGTTTAGGTTTATTTGAGATAATGACAGTAAACAGTCTGCACATAATTAGCACTAAGTCAGTGTTGCTGTTCGTCTGGTGCCCTCCAGAGCTGTTGAGTCATCTAGCAGACACTTGCCATCACACTAGAAGAGGACTGGGGGACATGGGGCAAGGTAGCATTAAGGAATAATTCAAATCAAAAGGGGAAGCCCAAATACAGATAGGGAGGTTTTACCTTCTGTTAATAATATCCTTAGGCAGATGTGAACATTTACACACTGAAATTACATTTAAACCCAACAGTCATTCCGACTTTCCAATAAGCCCCATGCTTAGTGAGTGCGATGGAGTTTTTCTTCCTTTATGTGTTAGGGGAAGGGGGGTGGCGGGAGAATGGTAGATAGGGTTTATGCAAGGGTGCTCTTGCTGCAGATTTAAGCAAGGCTCTATTTGTACGTTACAAACATTAAAGTACAAATACTCCTACCAACCCCAGACCTGACGTTCTATGCCTGAAACAGCAGTTAGCTGATATGTCATGTTCCGATAGAAGAGGCTTCCTTCTCTAGACACAAATAAGTCTGAAATTGCTGAAGGAATACTAAACAACTAAAGAAGCCAAATGGCTCTCTGTTTATTCTCCTTAATGAGAACAGCAATACGAGAAATATTTCACAAATACTTCAGGGCTAGCAGTTTTTGAGAAAGTAATTGGTTTGAAAATTAACCTTTTGTTTCAGAATAGGTCTATTTACTGTGAAGGTTGGGGATGTTCGATTTCATGTCATAAATCTTGATCAGGGACAAAATCCAGAGTGAGTCTTCATCAACCGCCTAGTCCTAATTTGCTGGGTGAGTAATTTACGATCTGCGGGCCTCAGTTTCCCCATATTGTAAAAATCGGCTTTAGAATAGATATTTCTTAGCCTTAGAGTTTCTATGATTCTAAGTGACTAGCAAAAATGTACTTTTATTGCTCACAGTCTCTTGATTCAGGTTTACTAATTCCTCTTTTACCACTTAGTCTCCTGGTACCTTATCTTTTCTTTCTGCTTTTTATAAGTGAGGGGCTGTCTTGAGAGATAGTAGCTGCCCATGTAAAGGAAGATTTATCTGAAAATAAGGTGAGATGATTATCTTAAATCCTTGAAATTGATGTTCCCTAAATGAAGGACTCAAAAAGGACCCGATTTTGCACTGATCGGTCCTGGCAGTTTCAAATGAGTGATTTCAGTTTCGGGACCATTCCACGGTTTGGAATCATTCTATTTTCATTTGAGCTGGGGTCAGAACAAACATAATGCATTTCAGACTGCCAGAGCCCATCGGTCTTTCACTTCCTAATCTGTATTTGTAAGTAAAATTGCAAGGGCTTTGGTGTATCAAAAATAGTGTGACATAGGTGAACTGATCAGAGTTTCTTCTCCATCATCTGGGATAGCATATGGTCAAAGACAGATAATCACTGCTTGAGGTTAGATCTTTCCATATGAAAAGACACTGAGATACACAATGCTCTCTCTATCTCCACTATGTGAACCTTTGACTCTACAGAAATAAACACTGAAGCATGCCACAAAATTGCAATTACTTTAACAGCATTTGATTCTCTTTCTAGGACTTAAAAATATATATTTTTTAAATATTTAAAACATCATCTTCTATACGAAATAAAACACATGGAAATTACCATACCTATATAGAAGGAAGCTGCTTGCAAACACTATCTCTAAATTGATTATTATCTTGATAGAATCTGATTTCTAATATCTAGAAGAGAGAGTCTTGTTTCATGGCGACTCTGGTTTTCTAGAACCATATTCAATTACTACATTCGCATGTGGGTTAGACTAAGCATTATATTTTTATAGATTAGGTATTTTAAAGATTAAAATAAAAAACCATGTGCTTTCTCAAATTTGCATTTCCCATACTGCATTTAGGTGCAAAGTCTTCTGTTCTGTATCAATGAGAAATACAACTTCTATACTGGCTAGTTAAAGACAGAAGGAAACCGAAAGTTGGCACCTGGCATTGTATGATATGATCTTCATGCAGTTTAATTTTAGCAGTAGATGCATCAAGCCAGATTTCTAATCTACTAGCAGATTTAAAGAATTTAAGTTCTTCTTAAGTACTGTGTATTTTTAAATTGTTTCAATTTTATACAATATTCCTTTCTATCAGGCAGGGACTGTGTAACTGAAAGAATGTGCATGAAGTCTAGACATGCATGAGAAAAGACACATTTCAGCAAAGAAAGGTACCCTGGTCACCTCAAAATCTACATACAGTTGCACCCAATGACATCTGCATGATACGATTAACATGGTGTGCCAACAACCTGGGTATTTCCCTGAGGTAAGAGAGAAGATAGTGGCAAGCATTCTTGTTACGCAAGGACCCATTCCAGAAATGCTTGTTACAGGTAATGCAAAGGCCTGCAATGATGGTTTAACCCAAAACCCTAAATGGAACAGCTGTGACCAAGGGCATCCTTTCCAATTTCAGGAGTGTTTCTATGAACAGAGTGGTCAGACTTATAGTAGATTATCATCGAAAGGCAAATCCACAAATCTTAGAGTGAAGATGAGGAACAAACATGTACAGCTTTCATTTAACTGTTGATTCCCAACCTGTCTTCTCAGAGACGCAGAGCCTACCATGATGGACACTGACCAGTCTCATGGCTAAATGGGATTTGGCAAAGAATGTGGGGGTTCTAACGCCCAAATGCAATTCAAATAGAGTCTTATTTTGAAGGGCCCAAACAGAGAGGCAGAATTTATGTCCATGAAGATGATCAAGTGAAGGGTACGCGCTAGAAGAATTTCTACAAAAGATGGCAGAACATAGAAAGCTTCTCTAAGGCTATATATGCTTTTTATAAAACTCTTATATTCTCATGAATGGACAGAGAGGGCCAGATCAAATATGAGCAGTTCAATTAAGATAAAAAATCATAATAGTTCCAAAATGAAAGGAGCTCCGGTTTCCAGCAGTGGAGGGTTAATTCCACAGGGACATGGGCTGTGTCTGTTTCATCTGTTAGTGTATATTCAGAAACTAGGGCAGGACCATGTAAAGAACGAGCACTTAATAAATATTTATTTAAAGAATAAGCGTTAAATGAAAAAAAATCACACATTTCACAAGATGAAAAATTACACAATCATTAAAATAAAATTCTTGAAGTACAGAAAAAGAGCACAATAACATCAATTTAAAAAGTAGGTTTCTAAATAAAAAAGTATGATATAAATCTCACTTTATTAAACATTTTATAGTAAACGCATAGAAAAATATCTGAGCCCATATTTTCTCCACAATATTGAATACTATGAGTATGTCAGAAAAAAAAAAACATTAAAAAAACCTGTGATTTACTAATCTATAAAGAACATATATTTTGTTGAAGTAATAAAGAATTTCTGTTAAAAATATAATAAAAGCTAAAACTTGCCAACATAACTATGAATATATTCAACTCAAGCCCGTGGGACATATCAAAAGCTTCCAAATTGAAGTCTTTCGAAGTGATCAGAGTTTGGTGAAAGAAAAATCCATGAGACAGGCAGAGTGAAACCACATCTCTGAGGCACCATTTGTGTGAGTAAAACAACTTCAAAATCAATGTAAAATTTTATGGATAACCGATACGAGGATTGAATTGATGGTTCTAAATACGCTGAGGTGACAAAATGCCAGGAAGGATCTGGGCCGTCTTACACCCTTAAGCTGCATCCTATAAATAACATAGTTTACAAGACCCGCACATGGAGAATCACAGTAGTCTAGACTTAAAGTAATAAAGGGGTTTACCAACATTTCCACATCGTTCTTGCTGAGCCGGGGCGTCGCTGCCATGAGGATAAAACCATGCTCCGGTAACGATGGCAGGATGTTTACTCATTGATGAATCGGGTGTCAGCACGACGCAAAGGCACTGATAACTTTGGGATGCTTTCAAAATCACATTCCATAGAAAGGTTATCCTAAAAGAAACCCAACTCAGCACCCGGAGCCAAGGCACTGAACTCTGAAGTGATGTTGATTCAGTGCCACCAAACTGCGTGACAGCCTTGATGATGTTGCTCCTGGGTGAAATCCTCCTGTAGAAGCGATGGGTGCTTCTCCTCATTCTGGACTAGCATGTACCATAGTGACTGACGGGCCCTTGAGAACCACTGTATCACTTGATTTCAGCTCCTTCGCTGCATTTTTCTGTCCTTTACTTATTTGGATGCTTACCCTTTCAACAGTACCCATGAAAATATAGGTAAATTACAAAGTATTATGAAATTGTTACTTCTTATTGCACCACGGTTAGGGTGTTTGAGAACAGGGAATACGTCTTATTCATTCTTTCTGTAAATGATTATCAAGTGTAATACCAACTATAATTTTATACGTGGCTACTCTATGTAGAAATCGCATTAAGGGCTCTATATGTAGCCCTGCTGCTGCTCATAACCTCCTGCAAGATACTGTTCCCATTCTACAGACAAAGATCAATCCTCAAAAAGTTTATTTTACGAAGTAGCATAGAGCTGCTACATAGGATGATTGTATACTATTATTTCCTGCAGCCACAACTGGTATTAATCATTAAATAAATGGTCAGTGAGTGAAATGCTTTGAGACCTGCCTCCAAAGATCTGAGCAGAACTGTCTCATTCTATACCTGAAAGAAACAATTCACTGGAAATTGAAATTGGTTGGAAAAATGCCTGGATGAAATTAGTATTCAGTGTAAATTCATTGGTTGAGTAATAGGTATTACATTTATCTTACAACAAAACATAAACCATCAAACCAAATAATCTCCCCCTTCTTAAAAAAAAAAAAAAAAGGAAATCTCTATGCTGTTGATTAAATCTGGGAGAAGTTAAGTTCAAATAAATCAAAGAAGTTTTTATTGTAGAACTTGTTAGGGCTTTTAATATGTTAATAGTTATCATGGAGTGCCAAGAAAAGGGTATTATATGAATTATTTCTCAAGCCTACTCCACCAAGGAACACTTTCTTAGTAGAGCTTCGTATTGGACTGATTTTCTATGGATTATGTTTTACGAAATTCCACCCTGGGGAAGCTTGAGCAATCAGAGCTCTTTAGACTGCTAGTGCTTTTACTGCTGACACACAAATGTAGAAAACCAACTACGTTAGATCAGCATTTTATTTTGTGCGGCTATGTTTCAGAAAACGTAATTTGGCCCTTGGTAGACTAATATAATGAGCACTTTACTTTTTAACAGACATACATGATTTTCTCAAGAAGAACAGAAAGTAATGTGGGAGAAATTTCTAGCATCATTGTATGCAAATGGATAAGGAATTTTTTAATGCAATTGTAGGAAAAATTGCCTGGTTAAAACACAAAAGGAAAAAAAAAAGACACAAAGGAAGTCAATCAAAATACCAAACCCAAATACTCAAAAGGAAAGAAATGTTTTACTGGAAAAAAGAAAAAAAGAAAAAAAAAA